>NC_133121.1:193771724-194106571 GCF_033568475.1 Henckelia pumila
TCAACCGAAAATTTCCCAATATGAAAAGGTATGGAGAAACTACCTGGATCTTGAAATTTTGGTGAGAGCTCATTTTTCAGCGTCTGCAAAAGGTATGTTAATATGCAGTTTCTTGAAAATTTCAAGAAATTTTTAAATAAAAGATCAAATAATAATTGCTTAGCTCTATGATGAAAAGGGAGGGTAGAAATATCAACATTATCATTAACCTCAAATTTTGAAGTCTTACCCTTCTTACCTGTTGCAGCGGACTTTTTAGCTTTGTGCATCTCCTCCTTGGTTTCTTCCATGCTCGGCCTCTCCACCTTCTTGCCTTCAGCTCTCTTTTCCGGCTCCTCCTTTTGTGACCTCGTTACAACCGTGATAGCATTAACCTCCCTAAGATTTGTTTCAATGTTGCTCGGCAGTGAACCGGACAATCTGGTTGAAAGTTGGGTTGCTATCTGAGCCATCCGAGTCTCCAAATTTTGCAACATAGCTTCTTGATTTTGCAGTCTTGCCTTGATTCATGCAACATACTTCATCATTATCTCCCCAAAGCTCTGCTTCTGCACCTCTTGTTTATGTTGATTCTGCCAGTTCTGATTGTAGGTCTTGTTGTATGAGTTGTACGGTTTTCGTCCTTGATTTCCTGCAAAATTGGCCGCTTCAACCTCAAACACATGTTGTTCCTCTGGCTTATGCCCTTGTATTTTATTAACTGGCGCTGTTTTCATAAGTGTCATTTGGTGCGTCAGAGCATCAATCTTCGCATTCATGGCCATTAAAGCATCGACCTCTAGAACTCCTGCCTTTCTTTCCTTCTTCACATCCGGCCATCCTATATTACTCTCAGCCATTTGCCAATAATCTCTCAAGCCTCTGCTAGCGTCTTCCGAAATAGGCTTCCATTATCAGCAGCGTCCAGCATAGATCGAATTGACTGATCGGCTCCGTTATAGAAAGTCTGAGTTTGTTGGCTCTGCCTGAGAATATGTTGAGGACACATCCTCAACATCTTCTTGAATCTAGTCCATGCCACATGTAGAGATTATATCTCCTTCTGTTTGAATGAAATAATGTCCGAAAATAATTTCGCCATCTTCGTAAGAGGGAAATACTTGTTCAAAAAGGTTTGAACAAGTTGGGTCCAAGTAGTGATGGAACCCGCAGGCAGTTCATCCAGCCACTCCATAGCTTTGCCTTGTAGAGAGAATGGGAATAACCGCAGTCGCACTACATTAGAAGTTATCCCATTAACCTTGAAAGTGTTGCAAATCGACAGAAAACGCTCTAGATGAGCGTAGGGGTCTTCCACAGATGTGCTCCCAAATCTTGCTTGCAACTAAATCATCTGAATAATTGAAGGCTTCAATTCAAAGTTATTCACCTCCACAACAGGGCGAACGATGCTAGATCCATAGCCTTCAGTAGGTGGATGAATCAAATCAAGAACAATTCTGTTATCCACCATATCTTCCTCTGATTTAGATTCTGTCTCAAGTTCAAGATTGATAGATCTCCTGGCCTTTCAGATCTTGTTGAGCATGCGTTCGATCTCTAAGTCAAGTGGTAGTAGCTTCCTAGATCGAATGCTATGCATGCACAACAGATGGTACCTGAAAATTAACAAGAAAATAAGAAAATTTAAAATTTAATAAAGTAAAATAAAATCTAATCTCAAGTGAAAAAAAATTCTGATATCAATACAGTCCCCGGAAACGGCGTCAAAAACTTGACCGCTTAAATCGGTGTGATAAAAATCTACTAGCAAGCGTACCAGGTCAAGTTATAGTAAAGTGGACAAAGGTCCAGATGTCGAACCCACAGGGACTGTATATGTATGAGTATCAAAATATGATTATTCCTACTTAATCTAGACTGACCAATAAAAGTGATGAAATTTCAGATTTATAAGTAAAAAAAATTAAATTGCAACTAAAGTTCAATTAAAAACGTAGTAGGAATTTTTGGATTAACTTCAAATATGGGAAAAGTTCGATCAAGGAAACACGTTGGTACCGGAAAAAACATGTAACAAGTATCCGATTCAGGACTCAGATTTAATCTTAGATTACGAGAATTTTCCTCAATTGTTTAAAGGTCTATTTTTAGAACAATCAAACCTATTCAAATATTTACGAATTAATTTTTCGTAATTCTAATCAAATTCAAACGCATGAAAGATTTATGAAAATTTAGTTTTCACCTAAACTGCACACTGAAACTGAATTCAATTTCTAGTCGATTTTACCATGTGTTAACTATCAGAATGATCAAAATCAATTCCTCCTCTATCTACTTGGAACCGATTAACATGCAAGAAAATAGTTGATCAGGCTATTCACAAGACAAATATAAATCTAACAATCAATAAAATAAAATCAAGTATGAAAAATCCCAAATAAATATCCAAGTTTTCTACATAAATTTGTCCGACCCAATCACGTGGCCTTAATAAAAAATAAACTACTACTCAAAGTCTAACATGATTCACAAACAAAAGTTTTTAATCCAAAACATAAACTAAAAATCAAAAATCAAAAAGAAAAATAAAAGAAGAAGAACAGAATGGAAGATGATTTTTGGCCGCCCCCTTGCCTTCAAAACCCTTATGTCCCCTTTAATCTGATGAATAAATCGGTGTTTAAGTGTCCAAGGATCCCCAAAAGATAATATCCTTCCCGAGCAAGAGTTTCCAAATATAAAAATTTTGTACGCGCATCTCGCTCGAGCGGGCACAACGTGCGCTCGAGCGAGCGTAGCTCTGTTCTGAGGATTTTTCGATCCGTCTTTCTCGCTCGAGCAAGAGTACTTCTGGTATTTTTTTTGCTTTTCTCTTGGCCTCGCTCGAGCAAGCAGAACATGCGCTCGAGCGAGTGTAAAAATGTCCAAAACTTTATTTTTCCTTGAATTATCCAACAAAATGAACCAGGAGAAGTATTATGCAGACAATATGCATAAAATATGCTAAAACTAAATAAAACAACAATAATAACATATGAATGCATGAAAAACAATCACAAAAATATGCATATCAAACACAGTTATCAGGTGGATTGGATAATCCGAACCTAAGGATCGAAGGATCCGAACTTGGGAAGGTTGTAGGCAACGATCGAGTTCAGAAGGGAAGAGTTCGGATGATCCGATCGTGAGTTCGGACGATCTGAACTACTAAGAGTTCGGAAGCTAGAATTGAGTTCGGAATCTTGGTGAGATCGGATGATCCAAACCCAAGCCAGGATAAGTGGTTGGTTGCATGTAATTGGTTGTACACATGGCTAGTGATCAGACCATCGGATGGTAGAGATCGGACGATCCCAAGTCCATTTGCCAAGTTTCCAAGATGATCTCATCGTAGTGACGTCACGAATGACGTATTTGTGAGATCGGACAATTCGAAGTCCAGTTCGGACCATCCGAAGTGCTGGCAGGGACAGGTGTCGAACATGAATGTTCAGACGATCCGAAGAGGGAGTTTGGACAATCCGAACTCCGGTTATAAATAGAGGGTCCGAGGGCCTCATTTGGTGCACCTCTCAAACTTCTTCCTTTCTCCTTTAATAGGGTACTTTAGGTATTCTAATCACCTAAGTAGGTCTGGGAGTTGGCGAAATCTTCTTCGGAGTGGTAGCAATGTTGTGCCTAACTAGTGGGGCAGTCACCATGAGTGGGCTGACGACGGATGCAGGTATGGTACGAGATCCCTAAATTATTAGGGTGTATGTAATAGCTTAGTTAAGGCTTTTAGAGCATAAATATTAATGGATGGTTATCTTGCATTGTAATGTTGGACTGTAGATGCGGGAACATCTAGGAATATTATTGAGGTACGTAAATACTGACTGAGATAGTCAGTGGGTATGCATGTTTATGTGTTTCATTTATATGTTATGATGCATGTTACTACTTTTAAGATATTATGTTGCATATGCATATCATATTGAGCCGTGTCTCCTTGAGATTAGCCTGTATAGGGTCGCACAGCCCTTATTAGGACGTTGTGACACTAAGGGTCATGCCAACCGACGTGTTGCGACAACTCTAGTGATCCATGGACATTCTAGATCCACGTCCAGTAGGAGTGAGTGGTTGAACCCAGTGGTTTGATTCCCCGACGTTACAGCTCTTGTCCTAGGCGCTAGTAATGGCAGTTTGGATTTGTATATCCTAGATATGGAGACTTAGACATTTTTTTTTTGCATGCATCATATTTGTATATCTACTTGTACTAGCGTACTGAGCCTTATGCTCACGTCCAATATTTTTGTGTTTTCTGGACACCCCATTCGACGGGGCAGTTGCAGGTAGTTCCTCCAAGATTTGGAGTTGTGACCAGGATATGGCAGCGGGATTAGCTGTTAGGTTATATTTTATTAAGTTTCATTCGATTGGGTTGTATTTATTGGATTTGTTTAACCAGTTTTATTCTTCCGGTTCAACATTTATTTGGTTTTCCGCTAGTATAACTGTGATTATGTTAATTGAATGCTTAATTAAGCTTTAATCTCTGTTTAGTAGTGGATTCGGGTTGGGTCGCTACAACACTTTACTACATACATGCAGAGATCTGATCCACGGAGGGATTGAATCGTCCGATCTTCGCCTATAAATAGACCATCGGATTTCATATAGTGATGTGTGTTTTGTGTGTGTGATTCTCGAATTCTAGTGTATTTATAACCATATCATCAAGGGTCGAGCTATTTTGAGGTGCTTTCGAGGTCGTAGTGAAGCCGTGCATGAGTTGTGGGGCGTTTGACAGCAAAGAACTGACGACGGATGCATGTCTAAGTCTGAACTCCTATTAGCTATTGGTCATAATTAGCTTAGTTATTACTTTTAAAGAGGTAATGGTGATATGTTATTCACTTTAATGCAGACTGGGACTGTAACTTTGTGTATACTCAACCAATCTAGAAGAAGCACGCATGTACTGAATGATATATCCAGTTGAGTATGCATTCTTATATGTTGTATTTTATGTTACATGTTATCAATGTTTTAGTGTTTTATTCATATGTTGCATGTACATATATCATGTTTTTAGTGACCCTTATCCAGGTCACCTACTAATAAGAGATTAAAGCTTAATTAAGCATGCAATTAACATAATCAGTTATAAACTGCGGAAAACCAAATAAATGCTGGACCGACAGAATACTACGAGTTAAAAAAATTCAAATAATACAACCCAATCTAATAAAACTTAATAAAATATAATGATAAGTGCAATTTATGCACTTAATTTACGTATGATTTGACTTGGCTTTTGTGATATATCGAGCGGATTTTATGCGTATTTGTTGTTGTTTTTGTGATATGCAAGGATTGGAAGTTAAGTACCGAGAAGAGGCGAAAGAAGTAATTACAAAGCCGCAAGATTACAAAATTTATCGGAGATACTAGTGAGATTTAAAATCCAATCTGCACCATTTAGAATAAATTTTAAGATGTTTTAAAGCTGCTGTCAAAATTTCAGCTCGATCTGATGGCTACAAATCTGGTTATGAATTTTTCAAGAATGCTGCGCGGATGGTGAAATAGAAGGCCTCACGTAGCTCCTAGGCGCTAAGTCTATTTGAAAGAAAAAAAATACGAACGTGCAGCGCCCCTACGTCCGTGGACAGCGCAGCTGCACCCTGGAGAAGAGAAACACAGTGCCTCTGTGCTATGAACAAGTGCAGCAGCGCTACGAAAATGCAAAGAAGAAGAGTAGAAGCGCTGAAATGGATGAGCTGAAGCGCTTGGCTTTGAAACAATGAAGAGCTTCAGCGCATGGATGAGAGGAGAAGCGCTATGGAGATTTGAATAAGAAGTGCACCAGCGCTTAAGGTTCGAATATGGAAGCGCTTTAGCGCTGATGAAAATTATTCTGCGCCGCTGCGTGGGAAGGAAATAAACCAAAATTTCGAAACTTGGAAACTCTCGATTTGTTGGGCTTAGATTCATGGGCTTCAAGCCGGACTCTAACCTATATAAAGCAACATAGAAATGCATCAGAATAGAAGAGAGAGCCACACGATCAGAAACACACAGCTGTTGTACGCGAAAGAGAGAATTGAGAGAGAGAACAAGGGCTGCAGAATATTGGAAGAGAAAAGATCGAGGACGAAGGACGCGGACGATACTTCGGCTTTGTTTCTCTTTATCTTTTCTTCTTAAATTCTAAATTGATGCTTTGTTTGAAGAACATGATTTTTTTTGTTTATTTTTTATCATTAACTAAACTTTTAAGTCTAAAAGATGATGTAGCTTAGCAAAAACGACTTCTACAACTCTTTGATTTATTTGATTGAATTACCCTAATTTAATTGTGTTTTCTAGATTTGATTGTCTTTCAATTGCCTGATCAATAATTTAATTGTTATATTTATTTGGAATCCGATACTCGGGATAGGGCATTTTGAATAGGACCATTACAAAATGCACTGTTAATGTTTATATAGCTCGGGAGAGTGTATAACTTTAACAGAGCTTGTGTAAGAACATCGTTTATCACATATCATTAAACTTATATTTTTAATAGGGATATTGGAATCAAAATTTATTTGATACATTATATTTGTTGCTCGGGATAGGGAAATAGAAATACTTAAATGTTTTTGACTATTAAATGAAAGAAATTCATGAGCATAAATTAATTAGAAGCAGTCGTTGTCGAAACTAAGTGAAATCAAATCATCTAGACATTTATCTCTCATTGATTTTTATCTCAACTTTGTGCCGTTACTTTTGCGAAGTCCTAAATACCTATTGTAATCTTGATAACTCTTGGATCGACTCTGTCAAACTAGTCACATCAATGGTCTAGCGCATCTCAAAAAGACACCCCGGAAAATTGACGACAATAATCCTGCCAGAACCGAAAGCTATAGGTCTCAGCTACTGTTTTTTCACCATGTCTAATTACACAATGCTAACCAGCTTGTGTCCATTGAAATCCACAACACTTGCTAGATAAAAATCTAATGATTGAAATCCCGATAAGATTGTAGAAACATACGTGAATACAGTACACATTCTATCAGTTCCCAAAACTGACGTCCTACAATCAATCCTGTAATCACTACCCAATCTAGTCTTTGAATACCGAGTTAACTATTATTAGTACCAAGAAATGTACCAACTCAAGTCTGTTCTTCCTAATAAGGAGACACTTACCTTGACTTTAACTAAGTTTACAACATCTGTATCTACCACATATAATTTCAAAAACCCATTTCTGACTGGGCTAATACCAAAAATTTTGGATCTTAATTACTTTTCTTACATAAGAAAATCCAAAAGGTAAAACCTAGACATTCTTGGAAATTCCCAAACTACTGAAGAATTTTAATGTCCCTAAATTACTCATTATTATGAGGTATCACCATTGACTGAGTCCTTAAGCACACCGGCCTTCAGACTGTTCCAATTACCTTCTAATCAATGATATCCCAAATCGATACTGATCAAACTTAACGATATCGTCTATCACGTTGATCCACTATGGCTCACACTTAGCCTGAAAGGATCAATCAAGTTAGAACCACTAACCGGTTCTTAATCGCTAAACTTTACACAGCTGATCAGCAAACTATGATCTTAGTGTTATAATTTCTCAAGAAGTCATCTAGTCCCAAAACACTTGGAATCATAGGATTCCCACAGTTCATTCATACCTACCTCTGATGGTGTAAGACGATAATCAAAAGTAGTCACTAGCACTAATCCTGAACCAATCTGGATCTACTATCAAACTGCCTTTGTTCACCCAAAAATGGACAGTGAAACAAACTAAGCCTTGAATTAATCCAATATCTTGGATCATCATTATCACAAGAAATCTTAAGTCACATCTTTGACAAATTCAGACGATACTCCAATTGATCACTAGTAGAAATCAGTCCACTTACTAGATCTATCCATCTAGTGATTCCCAATAGCAAAACCTATCTTCTCAGAACGATCACTCGTCAAGGAATCCCTTCCCAAGACTTATCTTGATAGTAGAAATCTAATTTTGTATCTCTGACAAAAGTCAGGCGATAACAAGTCCTTCTGATACTAAATCGGGTATCAAACTATCACTCTACTAGATAATCTTTGTGTTATTATACCCTCCTAGGGGTGTAAGGGAATCAAGCTACTCGTGAGAAGCTCGTGAGTAGTTAGGTCAAAAGCTCGACTCGAGCTCGAGTAGCTTGATCCTTCACTCGAGTAGAGCTTGAGCTTCATTTTTTTCTGTTACAGTAGCTCGCGAGCTACTCGATAAGATATATATATATATATATATATATATAATTATATATATATATATAATTATATATATGTTTATTTTTTGAGCTCGAGTAGCTCGAAATATACA
The DNA here is from genome assembly GCF_033568475.1 of Henckelia pumila. Taxonomy (NCBI): domain Eukaryota; kingdom Viridiplantae; phylum Streptophyta; class Magnoliopsida; order Lamiales; family Gesneriaceae; genus Henckelia; species Henckelia pumila. Next base: position 193,780,057 of record NC_133121.1, read on the forward strand.
CGAGTCAAGCTTGAGTAAGAAATTATTCACTCGATCGAGATCGAGCTCCAGCTCCAGCTCGAGTAGACAAAATAGGAGTCGAGCTCGAGCTCGATTAGTATGATATTTGGGCTCGAATCGACTTGTTTGCACCCATAACCCTATGTGACTGCTTCAAAACCCACCAGACTGAGGTAGTCTTCCCTGCACAACCTCTACAGCACGAAAGGCTCCCAGAGCAACACTGGCAAAGGGGTCGCGCATCCTCATCGTCTAGTCATGATCACAATCCACAGATCTTGATATAACCCAACACTATGACCTGATGAAATCCTTCATCACTGGGAAATAACCTAACTAGGTCAAAACAATCTAATTGGTGTAGGAAAACTGCCCAGAATAACTAATACAACAAACTGATATGAATCATGCCCCTGATGAAATATGTCATCCCTGGCATAAACCCCAAAATCAACAACTTAGTAAAATATTATAGGGTAGAAATAATTATCTGGAAACATGTATAACTCTAACCCGGTTATACAAGTACCCCAAGTTACTATAGTTTCATACTGGTCAATTAAATCATAAAATTTCTGGAACCACTAGTCCGGGTTCTGAACAATTCTTTTTATAATCCCATGTAATTAGAAACAATCAACTATTTTCCCAAATCAATTACACCAAAAGATGAGCAATGATCATTATAATAAGTGTCTTGATTCATTAATACACAGATGATTCAAATACATACAACTGAAATACTGTTTATAACAAGTCACATTATTAAAATCCAAATATATGCGGATACTCTATATAATTCGATCGTCGTACCCATCTTGATATCTACTGATCTTGAACGTGCAGTTTCCCATTTGCCTCAATACAAGCATGCTGCCAGAACTTCTTCCGCATGAACTCTTATTAATCTACCTGGATTCTTCCAATATTTTTGGGACTATTATCTGGTAGATAAGACAAGATATTTATGATAATTTCTCCAACTGCTTGTGGAGGATCTTCAAGGATGCCTTCCCAGGTTAAAGCTGGATGGACCACAGCGTCTCATGCGCTTCAACCAATCCCTAGAAGTACCTGGAGTTCAGAATTGGATAATCTCTTACATATTAATCTTGCTGGGATCCACATAAGACGAGTTTCTTAAGCAAATCTTGGTCATGAAGATCTTGGAAAATCCTAGGTGTCTTGCTAATCCAACTCCTGTTGCTGCTATCATCATCGAATCCAACTTTTAATCTATAAGGATATCTCAAGTTAATCCACTAATACCAACACTATGCCACAAAAATTATATTTCATGCTCTGATACCATAAATGTAATGACCCTTACCCAGGTCACCTACTAATTTGAGGTTAAAGCTTAATTAAGCATACAATTAACATAATCAGATATAAACTTTGGAAAACCAAATAAATGTTGGACCGACAGAATACAACCAGTTAAACAAATCCAAATAATACAACCTAATCAAATAAAACTTAATAAAATATAACCTAGCAGCTAATCCTGCTGCCGCATCCTGGTCACCATACTCCAAATACCTAGGTGAACTACCTGCAACTGCCTCATCCAATGGGGTGTCCAGACAACACAAAAAACACTGGATGAAAGCATTACAGCTCAGCACGCTACTACGGGTAAACATACAAATATGATGCATGCATAATGAAATGTCTGGTATCCGCATCTAGGAATATACTGATCCAACCTGCTCAGAATAGCGCCTAGGATATGAGCAGTACTGAACGGGGAATCAAACCACTGGGTACTTCCAATCACACCTAACCGGACGTGGATCTAAAATGTACAGAAAATGATAGATCCTGTGTGACCCATCGATCAGAATTACTCTCAATGTCTAACCATCAAAACAAGGTCTGAGCGACCATACACTGGCTCATCTCGAGAGAGATACATGATCAATACACTCTATGCACATATAGCATAATAATCAAATCAGTAACATGCAGCACATAATATGAAATCACATAATCATGCATACTCGTTGGCAATCTTAGTCAATACTTACGTACCTTACTGAGGCAGTTCTAGTTGCACAACTCTAAGTTCTAAGCTTAAAAGTCAATATCATGCATCACTAAACATGATCTAAAAGCCTTAACTAAGCTAATAAATACTCCCTAATATTTTCAGGGATCTCAGACCATACCTGCGTCCGTCATCAGCCCACTGATTGTGATGGCCCCCACAACTTGGGCACAACTCAGTTACTATCTCGAAGATGACTTGCCAACTTCCGGACCCGCCTAGGTGGATAGAAACACCTTAAAACACCATATAAAGGAGAGGAGAAAAGATGGAAATGAGAAAGTAATGGGACTCTCGGATCCCTTATTTATAGCCAGAGTTCGTAAGCTCCGATCCTCCGATTGGATGCTCCGATCTCTGAGTTCGGATGCTCCGATCTTGCATGCACGCCACGAGTCCAAAATCTTGGCACAAGCCCCCGCCAGCACTTCAAACGATCTGATCCTAACTTTGGATCATCCGATCTCCATCTTCGGACTGTCCGATCTTATGTCATGCGTGTTGGAGAACGGTGTTCAGATCAATCAGAATTGATACCCGGTGCAGCGGAAGTTTTAAAATTTTATATGGAACGATTCCATATCATGGGTATCAAAACTTTACGATTAAATTGTGTGTGTAAAAACTAAATAACAATTAAATTTTTACCTTGAATCTCGAAACGAGATTATGGACACCAACAGATAACTCTGCTCTTGTTGTATATCCCAGGAACAGATGGACGAACAATTCTTCAATCAGGTCCACGAACAGAAGTTTAATCCCTCTGATAGATTGCACTAGAAAATCTATCAGAAGTTTCTACGTAGAGAATTAACGAGTTTGATCCGTTAAACCAGACTGCAAATTCAAAATTCACAGGCTGGAATTTTCTGTCAGAGAGAAGAGAGGGGCGGCGGCCACTAGAGGAAAAACAGCTAGGGTTTTCGAAAATTTTGTGACCTCTGTTGTGTAATTTCTGTACTGCAATAACTTATTTATAATGTGGGCTGCTAACAGCTTAGGGCCCATTAGTCATAAGTTCAAGCCTGACAAGCAAAGCCCGCATGTTCAGAAATTAATATAAAATTCATCGTGACTCAGATTGATAAACCAATTTCACCAATGTGCACGGAAACCATTTCTGCATCTTTTAAAGTCAAGATAAATTTTCTGAATCCGAATTCAGTGATTTCCAAAAATGCCCATCCCTGTCATTTTAGGAAATCTTACTCTTCTACTCTGATATAAGAAGTCCTACTTCTTTGTTCATTAAATTTAACTCTTTAAATTTAACTATCTCAACGGGGATTAAAAATCCATTACTTGTGTGACCCTCAATGGTTCAGGGATACAGCTAGCCGTGGGCTCACAACTCCTTGTGACTCGGAACAACAATTTCCGACTTGCCCATCGAATCATGGTAAGAGCGCCTAGCAACATCGCCCCATGATTCCCTAGGTATCACTGATAGTGCCTGCAAGAACCAATAGATTTTGGTTAGCGTACAGTACGGTCCTTCATCCATATATCCCGATCGAATCAACAACCATTGGTAAATCGAGAGTCGTTCGAGATTCGATAACTATGCAATACATCTTGAAGATCAAATAGTGACATCGCATGTGCTACTAAGAAACCATTTCTTAAAACACATCATGTACTCTGGCCAGAGATTCGTCACACTAATATCTCCTCAGATTGCATAGGATATCCACACTATCAAGTATGTGGTGAATCCTTGAAAACAAAGCATCAACTCCTATATGTGTCATAACTGTACCCAATCCAGACACCTGATGACCCAATAGAGTCGGTAAACGAGTCAAAATACAGTACTAGCATATAGAGTCTCAATGATGTTTCAAGTAGTAAGGACTAATGGTGTACAACCAAAACCGCGGACTTTATCCACTCGATAAGTGATAACCACTTGGAAAGTCCGGATAGGGTAGTTCGATCATTCATCGTATGAATATCCATTTGCATGCTTTGAACATCTCTATGTTCCATACCAATGAAACGTGGTACTCGGCATCGCAAATGCTAGTCTCAATCTCGAGCGATCCTTATCCTTATTAACAGACGGCTCAATCGACTAGGAACTGTTTAGAATATACAGTGACTATACGATGTGTTTCATGATAGTCATCCCCATGTGCCACCACATCTTACATACACTATAGTATATTCAAGGTCTTCATCTAAACATCTTATAGTATGTCACAACATAATAATATGATAAAAGATAAAGTAAACGCCTTTATAAAAGTGTAAATTATATTAAACAAAATATTGTTTATACATAGAGTCATAAAAGCCCTTAGCCACAAGTTGGCTCACCGGGCACCCACTCTTTCAAAACCAAGCCCACTTTTTATTACAAATACAATTCAAATTGGGCTATAAACCAAGCCCATTAATAAAACCCAACAACAATAAAACCAAATGTAAATATCCTAACATAAACCTACAAACTTGGTCATGGCAATCGATCGTCCTTTTATCCAATAATTAATTCAATAATTAAAACATTGGATAACATGCAATGACATCATATTTAAAAAGATAAAATCAAATTTTATCTTATCCTTTCATAAGATCATATCTTATCATCAATTGTACCAAAATAATTAATTTTATAAAATCTAATTTAATGGATAAGATTTACAAATTTTCAAAAAATTCAAATTTATCCAAAAATCAATTTTAAAAATTTCGGACTCAAACAATTTGATCCGATTCCTCGTGGACCAATCAAAAACAATTTTAGATCGAACCAAAAACTAAAATTCCAAAATATTAAAATTTTAATTAAAAATCAATTTTAATTTTTCCGGGCTGCCCGGGACAATCCCGGGCAGCCCGCGCCCCAATTTGGGGGCCGGGCAGGGCAGCGATCAAATCGCTGCCCAAGGGGCAGCATCGTGCGCTGCCCTGGGCAGTGATCCAATCGCTGCCCTGGGAAGTGATCTAATCGCTGGCCTTGGGCAGCGACAATCGCTGCCCGATGTGCCCATTAAATTTTAATTTAAAATTTTGTTTTTGTTTCAAAAACCCGAGGCCAAAAATTTTGTACAATCGATTAATTTAATCATTTGATCTGAGCAAACTGTCTCTGATACCACTGTTGGAAAACATGTTCAGATCAATTAAGAATTGATACCCGGTGCAGCGGAAGTTTAAAAAATTTTTATTTTTTTGATATGGAACGATTCCATATCATGGGTATCAAAACTTTACGATTAAATTATGCAAGTAAAAATAAAATCACAATTAAATTTTTACCTCTTCAAGCAACGGCTTGATTATGGACACCAACAGAATTTAATCTGCTCTTCTTGTATATCTCGGGAACCGATGGTTTCACAATCAATCTCCGGAATAAGGTCCACGAATAGAAAACAGAAACTCTCTGATTGATTGCACTAGAAATCAATCAGATGTTTATCGATGAGAACAAACAGATTTGATCTTTTAATTCGGAATGTAATTTTTCACAAAAATCACAGACCGAATTTTCTCAAAAAGGGACAGAGGATTTTCGAAAATCCCCTTAAATTATTTTATGTGAAATTTGAAAATTGCTAGAATTAATTGTGTCAAATTTTTGAACACTACACATGTATTTATAGATAATTTCTAGACTAGATTAAGTTATAATTGTATTAGGACTCTAACTCCTTAGGGCCCATAATCCATAACTTAAGCTCAACAAGCCAAGTCCATTGTTATAGAAATTAATATAAAATTCATCATGACTCCGATTGATAAACCGATTTCACCAATGTGCACAGAAACCATTTCTGCACCTTTTAAAGTCAAGATAATTTTTCTGAATCCGAATTCAGTGATTTTCAAAAATGCCCATCCCTATGTCATTTTAGAAATTCCACTCCCTTTTAGTTAAGAATTCCAACTTCTTTTTTATTAAATTTAACTCTTTAAATTTAACTATCTCAACGGGGTTTAGTAATCCATTACTTGTGTGACCCTCAATGGTTCAGGGATACAGCTAGCCGTGGGCTCACAACTCCTTGTGACTCGAAACAATAATTTCCGACTTGCCCAACGAATCATGGTAAGAGCGTCTAGCAACATTGCCCATGATTCCCTAGGTATCACTGATAGTGCCTGCAAGAACCAGTAGGTTTTGGTTAGCGTACAGTACGGTCCCTTCATCCATATATCCCGATCGAATCAACAAACATTGGTACATCGAGAGTTGTTCGAGATTCGATAACTATGCATTACATCTTGTAGATCAAATAGTGACATCGCATGTGTTACTAGGAAAACCGAGTAACCTAAAACACATCATGTACTCTGGCCAGAGATTCGTCACACTAATATCTCCTCAGATCGCATAGAATATCCACACTCGCAAGTATGTGGTGAATCCTTGACAACAAAGCATCGACTCCTATATGTGTCGTAACTGTACCCAATCCCGACACCTGATGACCCCAATAGAGTCGGTAAACGAGTCAAAGTATAGTACTAGCATATAGAGTCTCAATGATGTTTCAAGTAGTAAGGACTAATGGTGTACAACCAAAACCGCGGACTTTATCCACTCGATAAGTGATAACCACTTGGAAAGTCCGAATAGGGTAGTTCGATCATTCATCATATGAATATCCATTTGCATGCTTTGAACATCTCCATGTCCATTACCAATGAAACATGGTACTTGGCATCACAAATGCTAGTCTCAATCTCGAGCGATCCTTATCCTTATTAGCAGACGCCTCAATTGACTAGGAACTGTTTAGAATATACAGTGACTATAAGATGTGTTTCATAATAGTGATCTCTCTTTATTCACTATCTCATCTTACTTACACTATAGTATATTCAAGGTCTTTATCAAAACAACAATAGTATATCACAATATAACAATATGAAGAAAGACAAAGATAATGCCATTAATGAATGTAAATTATATTAAACAAAGGTTGTTTATACATAGAGTCACAAAAGCCCTTAGCCATAAGTTGGCTAACCGGGCACCCACTTTTTCAGTTGGACGATCCAAAGTTGAGATCGGATGATCCGATCGCATGCAGATAAGGCGATATAGATTTTATTTGAAAGCACCAAGAGATCGGAATATCCGAAGCTAGGATCGGACGATCCAAACTCTATCGGCAGCCAGTTGTCGGATAAGAAGACACGTTCCCATCCGATCTATGTCTCTAAATAGAGGCCGAGAATGGCCATTTAAATTACCAATTTCCCTCTCTTCCCTCTGTTTTCCAGCTCAATTTTAGGGGCTTTTATGCGTTATTCTCGAGGTCCAAGAGGCGACGGAGCGCTGCTGGGGTTGTAGCAGAGTTGTGCCCAAGTTTTGGGACTATCGTTATCAGTGGGCTGACGACGGAAGTAGGTATAATACTAGACTTAGATTAGCTTAAGTGAGTATTTGTTAGTCAAGTTAAGGCTGTCAGTGAGATATAAGTGATGTAGTGATTATATGCTTATAGGCTTGGAGTTGAGTACCCGGGAGGTTTCTTGAGTTGCATGATTTGAGGTACGGACGTACTATCCTTAGATATATTTGTTGAGTATGCATGTTCTATGTTTGCATGTATTATGTGACATTGTTTATATGTGTATTTATTATGTCACGGATATTATGCTGCATACACTGGCACGTTGAGCCTGTTTTCTATTGATACTACCAGTAGATGGGTCGCTCAGCCCCATTATATTTTTTAGATGGATATCATGGTTTTGGATCCGGATATGTCCACAGTTTATGGTATGGAAGCCTCCTCTTGATGCGACGGTCCAACATACTACATACCATGGCGCCTTTGACTGAGCACTCTTCTATCTATGATAGGTTCCCGGTACCCATTCATATGCATTTGTATTTGCATTCATAGAATGTGTATACTCATACCTCTGGGTTGAGCATTATTTGCTCATGTCAGTGTATTTTATTTGGACACCCCATTCGACATGGCAGTTGCAGGTTTCCTAGGTCCAGTGACCAGTGAGTAGTTGGCAACCGGAGAGTTGGGAACTCAGTTTGTGCCTGCAGTGTTAGTTAGGATTGACCCTTTTGTATTATAATTTCGATTGTGTTGTATTATTATTAATTGGGTTAAGTTAATTACCGGTTTTATTCTACCGGGTTAGTATTTCGATTTAATTTTATGCAGTTTTTCTCTGATTTTGTTATTTAAGTATAATTGCATGCTTAAGCTTTGGTTACTTAGTGATTTCGGGACGTGTCACTACAACTGGAGTACTTGGGCTTATTGAACTGTTGGTCCGGTGATTGCTGGAATAGGCATGGGACGCTTCAGTTTGTTGTCACCTTCATGCCTTTTGATGTAATTTCATCCTTGATGGAAACTCCCATCAATTCATCAAAGCTATTGGGTTCAATAACAACAAGGGAAGATTGGATCCGGCTGCTTAACCATTTCTTGAAGCGATGGTTCTTTAGAGCCTCGTCTGTCATGAATTCTGGTGTGTAAGTTCCCAAGGCATGGAACTTGGATGAATAATTGACTACCGACATGTCTGTTGTTTGAACTAAACTCTCAAACTCAGACAACTTTTGCACTCCAACAGTTTTGGAAAGTACTTCTTCAAGAATGCCTCACAGAACCTTTGCAAAGTGATAGGTCCCGTTGCTATCATTGCTGGTGGGACTCTTTCCCACCATTTTTCTGCTTTATCCACCAAGAAAGGTGTAATCGTTCCACCTTGAACTCTTGTGGTACTTCGATTAGTTGGAGATGATTTTCTATCTCTTTCATCTAGTTTTGTGCAACATTCGGATCAGGACTCCCATCGAAGTTTGGAACCCTTGTCCTACGAAGGGACTCATAATGCTGCTTGGTCCCATTATTCTGTGCCGAGGGTGGTGGTGGAGATTGATTGGCATTGGGATCTATTAGCCCCTGTAGTGTAGTAGCCACAACAGCCTTAATGGCCACAATTTCTTCTTGGTTGAGTCTACCAGGTGGTGGTGGTGGTGGTGGTTCATCTCCATTGTTGTTTTTGCGGTTGTGGTTGTGGTTGTAGCGTGGGTTACAGTTATTTTGTGGTGGTAAGTCTATCATTTCCTACAGTGGAACAAGTTTCTAAGGGTACAACTCAAACAGAATAAACTTTGAAACAAACTATCAATTAATTGCTCACAATTCAAATATAAAACCAATTATTTTTAAACAAATTTTTATTGATTTCAAACAATAGTGCAATTACAACTGATGTTTTAAATGAGTAAGGAAAATTCAGCTAAAAATTCTTTCGAAAGACCACTACTAGTTTATTATAATCTAATATATGACTTCGCCCAGTTTTAGGTCCATCAGGTCCTCCTCAGCTTCCACTTCCTCAGGGTCTTCCTCGAGATCCTCTTCAGGTTCCAACTGTGCCGCATAGTCAGTAATCATTGTTTGCAGGTGCTAGATGTGTCTCTGCATGGTCTCATTATGCTCCATGAGGATTTCCACATCATGCTGTAATTCATTACGGTGGGCATCACAACTTGCTCTTTTTGTTCTTTTAATGCTTCAAACTCTTCCTTGGTATGTTTATGTCTCTGTTCTTCTTCATCTAAATAATACGCCAATCTTTCAACATCCATACTTGTGTGTTCCTATCGCTCGTTCACCTCTTGGTTGCTGAGTTGTAAAAGTGCATTGAAACTCCTTAGCTGCTGAACTACTCGCTCTAATTATCTAATTTGGGAAGATTTGTTGGTCATTTCTTACCCTAAAAAAGAAACATAAGGAAATAATTCAGTTTACATGTGCAAACTCAACTGGAATGAATCATTAAAAGCTACTCAACTGGATTGTCAAATCAACTAAACTAGAGTAGCATAGAAAACTGATAGAAGTCACTAGACTAAGCAATAAGGCTTATAACATCAAAATGAGCAAAAATCAACTATACGATTTCCTCCTCATAAATACTTTAGGATTTTTATAAAAATTCTTGAACATATGAACATGGAATGGAACAAATTTGGTTTAAAAATACCAAGAGGTGTGAAAATGAAAAATCCTCAAAGTTTCAAAAAATAAGAAAATTTCACAAAATCGATGATATCTCTATCTAAAAGATGGAATTTCATGTTCGTTTGTTTCTCTACTATGATGAAATGGTACTAAGTTGCTGCATATCGAAAAACATTTCTTTCAATATATTACAATAAGAAAAATTCTTCCTGAATCAAAAGTTATGGTCGTTTGAAGTGCGCGTCAAACTCCTTCAATTTTTATGAAATTTAGGAAATTGATTTCGTTACTCGACTGATTTCAAGGTGCTCAACTGATTCCAATAAGTTTCTTGATACACAACTGATCCCAAAATCAACTAGTAACTACTCAACTAAGGTTCCTTTATTGGTATTACTAAATGGTCTTATACCCAATTGCTCTGTTTCAGTTTAGTTGGTACTGAACCGATTCATGCTCAACTGACATCCACTCACTGATTTCTATTCAACTGATTTTTACAACTTACATTCACCCAACTGATCTCTACTAGCTCGACTGGTCTCAATTGGTTTCTCGACTGAAGTTTCCTTGACTAAAATTTCTCGACTGAAGTTTCAACGACTGAAATTCCTCAACTTTAATTTCCGCGATTGAAATTTCTCAATTGAATTTTTTTTCAATTTAGTTCGACGCAGTTGACTAATTTTCCATTTGTTATGTTTGTTTCCTCACAAAGGTCTATGCACTTAACTGAATTAACATTTCTATGAGTTTCAATTATTCTTTCAACTACTGAATCTAGTCTGTCTAGACCTAGTCAGTTTTCAGTCATGTTCTCAACTACTGAGTTTCAGTCATGGTTTAAAAATATACTCAAGTCTCTACAGGCTCTCAACTACTAAATATTCTTTCATCCTATCAACTTCCAGTTCTCTGCTGATTTCCAACTACTGAGTTACCTCAACTGCTCAATTCTCCATTGTTTTAGAATATTGGCTCCCTCTCAGTTTATGAAGCTTGGTTTCTCTCTGATACCACTTCAATGTCACGTCTCGAAACTGGACCTAGTTGAAATGGATGTTATTTAACATTTTTACATTAAATGACAAACCTCGGAATAGAAATTTCAGGAATAACCAGTTTTTTCATTCATAAACTGAAATTACACTGTCTTTACAATGCATAAACAAATAACATGATTCCATCCATAACTGATCAATAACAGAGTCTTAACGCAGCGAATAGAATAATAATAAAATCAAAAAAAACTAAAGGCAGAGTCTTGATTCTTCATCACCAGCCCCAAAACTGGTTTTTCTCATCTTCTTCAATCTCTTCCTCGCTCTTATCTGAGATGGTTTTGGATGGGTGAGTGATATGGGTGTCACTCAGTAATTGGAGAAAATCATCTCAGTTTTTAAAATCATTTTCACAGTAATCTCAAATACATATACATATCACAATGGAAGAGAACATAACAAGAAATCAGTGTTATGATGCATTAACTGACTTATGAATTTCGTGGCTCAACTGATATCGGTCTCTTATATGTTAATCCTCTGAAGGCTGAGGCCAGTAGTCAGTAATCAGAATTCAGTAGTGTTCAAAATATATATTCTTACCACTAATTCACAAGTTTCATTGCATCGTAAACCAATAATCACTAATAAAGTTTTCAAAAATCTAATTTGAACACAATATCATGTTGTAATCAGTTATAAAGCATATAATCAGTTTTAAATCGGGAAGACCACTTACTGTAATTTACCAAACAAATAATTCGGTTGTTCTTGAAATTTTCTTTCTCGACTAAATCTCAACTGGATGTTCAATTAGTTACTTAACTGAATGCTCTAACTCGAGTTATACAGTGTTTTTATTTTTGCTAAGAATGTTGTGTAAAATTTTCTCAGAATCTGACTGTTATTTATAGGTAGTATTCTGACTATTAAGCTCTTATTTAATGACATTTATTTGCCGTAATTCTGATTTAATTCATCTGTTACAAATCTAAGAGGGATTGTCACAAAATGGAAACTGGACGCTCAACTGAATTTCTGTAGTGACCCGTATCCAGAATTAACGTTTAATGAGTAATTAGTCATGTAATCATGTTTTGATTAAGTAAAACATGATTAAAAAAATTCCAAATGGATTAACGGAGTCCAAAAATGGATCCAGGACACTCGAAAATGGCCGGGAAGGTCCCGAGGGTTCGGAGGGTTCGGAGGATCCAACCCACGTTAGGAGGCTCCGAACTGGTTCGGAGGATCCGAACATGAGATCGGAGGATCCGAAATTGCATGGCCAGCTATCCGAAAATAATACGTCATTGGTGAAATCACTGATGGTACTTTGGAGATCCTAAGTCAGGATCGGAGGCACCAAACAGGATCGAAGGCTCCGAAGTCAGGAACGGAGGATCCGAACCGAATCGGAGGATCCGAACCGAATCGGAGGATCCGAAGTTGAGTTCGGAGGCTCCGAACTTCGCCTATAAATAGGAGGCCAAGATTTCATTTTCAAACGCGCCTCACCTTTTTCTCTCTCAATTCCTTAGCCTTCTAGCTTAGATCTAGGGAATTCTAGACATCCTTTTGGGATTCCGGAAGTAGCATAGCGATCCTGGCATCGTAGCGGAGCTGTGCCTAAGTTTTGAGGCAATCGCCATCAGCGGGCTAACAACAGACGCAGGTATAGCTATGGTCTCCTTAAATTATTTGGAAGTATACAATAGCTTAGTTAAGACTTATAGATCATAATGAATGATGCTTGGGTATTTGCATTATAGAGCTGATGATAGGCTTGGAACCTAGAGTGAGACTACTAGGACTGCCTGTAATAAGGTACGTAAGTACTGACTGAGATAGCCAGCGGGTTTGCATGCTTATATGTTGCATTTGTGTGTCATATTATTATGCAGCATTTTCATATCATATTGTGTCTGCCCATATTTTGAGATGAGCCATAGAGGGCCGCTCAGCCCTGTTTGGACAGTTGATGTCTAGTGCCAAGTGACCGACGGGTTGGGTGGCACTAGCATCTGGGTGAGACGGTCCACGTCCAGTGGGAATGAGCAATGTACGCAGGGTTTGATTCCCGGGTTGTACCACTCATGTCCTAGGCGCCATTCTGAGCAGTTGTATACAGTTATCCCTGATATGGATACCCTTTCATTTGCATGCATCATATTTGTATGTTTACCCGTATTTGCGTATTGAGCTTAGAGCTCACGTCCAGTCTTTTCTGTGTATCTGGACACCCCATTCGACGGAGCAGGTGTAGATGCAAGACTGCGCATCAGGAGCTTGGAGTGGCCAGTGACCTTGGAGATAGCAGGATTAGCTGTAGGTTTTTTCCTTTAGGCTCATTTATTCAATTGGGTTGTACAATCGAATTTGTTTAACTGGTTGTATTCTGTCGGTATGCTTTTATTTAAGTCTTCTGCAGCAATTTATTTAATGCATTCTTAATTATGCTCTTAAATCTGATTAGGTAGTAGATCCGGGTAGGGTCGCTACATTTATTGGTATCAGAGCTGCATGCAAAAAGACTTGGGATATAGTACTGAGAATTTGGATTATCCTTGTAGGATTAGTGAGACCTAACGAAGGACTATTTGGTTCTTCATTGACGAGGTTTGCAGCAGAAGTCTTTACTATAAGGAATGCAACAGTGATGAGAACACCAGTAGTAGCATATCGATAGATATGCTGACTACTGTGGACGGTTCATCATTCGATGCATCGGGATGCTGATCAAAGAACATATGGATTCCAGCAGGAGAAGCCTGGAAGAGAAGAATGAGTATATTGCGTCAGATACCTCTGAGAACTTTTTGGAATGAATGGTGTGTAATAACTCATGTGGTTCAAGTCCGAGGAGATTTTCCACTCGTAGTTGGAGAGATTGTTATAAAGACCTTCACCAGGAAATGCCTCAAATGGCTAAGGTATGACTGGTTTCGAAGGTAAGGTTTTTAAACTCATGCAAAACATGGTTTTGCCGGTACGCATGTATCGATGCTTTTGGTAGGCACACGGGAAACTTCATGTTCAAAATCATTATATGAATGCAAGAAGAAAGCTGACGGTAGATCGTGAGCAGAAGAGGTCGACCGAAATGCACTGATGTAGAGCATAGTGGGTTAGCTATCACGTGCCATTTCTCCAGAGTTCTTTGCAGGAGGACAGGTAGAGAAACTTGGACGAGAGTACGCTTGCATTGGTGCGTGTGTCGATGAGAAGCTTCATGCTCAAGAAACGAAGACGAGTACGATGATTTTAAATACTGTGTTGTTGTAGTTGTAAACAGTATTTCAGTTGTAAAGAATCATCATACTTTTGTTGTATCATTTCAAGTTGTTGGTTGTACATTTTCATTTTGAATACTGTATGTATTGCATGGGATTGTAATAAAAAATTGTACATAACTTGAAACGATGATACGTATCCAGCAATTCATAAATGATTGCAAGTGATTTTGCTAAGTTTGGCTTGGTGTTAGTTGATTAGTGTTCAACTACTGTAGCTCATGGATTTTGATAAGCCAGCTGTAACTGTTTGACTTGTGGTTAGTCTAGGTGTTTTCCTAGGATTGACCTAGTTAGTCAGTGTGCTAAGATATTGCCAACGATGAGTGGACTCATCAAGAGGCATAGGAATATTGTTCAGTATAGAACATTGGGCTTTGTTCTAGGTTGTCTCCTTAGAACAGTAGGTTGTCTGACCTTCGTTAGGTTGAGACTTGTGATGATGGGTTTTTCATCAAGATGCCAGGTCCAGTATATGCCGAGAGTTGTGGACTATGAACATGATTTGACATGAGGAGGCGCGACCCTATGTCGATTTACTTGGGAGCCTTTGTGCTTCAGGGATGGCGGTGGGAAGGCTACTCAGTCTAGAGTTTTGGTAACAGTCAAGAAAATGTATGACCTTGGATTAGATATCAGGTTTGATATCAATGATTTGATATCGTCTGGTGTGCCAGATATATTAGTTTGAGTGTTCTGCTATGAGAACCAGTCTTGGAGGGATTTCCTTGACAAGTGGGTACTCTAAGCAATTAGGTTCTGTCCTAGTGAATACTTCTAGATGGATCGATCTAGTAGGTAGACGGATTTTTACGAGCGATGGCTAGGGATTGTCATCAGGGTTATTATTAGGGTTCCTTGTGATAGGAGTTATCCGAGCTACTGGATGGAATGCTGTTTCGAGACTTCGACTCGAATAGGATAAATTTCACCAAGATGATTGATTTCATCAGTAATGGATTATATCATATGCTAAGGATTGTACAAAACTATTTAAGGCGCGAGGGAAGCAGGGCCTATACCCGTGATGCCTTGGTGGTTGTCTAGGTGGGTTATCGTGCTAAGCTGCCTCAGTCTTGAATTGTTGCACAATCTTAGCAAGGGATATAATTAGGAGCGCGTCCGGAGATTTTGGAAATCTTTGGGATTCATTAGACATAATTTTTGGACTTTATTAGTCGTGACGTTCTTTATGAATGAACGAAGCAATGGATAATGAGTCCCGTGATTGCGTTGTGTATCGTTTGATGCATTCGGAATTAAGCGTATGATTTTCCATGAGATGGAAATGATCTAGGTTGATAGATCACGAGCATTTCTTGGGTTTAGTTTGCATTAATGTTCGATTCTAGTGTACGAGGCAGTTGTCAGTAGTAAGGCATGAGATTGTGTCGATAGACTACTAATAGCTATTGTCTGGTTATCAAGTATGGGTGTGTTGAAACAAAGCGATTTGGGTATTCCAATTGTTGGGAATAGTTCTTTGTGGCAACGGAGCCAAGTTTGATCTAGCCACGTAGGATGGATGATCGGTGGTGGTCTGATATGATGAGTGCGAGCCTAAGTATATCTACGAGTTTGATTGGTTAAGCCAATCAGTGATGTTCAGGGCGTAGCAATTAAGAAATACTTGGGATAGTATTTTGTCGCATATTTCTACGGAGATTTGTACTTGGTACAATCTCAGAGCAGTCGACTATTTGGGAAATTAGTAATCTCTAGGGTTGCCAGAGATAAATAATTTGGGATTGCGGTAATCGGAATCGATTGCAATTGGACTTGTATGGTCAAGTTAGGCGATAACTTGACAGTGGAGACAAGCAAAGGAGTTTGTGGTTTCCCATGATTATGCATTCTTGTTAAGAATGAAACTGATATTGATTTCAGCAATTGCTTAGCGTTAGCAATAGTTTACTCAAAGTTGAGTAAAGAAAGACACAAATATTGATCCATGTCGATAGTGGACGACAATGTGAAGGTTGATAACCGAACATTTGAAGAAGTGTTCGTAGGACGATGTCTTAATTCAACATTTGAAGAAGTGTTCGTAGGACGATGTCTTAATTCATTATTGGGTTTATGATCCAATGAGTATTGGACATTATCAAGGAAACATCAGTTGTCTGATCGTGAAATGTGACATTAGGTAGGATCTAGTTTTCGAGGTCTAGCAGGTTGTGTCACTAATCTTTCAGCGAGTGATGCACGATATCTCTGAGGTAACTGAGATAGTCAAGGATCGACTTAGTAGCCAACTAGGTTTGCTTTGGGATTGAATACTTTGCAAGATCGTGACGGATTGAATTCTTTCTTTCCAGTCAGTGAGTCACATTTGTGCAGGCTGTTTCTCAAGGATATTGCGTTTTCATAATGGACAATGGTCGGGTGCGTGATAGGTAACTAGTGATGATGGTGTCATCAGAGACTCCGAGGTGAGTTATACCAGGTGCAATGACTGTCGAGTTTCGAGACGGAATAGGAAGAATTTCCATATGTCTGTGCACTGTGGAATGCCCCAGTCGAGCATATTGGTGGGAGCTTGCCTTAGTCTCGATGTGTGTACAGTGATTGCGAGTATGTATAACTATCAGGAGGATGTCCATCAATTGAGTTCATGGGTGAATAACCTATGGTCGAGATTATATATATCATCAAAGGTGTGATGACTTCCATTTCAATGTATGCATGGCTTCGCAGGCCAATGGTTAAGAGAAGACTTAGCGTCATTAGTGGCGAACGGTGATAGTTTTCATCAGGGCATAGTGTTGAGTTATACTAAGAAACGTTAACTGTGATTCGCACTAGACATGGTGGGTTGAATTCCCAGTATTGCTTGGGAAGCTTGTTTGCTTCGGTGGAGCATGGGAAGGATGGCCAGTCTTGAAATCGTGTTAAGCAGTTACGTTGGAGCATAGCTTTGTGTCAACTAGATTCTCTTGGGGATAAATTCGGGCTTTGTTGTGTCAGCACAGTGTTGGGATTGGTGTTTCCTGACTAGAGGTGTTGAGCACCGAGAACTTTTGGAGTCATTAGATGGTTAGGTTCAGTTAGTGATCCGACGAATGTCGTAATCCAGTCAGGTTATGACTTGGTCTTTGTCAGTCTAAGATTTTTCTTGGGATGATGATTTCGATCGAGCGGATGTTTGTATCCTTTGTTATCAGGGAGATCGTGGTCAGGATGGAAGACGTATCAGTGTTGAGATACATTAGTGCCTGAGAAGTTCGATTTGTCGTCAAGTAGCGCATCAATCTTTAGTTGGGAGAATACTAATGCGGTTCAGCATTAATGGAGCTTTTAGGGAGTTCGACAAGAGTCTGAATGTGTCGGAAGCTATTTCGACCAGACACTCAAGCAAGTGTCACTAATACGTTCTCAAGGTTCTACCCTAGATATCGAGGACGAAATCTTTTAAGGGGGGGAGAATGTAGTGACCCGTATCCAGAATTAACGTTTAATGAGTAATTAGTCATGTAATCATGTTTTGATTAAGTAAAACATGATTAAAAAAATTCCAAATGGATTAACGGAGTCCAAAAATGGATTCAGGACACTCAAAATGGTTGGGAAGGTTCCGAGGTTTTGGAGGGTTCGGAGGATCCGAACCAGGTTAGGAGGCTCCGAAGGAGGATCCAAACATGAGATCGGAGGATCCAAACTTGCATGGCCAGCTGTCCAAAAATAATATGTCATTGGTGACATCACTGATGGGACTTCGGAGGATCCGAAGTCAGGATCGGAGGCTCCAAACTTCGCCCATAAATAGGGGGCCGAGATTTCATTTTAAAACGCGCCTCTCCTTTTTCTCTTTAAATTCCTTAGCCTTCTAGCTTAGTTCTAGGGAATTCTAGGAATTCTTTTGGGATTCTGGAAGTGGCATAGAGATCCTGGCATCGTAGCGGAGCTGTGCCTAAGTTATGAGGCAGTCGCCATCAGCGGGATGACGATGGACGCAGGTATAGCTATGGTCTCCTTAAATTATTTGGGAGTATGCAATAGCTTAGTTAAGACTTATAGAGCATAATGAATGATGCATGGGTATTTGCATTGTAGAGCTGATGATAGGCTTGGAACCTAGAGTGGGACTGCTAGGACTGCCTTCAATAAGGTACGTAAGTACTGACTGAGATATCCAGTGGGTTTGCATGCTTATATGTTGCATTTGTGTGTCATATTATTATGCAGCATGTGCATATCATATTGTGTATGTCCATCTTTTGAGATGAGCCATAGAGGGCCGCTCAGCCCTGTTTGGACAGTTGATGTCTAGTGCTCAGTGATCGACGGGTTTGGTGGCACTAGCATCTGGGTGACATGGTCCACGTCCAGTGGAAATGAGCATTGTACGCAGGGTTTGATTCCCGGGTTGTACCACTCATTTCCTAGGCGCCATTCTGAGTAGTTGTATATAGTTATCCCAGATATGGATACCCGGTCATTTGCATGCATCATATTTGTATGTTTATCCATATTTGCGTATTGAGCTTAGAGCTCACGTCCAGTCTTTTCTGTGTATCTGAACACCCCATTCGACGGGGAAGGTGTAGATGCAAGATTGCGCATCCGGAGCTTGGAGTGGCTAGTGACCTTGGAGACAGCAGGATTAGCTGTAGGTTTTTGCCTTTAGGCTCATTTATTCGATTGGGTTGTATAATCGAATTTGTTTAATCGTTTGTACTCTGCCGGTATTTTTTTATTTAAGTCTTTCGCAACAATTTATTTAATGCATGCTTAATTATGCTCTTAACTCTTATTAGGTAGTGGATCCGGGTAGGGTCGCTACAATTTCAGTCCTCAACTGAAATTCGGACTTCAACTAAATTTTGGTAATCAATTGAAATTTATTTCTTGACAGAAATTCGGGTTCTCACACACCAGTTGAATTATAGACATTGATTTGATATATGACTCACACATTTGTGTGGGTCATATATCAAAACAATGATAGATGTTACACTAGATGAAGATCACCTGATATAACATAGATACCATCCGATATGTCTCTCTTTTTTTCCCTTAATATCATCAAAGAGGTCCTCCGTTAGGAACGACTATAGAGGACATATTCATTCCCACATCTAAGGTATTTTCAGCATGAATGCCAAGGAAATAAAATGAGTGAACTTATGTAGAACCTCTTGTGGAGGAAGAAAACTTGAGAAGTCCCGGGAAATACTAACTTTCATAGCTCGTGAATGAATATTCTTGAAATTTGATTGATAGTTTAATGTTGATCATCTTAGTAAAAGGTTATTCAATTAAGAGTTGTGTATTTGGTGTCATATAAAATGGTGATGGCCTGATATAATTGGATTATCATCGGTGAAATTTGTGAAACTCAAATATTCTAAACCTAATTTAAAATATTAGGATTTGGTTGGTCTCATAGCATAAGTAGCCATTACTTCGCCATTGACTTCTTAGTCAAATGGCATCACCTCCAAATTTGGGAGATGGCCCGGGGTTCTATGCCCACTAATCCCCAACCCTTTGTTAAAAAAAAAAAGTAGTCATTACTTCTGAGAAAATTAAATTTTATATCTTCCGAAATGCATATTATCTACATTTTATATATCTACTATATATATATAACTGAAGACCCTTGGTTATGTCTCAAGCTTCGTCAGTTTCTATTAAAAATATGTTGATTAAACCACAAAAGAATCATGAACTCTTAAAAAAAAAGAAAATTGAATTAAATTAAATTAGAAACATAAAACGCAAGATAATTTAAAACGAGAAAAATATTCAAAAACACACAAAAAAGTAACTGTGACGCCTAAAACCCAATCTACTATATCGTGTGCATTAATTTAATAAATATTAGGATTATTTTTTTTAGTTTATTTGATTTAAATTCCTTATTTGAATTATGTGCTATTAAAATATTTTATTATTTATTCAAATGATTTTATTGTGCAATTCATTTGTTTTAAATATTTTAAAGTTTTAAGCTTGCATATTTTAAATGATTTTAATTGTTTAGTTTATTCCTTTAAACGATTTTAACTGTTTAGCTTACTCGTTTAAATATTTTCGAGTGTTCAACTTATTTATTTAAAATAGCCAAAGTTTAGCGGTTAGTTATTTTAAATTATTTTAAATGTCTAGTTTATTTATTTTAAATCCTTTTTAATTGTCCAAATCATTTTAAACATTTTTATTCCACTTGAGTATCTATTTAATTTGATTTTAAACGATTGGTCTAGCCTGTTCAAATTATTTTAAATCGCTCTGCTTGATATTTAAATATTCTACTCGTCGCCGTGACATCGAAATATTTAAAGAGTTTAATTCTTGATTTTATAAGCTTGTGTTTTATTTAGTGCGATTTAATTTTTAACCCTAATCGCCTTTATGGTTTAGCACTTTTTAAAGGTGTGTAGAACTTTTTCCTAAAATTCATACACTCACATTTCCTATAGTTACACTTATACACTTGGACTTAGATTTACCCCTAGCCTCCAACACATTACACTCTCAACACACACTCAACTCATGCACACACACACACATAGAAACCGATTCCTTGCCCTGTTCTTCAAGAAGCCATCGGCCATCTCTTCCTCTTCAACTCACGTCGCCGCAGCCCCATCTTCCTTCTTCATTTCCGGCGTAGTTTCCTCCACGACGAGCTGAAGGAGTTTGTGCACCCATTTTTCCAACTCGAGTCCAGCTCCTTCCAGCTTCCTCGTTGATCGACCCTAAGCTTTTGAGCTTCTTATTTCCTTCGATTCTTGGTAGATTAGGCTAGAATATGATTCCTTTGCTTTTCTTGAAAACTTTCTAAGTATATATGCATAAATGTAGAAGTGCCTTTTTTTCCCTTCTAGCCGAGAGTTTATATTGTTTCTATTTTTTTTCTTTTCATATTAAGTTTGTTTAATCATGTTATTGGTTGAGATGGGCATTAAATATTGAATTTTAAGTATTGTATGCTTGAATGCCATGAATTCGAAAATTCCAGAAATATTTTGGCTTGTGGTTCGAAATGTGGAGTTTTATTGTGTTGATTGGGATGGTGGCTTGGGGGCTACCATGGGTGAAATGTAGTTCACATGGTAGCATCGAGGGGGACCGATGACTCGGGCTTGTGGGAAGGAGTTGAGGTGTTCTTGAGTGGGAAGGTTGGTTTGGGCTCGGTTTGGAGAGGGATTAGGAGCCGTCATTTTGTTGAGGGAGTTAAGCTGGATAGGGGCTGATATTATGGGGCATGAGTGAGTCCAAGTATGGGTCTTGGTCCTAAGTTTATTGGCTTGGAATCGATTTTTAAGCAGGGGTTAAACTCGAGTTTTGGCCAAGGGCTCGGGACTGGTATTGTTTTAGGATGTTGGGATTACGTTGGTGAAAGCGGGAATTAATTTGGTTAAGTTTCGGTTGAGTTCTAGGCATTCGAAAAGAGAGGTGCAGATTTTTCTTAAAAATAGGGCTGTCCGGAATCGAATTTTAAAAACAAGGTTTATCTCATGTTTTTGGTTAAGGGCTAGAGTTTGGGAATAGTCTAGGATGTTGGGAATATGTCGGTTCAAGCGTAAATCAATTCGGATAAGTTTTGGTCGAGTTTTAGATTTTTGATTGATTAGGTGCAGAATTTTGAAGCCAAAGGGGCTTGCTGCCCGGAAGATGATTTTTTTAAAATGATCTCTTGGGAAATAAATTCCGAGGATGAATTCCTGGCTTAGTTCTAAGTGTCATGAAGTCATGGTTTCAAGCGGAATCTTTTTTTATTAAGAATCAAGCAAGTTACTAATTTTACAAGAAAACCGCTCGAATTGTCTTAAGCGCTACACTTTGGGTTAAATTTACATCCTTTGGTTCGTCTCCTAAATCACCATTCCGATCATCCTTGTGTGAGTCATATGCATGATTATTGAGTAATATTTATATTCACGTACTATCTACATATGCATGCTAAGTCCATATTCAAGTATGAAAGAAAAATACTTTTTACGAACGAAGTGAGATGATTGTGACTACATTTATTCACGTGTATGTGTGGGGCTCAGAGACGTTTTGGCCTCCCTTACCAAATCATTATGGGTTTCCTTACCTTAGCATGTGTTCGTGTGGGACTGAGAGATATCTTGGCCTCCCTTACCAACTTCAGGGCAAGATTGGGTTGGGTTTTATCCTGACTTCCTTGCGGCATAGTGCACTGCAGCCATGATCATGATCGAAATCACAGAGTCACAATCAAGGATCTAAGTTCACAGTTACAGTTACAGATTCAGATACAGTTACATCATGATGAGAATTTGGGTGGATCATAATTTCAATTATTATTTCAAATTCTTGTGTAGAAAATTTTCTCGTAGCCGCTTAGTAAGTGTTTAAACGATTTTAACTGTTTAGCTTACTCGTTTAAATATTTTCAAGTATTCAACTTATTTATTTAAAATAGCCAAAGTTTAGCGGTTAGTTATTTTAAATTATTTTAAATGTCTAGCTTTTTTATTTTAAATCCTTTTAAATTGTCCAAATCATTTTAAAGATTTTTATTCCGCTTGAGTATCTATTTAATTTGATTTTAAACGATTGGTATAGCCTGTTTAAATTATTTTAAATCGCTCTGCTTGATAGTTAAATATTTTACTCGTCACCGTGACATCGAAATATTTAAAGTGTTTAATTCTTGATTTTTCAAGCTTGTGTTTTATTTAGTGCGATTTAATTTTTAGCCCTAACCGCTTTTATGGTTTAGCATTTTTTAAAGGTGTGTAGCACTTTTTCCTAAAATGCATACACTCACATTTCCTATAGTTACACCTATACTTATACACTTGGACTTAGATTTAACCCTAGCCTCCAACACATTACACTCTCAACACACACTCAACTCACGCGCACATACACACATAGAAGCCGATTCCTTGCCCTGTTCTTCAAGAAGCCATCGTCCATCTCTTCCTCTCCAACTCATGCCGCCGCATCCCCATCTTCCTTCTTCATTTTCGGAGTAGTTTCCTCCACGACGAGCTGAAGGAGTTTGTGCACCCATTTTTCCAACTCGAGTCCAGCTGCTTCCAGCTTCCTCGTCGATCGACCCTAAGTTTTTGAGATTTTTATTTCCTTCGATTCTTGGTAGATTAGGCAAGAATATGATTCCTTTGCTTTTCTTGAAAACTTTCGAAGTATATATGCATATATGTAGAAGTTCCCGACTCGAGTTCCTTTTTTTTCCCTTCTAGCTGAGAGTTTATACTGTTTCTGTTTTTTTTTTTCTTTTCATATTAAGTTTGTTTAATCATTTTATTGGTTGAGATGGGAATTAAATATTGAATTTGAAGTATTGTATGCTTGAATGCCATGAATTTAAAAATTCCAGAAATATTTTGGCTTGTGGTTCGAAATGTGGTGTTTTATTGTGTTGATTGGGATGGTGGATTGAGGGCTACCATGGGTGAAATGTAGTTCACATGGTAGCATCGAGGGTTGCCGATGTCTCGAGCTTGTGGGAAGGAGTTGAGGTGTTCTTGAGTGGGAAGGTTGGTTTGGGCTTGGTTTGGAGAGGGATTAGGAGCCGTCATTTTGTTAAGGGAGTTAAGCTGGATAGGAGCTAATATTATGGGGCATGAGTTAGTCCAAGTATGGGTCTTGGTCCTAAGTTTTTTGGCTTGGAAATTAGGGCTCAAACAGCAAAGTGTTGATCGAGAATGAAATAGGACTAGAGCAGAAATTTAGTGAGGCTGTGGGGCTGTCCAGGAATCAATTTTTAAGCAGGGGTTAAACTCGGGTTTTGGCCAAGGACTCGGGACTGGTATTGTATTAGGATGTTTGGATTACATTGGTGAAAGCGGGAATTAATTCGGTTAAGTTTCGGTTGAGTTCTAGGCATTCGAAAAGAGAGGTGCATATTTTTCTTAAAAACAGGGCTGTCCGGAATCGAATTTTTAAAGCAGGGTTTATCTCATGTTTTGGTTAAGGGCTAGAATTTGGGAATATTCTAGGATGTTGGAAATATGTCGGTTCAAGCGGAAATCAATTCGGATAAGTTTTGGTCGAGTTTTAGATTTTTGATTGATTAGGTGCAGAATTTTGAAGCCAAAGGGGCTTGCTGCCCGGAAGATTATTTTTATAAAATGATTGCTTAGGAAATAAATTCCAAGGATGAATTCCTGGCTTAGTTCTAAGTGTCATGAAGTCGTGGTTTCAAGCGGAATCCTATTTTTATTAAGAATCGAGCAAGTTACTAATTTTACTGGGAAATCGCTCGAATTGGCTTAAGCGCTACACTTTGGGTTAAATTTATATCCTTTGGTTTGTCTCCTAAATCACCATTCCGATCATCCTTGTGTGAGTCATATGCATGATTATTGAGTAATATTTACATTCACGTACTATCTACATATGCATGCTAAGTCCATATTCAAGTATGAATGGAAAATACTTTTTACGAATGAAGTGAGATGATTGTGACTACATTTATTCACGTGTATGTGTGGGGCTCAGAGACGTTTTGGCCTCTCTTACCAAATCATTATGGGTTTCCTTACCTTAGCACGTGTTCGTGTGGGGCTGAGAGATATCTTGGCCTCCCTTACCAACTTCAGGGCAAGATTGGGTTGGGTTTTATCCTGACTTTCTTGCGGCATAGTGCACTGCAGCCATGATCATGATCGAAATCATAGAGTCACAATCAAGGATCTAAGTTCACAGTTACAGTTACAATTACCGTTACAGATTCAAATACAGTTACAGTTCACAGTTTTTATGACTACGTTTCAGTACAGTTTATGCAGTTACATTGATTATAAATGGCTTAGCCATGCATATGATATATTTATGTTCTCTTATTTTAGAAGTACATTTTATTCAAATTAAGAGCGCAAAGTATTTTATTGTCAAGCTATTTTTAATCTGCGTGTGCTTGTATTTATGTAGTACTCGTTATCCCCTCCCTCCCCATATTCTTGCTGAGTCTTTTAGACTCACTACACTTATTGTTTTCAGGTGAAGAGTATTTCATTTAGATCGAGGGGCAAGACTATCGAGTGGACTGTGATGCGGGCCCGGCACATCTCTTCGACCTGTGCTCGTCTTCCGCATAGTTACTAGAATTTAAATGTTATGGAGCATTTATTTTGCTTAGTTGTCAAATGTATATGTAATGTTTTGATAGCATTTTTTTTGGGGCATGTAAACATTAGATTTCTAATCTTGTGGATATTTGATATGTCGAACCTCTCTCTTGAGCCTCGTTCTTGTCTCGGTCTAGTTTCTTGTGTCGCCAATCGTTTATTATTTTTATTTTATTTTGGTTGCTGTCTGAGACAGGTTGGTTGTAATATAAACAGAGAGGTCAAGCCGAAATTTTTAATAATTTTTTTTTAATATTTTGATCTTTTTGAAAATCCGTATTTTTATTTAATTTAATTTAAAGTAGAAGTAGGGTCGTTTCAGTAACACATGCACACAACTGTTGTGAAAAAATAAAAATTTGTAGTAAAAATTAAAAACTCCAAAACTCAAAATATATCAAACTCTACACTTTATAATATTTTTTTCTCAACTCAATTGTGTTTTTCTACACAAATTGAGAGACATATTTATAGATCTCATTTGGAGATTAGTCCAAAAATTAAAACATCATCATCTACATCATCACACACTAATTTTCAACATTTTACAACTCAATATTAAACATAATAATAATAATAATATATTTTTCAACACTCCCCCTTGTGATGATGATCGTGATATGATGACTGTCTTCATTACGTGTTTTATACTGCCTCGTTAAAAACCTTACTAGGAAAAATCCAGTGGAATAAAAACCATAGAAAGGAAAAAAGAGTGCAGCCGCGTAAACTCCCCCTCATGTTAACACAAGTAATTCTTCACATATTCCGTACATTGCGCATCCCAATGTTATATATATGCTTTTTGAATATTGTCGTAGGAAGTGCCTTTGTGAAGAGATCTGATGAGTTCTCACTTGATTGAATGTAACAGATATCAATATCTTTGTTCTTCTCAAGTTCTTGAGTGTAGGAAAAGAACTTTGGGGGATATGCAGCATTATCAATATCTTTGTTCTTCTCAAGTTCTGTCATTTTTTATGTATCCTTCTTTTATTTGAGCAATACATGCAGCATTATCTTCATACAGCGTCCAGGCTTCTTTTCTACTGATAATCCATAAGAAATTTGGTTATGTTGTCATTGATTTTAGCCAAACACATTCACGGCTTGCTTCATGTAGCGCAATAATCTCAGCGTGATTTGATGAAGTTGTTACGAGTGTTTGTTTCTGTGAACGCCAAGAAATTACGGTGCCTCCACGAGTAAATACATATATATCCGGTTTGGGAACGTGCCTTATGTGAATCAGATAAATATCCAGCATCAGCATAACCAATGATACTTTGATTGGTGTCTTTTGAGTACAAAAGTCCCAAATCTATCGTTCCTCGTAGATAATGGAATATATGTTTAATTTCGTTCCAGTGCCTCTTTGTTGGATATGAACTGAATCTTGCCAATAAATTTACAGCAAAAGGTATATCAGATCTAGTGCAATTTGCAAGATACATAATGGCACCAATGGCACTTAGATATGGTACTTCTGGACCAAAAATAACTTCATCATCTTCACATGGACGGAATGGATTCTTTTATATATTTAATGATCTTACAACCATTGGAGTACTTAATGGATTTGATTTATCCATATTAAAACTTTTAAGGATATTTTTGTATAATTTTCCTAGTGAACAAAAATTCCACATTCCTTTTGTTCGATTTGAGAACCCAGACAGTACTTGGTTTTTCCAAGATCCTTTATTTCGAATTGTTCCTTCAAATACATCATAACTTCTTGAATTTCTTTATTCGTTCCAATGATGTTTAAATCATCAACATATACAGCAATAATTACACATCCGGATGTTGTTTTCTTGATACAAACACAAGGTAATATTGGATCATTTACATATCCCTTTTTCATCAAGTGCTCACTTAGCCGATTATACCACATTCGGCCGGATTGCTTCAACCCATATAATGATCTTTGCAATTTTACAGAATAAAATTCCCTGTGTTTTGAAATTTGTGCTTTAGGCATCTTAAATCCTTCAGGGATTTTCATGTATATATCACTATCAAGTGATCCCTATAAGTAAGCTGTAACAACATCCATAAGACACATTTTCAAATTTTCAGACACTGCCAAACTAATCAAATATCGAAACGTAATTGCATCCATAACAGGAGAATACGTTTCTTCATAATCAATTCCAGGCCTTTGAGAAAAACCTTGTGCAACAAGTTTAGCTTTATATCTTACTATTTCATTTTTCTCATTTTGCTTTTGAATAAAAACTTATTTGTATCCAACAGGTTTTACACATTCAGGTGTGAGGACTATAGGTCCAAAAACATTGCTTTTATTTAGCGAATCCAATTCAACCTGGATGACATCTTTCCATTTGGCCCAATCATGACGAGTTTTACATTCACCAAAAGATTTTGGTTCTTGATCCTCATTTTCATTTATGATGTCACATGCCACATTATAAGAAAATATCTCATCAATATCTTCTTTAACTTTTCGGTTCCATATTTTTCCAGTATTAATATAATTGAAAGAGATTTCACGATTCTCGTCAGTTTGTGGTCTGACAGAACATTTTCATCATCAGGTGTTTCTTCTGGAACACTATTTTCTATTTTATGATCATCGTGTTTCTTTATTCCTTTTCTTTTCCGAGGATTTTTATCCTTGGAACCGAATGGCCTTCCACGCTTCAAGCGTTTTATGACATCATGAGTGTCTTCAATTAGTTTCTTTGGAATTTCAATTCGAGCAGGAGCATTTACAGCATGTATATATATGATTTTGTTACCCCTTTTGTGTCTGCAAATGCATCTGGCATTTGATTTGCAATTCTTTGCAAGTTCACAATTTGCTGTACATCTTTCTCACATTGTTTGTTCCTTGGATCCAAATGTAACAATGATGGTATATACCATGTGATTTCTTTTTCGATATGTTTTTTTTTCTCCCCCTAACATTAGGAAGATTTCTTCATTAAAATTAAAATCAGCAAAACATGTTGTAAACACATCGCCTGTCTGAGGCTCAAGATATTAAATGATTGATGGGCTATCATAACCGATATAAATACCGATTTTTCTTTGAGGACCCATTTTTTATCGTTGAGGGAGAATTTATGATATGCACTTTGTCTGATGCGAATTAATGCCGCAGCATGTAAAATTGCATGTCCCCATATAGAAATAGGGAGTTTTGTTCTCATAATCATTGGTCTAGCAATCAGTTGTAGACGTTTAATCAATGATTCAGCTAATCTATTGTGTGTATGAACATGAGCAACAGGATGTTCAACAGTAATTCTCATTGACATACAATAGTCATTAAAAGTTTGGGAAGTAAATTTTCCAGCATTGTCAAGTCTTATTTTCTTGATTGTATAATCGGGAAATTGATTCTGCAATTTTATTATTTGAGTCATTAATCTTGAAAATGCCACATTTCGAGTTGAGAATAAGCATACATGTGACCATCTGCTAGAGGCATCGATCAATACCATAAAATATCGAAATGGTCCACATGGTGGATGAATTGGCCCACAATTATCACCCTGAATACGTTCAAGAAATATGGGTGATTCTGTTTGGATTTTAGATGGCGATGGTCTTATAATAAGTTTTCCAAGAAAACATGTTTTACATTGAAACTTATTATTCTGAAAGATCTTCTGGTCTTTCCATGGATGGCCATGTGTATTTTCAATAATTTTTCGCATCATTATTGAACCAGGATGTCCCAATAGATCATGTCAATTGGTTAATATTAAAGAACTATTAACCACCATATTTGATTCGATTGGCCTTATATGTGTATAATGCAATCCAGTAGGGAGCATTGATAATTTTTCAACCACATATTTCTCTCCTGATTTATATGTGGTAAGACACATATATTTCTGATTTCCATCAGTTATCGTCTCAGTATCATACCCATGAGAATATATGTCATTAAAACTCAACAAATTTTTTTTTTATTCTGGTGAATATAAAGCATCATTTATCAAAAAATTTGTACCATTAGGTAACAAAAAATGTTCTTTTCCACAACCTTCAATCAAGTCTACAGGACCTGATATTTTATTCACCATTGTTTTTGTTGGTTTTAATTCCAAGAAATATATTTTATCTCGGAGAATAGTGTGTTCCACTATCGGGTATGCAAACCTCCATGAGATTATTTCCTTGTTTAGCTTTGCTCATACCGTTTTTCATTTTGAACTTCAAAAGAAAATATGCAATAAAAAAAATTAATGACATTATATGAAAAATATAACATGTTTCATAATACAAAAATACATGAAAAATACAGTATTTTATATTCTATTCCCACCAATATATTAATCAATGTCTTCGAAATTATTTGAAAAATCAGCAGCATCGAAATGAGTTGAACCACTTGAATGGTTACTGTTTTCAACAAAATTGGACTCTTTTCCTTTCCCCTTTGTCGATTTTTTATAGAGCTTACATAGGTGCTCAGGGGTTCGACAAATATGTGACCAATGTCCTGGAGTGCCACATCTATAACAAAAACTTTCAGATCTTTTTGAGTGATTTTCATTTTCACTCATATTTTCATGCTGCCTTTTTGGTGGGTGGTTCGTGACGTTCTTTTGAGATGAGTTATTGAAGTAACTATCTCTATTATTTTCATATCCACTGCCGCGACCACAACCGAGATCATTTTTACGTCCACGCCCACATCCTCGACCTCGTCCACGACCAAAATCTGGTCTATGCTTTTGATTTTGGTTTTCATTTTTAATTACGACATTTGCTTCTGAAAATGCCGTTAATCCAGTGGGTCGGGATTGATGATTTCTCACTAACAATTCGTTGTTCTTTTCCGCCACAAGAAGACATACGATGAGTTCAGAATATCTCGAAAATCCACGCACTCTATACTGTTGTTGTATAGTTATATTCGATGCGTGGAAAGTGAAAAATGTTTTGTCAAGCATTTTCATTTCAGTAACAACATGCCCACAAAATTTCAATTGCGAGACTATTCGATACATCGCAGAATTGTAATCACTGACTTTTTTAAAGTCTTGAAATTTCAACGTATTCCATTCATCACGGGCGGTCGGGAGTATAACTTCTCTTATATGCTCAAATCTTTCTTTCAGCTCTTTCCATAAATTCATTGGGTCTTTTTCTGTGAGATAATCACATTTCAATCCTTCATCAAGATTTCTACATAAGCAAATCATAGACTTTGCTTTTTCTTGTAAGGATGATATATTATTTTCTTTGATGGTATCACTTAGGCCCAATGACTCAAGATGCATCTCTACATCGAGAGTCCATGGCATATAATTTTTTCCAGTGATATTGAGTGCAACGAATTCAATCTTTGCCAAATTTGACATGGTGGTACTAGAAAAATAACAATGCTTTTTATTAGTTAATTTCCATTAATATGACAATACAAAATAATGGATAAACGACGAGTACAAGTATGTTTAAAATAGATGAAAAGTGTGCGGTGGATAATCGCCGGTGAGTACAAGACTCGTGAGCATGATGACCATAGTCGTTATAAAAAATAGCCTTAGAAACTTTCACTTGCTCTTGTATGATTTCTTCTGAATGTTTTTCTTGATGGTGTTCTTCCCCTGCTTTGTGATGAGCCTGTTGCTAGGGATGTTCTTGTAGGTCCACTTCTTCTACCCGATCTATAGGATCTGGCTTTTTGTTTGGACCAAAATGTTCTTGGTTTCCAAGAACTTTTCATTCTTTTATTATAGGGATTATTTCTGAATTTCTTCCTTTTAAATCTCTGTGATCTGTTTCCAATTATCATTGGAAGATCATTTTCTCTACAACACAAAGGTGTACGCTTATCTATACCCCTTATTTTCTTGTAGTTCTTCTGTAATGCTGCCATATGGCACCATTCTGCTAATTTTTCTTTCAAAAAGGAGGCACGTCTTGCCAATGTATCAAGATTACCTGGAACATATTCTTTAATCAGCATTTCTCTCCAGGGACTTGGCATTTTTGCGAAAAATAGCTGAATAGCTACATTTTCCTCGACTCCCGAATTCCATCTGTATTTAGTGAATAACATAATGTATTCATCAACTAAACAAATATCATGTAACTCGAGGCTATACAGAGCTTGAGTATATCTTCTCTTTTTCTATGTATCTTGATTATTGAAATAGTCTACCCCTATGAATTGTGCTTTAAATATGGTGGTCATTCTTCCTCCAATCTCACTGAGGGATTCTCCTGCTAAGATTGATTCCTTGGTTTCTGGCATAGTCATCTCCCAGGCGATCTTGACAGATCCCATTAGACTCATTTCTAGAATTTTAATGAAACCTTCTTTATTGAGATCTAATGTTCCTGCTGCTATTCTCATAGCTGATGTCCAATCATCTATGAGATCTTCTCTGTTTTTGAAGTTCAGAACATCAAGGTTTAACATAACCCCATAAGGATGTATTGGATCTAAAACAGTTTTTCCGTAAGGAGTTTGATGGAGCGGGATTTTACTCCTTCTTGATCTAGTTCCTGCTGGATGTGAATTTTCTCCAACCTGTAACTCACTATGTGGTTCTTCTGTTTTAACCACATATCTTGGGGGATTCTCTATGGGTTGTTCACCCTCAGGAGAATTCATTTTTAGATCTACTACTTTGAGATTCGCAAAAGAATCCACAAGATCTTGTAGATCCTCGAGATTTAATCTTTCTAAAGTAGTCATCAGATATTGTTTTTCTCTGATACTGCTTTTATGAGATTAATCATCATTTCATCATCAGTTAAAGGTTTTTGAACTATTTTGGTTTTACCTTTCTGATGTAACAAAGGTTCGGTACCAAACGAGAGTGGTAACCTTCCTCCTATATTTCCTTTTCTAGAACCCGAAGTGTGTTCTAGATTTATGATTTTATTTTGAAGATCTTTTAGAGTTCCAAGAATTTCTTCTTGTTTATTAAGGATTTCTTCAATTTGCCGAGGTATTTCATACAGCTGATTGCTGTAATATTGTACCGTCTTTTGAATTTCTCTAAGACCTCCGAAGAGTTTAGAGGAATCTGGGGTAATCTCTAAAAATTGAGATTTAGAAATCATCTTTCTTTATCTCTTCAAAATTGAGAGCATTAATCACAAACTGTTGTAAGTAATCTATTGTGAATAGATTTACTTGTTTATAGGATTTCATAGGAATAAAATTCTCTTGATTCAAACCTTCGTTTGAAGTCATTCTTTTGTAAAAATCTTCTCCTTAACAAAAAAAATATGAATTAACGAATAATATTACGTCTGAATAAATAACCTAAAGCTCTGATACCAATTTTGCAGATAATTTTTTATACTGCAAATGAGCACAAAATCTCCAGATTCAAGCATAAAACCTTTAAATTTTAAGCATAGAACCTATAGATTTCAAGCATAGATTAGCATAAATCTAGTACAAGAATTAAACATTAAAATATTCAAGTTTGGTGGTCCTAGGGAGTTATAGTAAAGAATCTTTTGGCTAGAGAGTTATAATAAAGTTAGAAAGAATATTAGGGATTTTAGGACAATTTTACTCTTAAAAAAACTCTGAAACAAACTAAAAATATACTCTAGAAACAAAATCTCAGAGAAAGATGAAAGAATATCTTGCCAAATTTCAAATCACGAGAATGTGCTTTCTTTATATTTTATTAATAAGGCCTTGGATTTGGGAATCTAATCCCCCATTAGCTGGTTGGAATTCCACATGCTCAATAGATAAAATTTATAAATTAATATTAACTATGAAAAATTATTAGTTTATTTTTTTCAATTTACTATATTTCGGGCTCTGCAAGCAAATAATGAAAGTTTAAATAAAATAGTTGCAAACAGATACGAAGCATCATCGCGTTCAGTTACTCTTCCCATTAAGTGACAATTGTTGCTCCCTAGAACCATATGTATAATCACTCTGGTTATGTTTGGTGTTTGGACAGGACGAATGAAGGATGCATACTAGTGTGATAAAAATATGTTAAGATATGGATGAGTAATATATAGAGACGAATAATATGTTGCTTTGTATAAATACTTTTAATTTTGTAGAATTATTATGCTTATTACTATATAATTTTTGGAATGTCTTTGTCAATTGCAAATAATTGCGGATAATCTATCCACATCAAGTCAACCATGCATGTCGTCATCCAACTCTTATGCAATGTCTATGTAAGATGAATTTAAGTTAACCAAAAAATGAGACAAACATAATATGGTGTAAATTAAAAATTGTGGTTAATCTCATCTTCATAAATTATAGTAAACGGTACCTCGAAATTTGTATTCGTGATGATTGAATATCTGACATTGCCTTGTATACCAAGATTAAAAGCAAATACTTAATATTATATTGTTTCAACAAAAAACCATAGTTGGTGTCAATTACGCAGCGCACACATCTTTTAAATATATATAAATCTTATCACTATATTTTGATCACTCGAGCATTGAGTCAAGCGTACTCGGGAGAGAAAAATACTGAGATGAATGGCTTCTGTTACCCCGAAAAAATATTTCAACTCGAGCCCGTTTATAATGGGTCTACCAGATATGACCAGGGCTGGTATTTTATGGGTCGACTTGGGCTGGGCCTAATAGGCCGCATGCATCTTTTTCGAGTTCAGGTAGGACTCTGATATATATGAGATAAGTCCGGATCTTTTCAAATATTCAAAAGATAGAGATAAACTTAAAGAGGATCCAATGGATGAAGAGTCCTAGTACATGACATGTTATAATTCGACTAGGTAACTTACTCTATTTTCTCCTATAAATACAGGTACTGTTATGATTATTCATTATTCATTACTTACTCTTCATTATTCATCACACATTCACTCTCACTTTTACATTCACGCACTCATATCTCTCAGTTTTCGCATTAATCATACCCTCTGCCTTCAAGACACTGACTTAGGCATCGGAGGGGTCACGCTGAAAACACTTTTGGTGCCCCTTGACCTAGCTGTTGCTTGCGCAGATTTCATTGATACCCGACCCGACCTACTCTATAAAAGAATTGGAGGATCCATTCTACCAGACCGAACCCGAGGTAAAATTTCGACATCATCAATTGGCGCCGTCTGTGGGAATTTGAAAACAAAGGGTTAAGATGCAAACATGTTATCTAAAATCTGAACGGTGGAGATCGTGATTGGTGGCCTTTAGAATCATATCTAGACCGCCGAACAGATTCCGCTCTCTCGCACAGCTTCTATGTGTTCTTCGTGGGGCTTGCATATCAGCATCTTGCAAAAATCACATGAATTAATTGAACCGTCGGATCGAGTTCAAATTTTATATACATATTTACAAATATGTTTTCTAAGATCTGAACGGTGAAGATTGTGATTGGTGGCTTTTAGGATCAGATCTGGACCGCCGAAGAGATTCCGCTCTCTCGCACAGCTTCTATGTGTTCTTCACGGGGCTTGCATATCAGAATCTTGAAAAAATCACAAGAATTAATTTAACCATCGGATCAAGTTCAAATTTTATATACATATTCAGTAATATGTTTTCTAAGATCTGAACGGTGAAGATTATGATTGGTGGCTTTTAAAATCAGATCTGGACCGCCGCACAGATGCCGCTCCCTCGCACAAATTCTATGTGTTCTATCAGAATCTTGTAAAAATCATAAGAATTAATTGAACCGTCGGATCGAGTTCAAAGTTGAACATCTTGATACTGATTTTGGACGGTGGGGATCAATTTTTGTTGCTACATCAAGTCGGTTCTTTGATCAAAGAATATAATATTTTATCTTACAATCCAAAGTCATGTCATCGACAACGCATGAATGAGATAAGTATTTCAATAATCTTTATGTTCGAATTAAATTATTAAATTTTTATTTATTATCATTATTAATAATATTCTGAGGCATCTTCTACTATCAAAATTACATGTTTGTTTTCTTGTGATAAAATTTGTTGGACTTCTCTTCCCTCGTATTATTTTATGACATTGGGCATGCAATCTCGCTGTAAGGCCCAATTATATCACATCGAGCATGCAATCTAGCAATAAGGCCCAATTTATGGTTCAACACTTTACAAAGTCCACGTCAGTGGCCCACATCAGTGGTATACAAAAGCCCCGGCAGGTCCGGCATCAAAATCCCACGTCAGTGGCCCACATCAGTGGTATACAAAGCCCAGGCAGGTCTGGCACTCAAAGTCCACGTCAGTGGCCCACATCAGTGGTATATAAAGCCCGGGCAGGTCCGGCATCAAAAGCCCACATCAGTGGCCCACATCAGTGGTATACAAAGCCCAGGTAGGTCTGGCACTCAAAGTCCACGTCAGTGGCCCACATCAGTGGTATACAAAGCCCGGGCAGGTCCGGCATCAAAAGCCCACGTCAGTGGCCCACATCAGTGGTATTCAAAGCCCGGGAAGGTCCGACATCAAAAGCCCACATCAGTGGCCCACATCAGTGGTAATCAAAGCCCGGGCAGGTCCGGCATCAAAAGCCCACGTCAGTGGCCTACATCAGTGGTATTCAAAGCCCGGGCAGGTCCGGCATCAAAAGCCCACGTCAGTGGCCCACATCAGTGGTATACAAAGCCCAGACAGGTTTGGCACTCAAAGCCCACATCAGTGGCATCAAAAAGTCCACATCAGTGGCATCATAAATCCACGTCAGTGGTATTTCTCCAAAGCCCGACCAAGCTCGGCATCATGTAATCCCACGCAACTCGTGGTTATCTCAAAAGCCCGATCCGCTCGGCAACATCAATTGTTATATACAGCTCTTTATTTGAGCTCGGGGTCCGGTCTACAATCTTGGTCTAAACGCATTCTTATTTTAGACCAGTTCGGGAGGTACTATTGTTACCCCGAGAAAATATTTCAACCCGAGCCCGTTTATAATGGGTCTACCAGATATGACCAGGGCTGGTATTTTATGGGCCGACTTGGGCTGGGCCTAATAGGCCGCATGCATCTTTTTCGAGTTCAGGTAGGACTCTGATATATATGAGATAAGCCCGGATCTTTTCAAATATTCACAAGATAGAGATAAACTTAAAGAGGATCCAATAGATGAAGAGTCCTAGTACATGATATGTTATAATTCGACTAGGTAACTTACTCTATTTTCTTCTATAAATATAGGTACTGTTATGATTATTCATTATTCATTACTTACTCTTCATTATTCATCACACATTCACTCTCACTTTTACATTCACGCACTCATATCTCTCAGTTTTCGCATTAATCATACCCTCTGCCTTCAAGACACTGACTTAGGCATCGGAGGGGTCACGCCGAAAACACTTTCGGCGCCCCTTGACCTAGTTGTTGCTTGCGCAGATTTCATTGATACCCGACCCGACCTACTCTATAAAAGAATTGGAGGATCCATTCTACCAGACCGAACCCGAGGTAAAATTTCGACATCATCAGCTTCCTAAAAATCTCCTATGGTAGATTGTGTCAGTCTATTGACATTGTATGTTCTATTGTGTAAGCTGTAAAAGAGGTAGTGTGGAGACACTAAATTTTAATTTAATGGGTAAGACCAGTCTCTCGTGGAGACATCACCAACAGGAAGGAAGGATAAGAGTACTGGCTTCTGGGTGATATGAGACTATGAGAATACCAATAATAAAAATATAAGATACTTGTGAGCTTCACAATCTGACTCATTAACACCAAATAGGTGTAGCCCCTCGTATCCATCCATAGCCTAGTGTGAGTCTCTATATTACCATATAATTTATATCATACATATATATATATATATATATATATATATGTGCATGCATATTTCTTAGCTTTTTAATTATTTATACATATTTAATTTAGTTTTATGTATAAAGTATCACTTTCATTTTTCTTTATTTTATGTATGAGACATGCATGAAATAAGCTCAAGTTTATGTGAGCGGTGCTTACATATATAAGTTCACATGATGATTGCTCATCAAAACTCATATAGCAACCATCATGTGCACTTATGTATGCACCGGCTGATGTGGTGTTCACCTATTGAACGTAAAAGATTCACGTCTGCGGTCCTCACATAAATATGCATGCGTGCACATGATGATTGTTCACCATATCAAACTTTATGTTATGTACATATATATATATATATATATATATATATATATTGATACCCCAGAAGGAGATTAGCTCAGCTCATTGATGACCCTAAGCTCCAAAGACTATTATTTGACAAGCTACGATGGGGACAGGAAGCTCGGCCTCGGCAGCTCGGGAGCTCGACCAAGTTTCCACACCATGATTCCCAGCTCGGGTCGGGAGCTCAGCCCGGGAGCTCAGGAGCTCGGCCAAGTTTCGACACCATGATTCCCAGCTCGGGTCGGGAGCTCGGAAGCTCGGCCAAGCTTCCACACCATGATTCCCAGCTCGGGTCGGGAGCTCAGCCCGGGAGTTCGGCAGCTCGGTAGCTAGGCCAAGTTTCCACACCATGATTCCCAGCTCAGGTCGGGAATTCAGCTCGGGAGTTTGAGGAGCTCAGCTCAGCCCTGATATCAGTAGGGAGTTAGCTTAGTAGATTGGTTTGGCAACCTTGGTGAGCTAGCTGAGATGTTAGGATCGGTGTTAAAGGTGAGTTCAGGGGTTCCGCAATGACTCATTCATCCCTTTCCCTATGACTCCAGGGAGAGCAGCAATATAGAATCCTAAGGATGACAGTTCGACTCGGATAAAATGTACATATCAATATTTCCTTTATCAGATGAGGTTCAGACGAGATCTCTGCCTATATATTCGGGATCGTGATCCCGGGATTCTCGGGTTCCTGATAAGGAAGGTAGGCGTAAGATCCGGAGCCCTCTCCTATAAATACCAGGTTTCTTTTCATTATTTAGATCCCAATTTTTCACTCGTGTGCACACATCACTCTCTATATTTTGCTATCCTAGCATCTGACTTGAGCGTCGGAGGGGATACGCCGGAACACCTTTCGGCCCCCCCTTAACACTCTTGTTCGTGATTTCAGGCCAACAGTAGCTCATCATTCATTGGAGGAGTTTCGTTAGCTCATCCAAAGAGATCACATTATTGAGGTACTTCAATTGGCGTCGTCTGTGGGAAATTTTAAGCTAAGGCATAGATATGTCGGGAAGGGGAAGAGGGAATGTGGCGGACATGACTATAGATCAGCTCAGCCAGTTCATCACTCAAACGGTGCAAGCGGCCATGGGTCAGAATCCACCACCTCCCCCCCCCCTCCACCCGTAGGTCAACCAAACCCAATGGATGCGGTGTGGGAAGAGATCAGGAGACTGGGTCGGAAAGTCGGAGGTCGACCTGGGCCTATACAGAGAGAAAGTCCTTTTGCTCGGGCTATTCTAAATGAAGAACTCCTTGCAAATTTTAAGCAGCCTACTTTATGGGAGTATGATGGGAGCTCAGATTCGGAGGAGCATTTGGGATGATTTGAAAATGCAGCTCTGTTACATAGATATTCGGATGCAATTATGAGTCGGGTTTTTCTCACTACTCTGGTAAGATCAGCTCAACAGTGGTTCAACCTCCTACAACCTGGTAGTATTCGGAGTTTTAATGACTTCAGTTAAGCTTTTCTACACCAATATGCGAGTAGCAAGAAATATTTGAAGACTTCTCTTAGTTTGTTTAATCTGAAGCAAGCTGAGGTGGAACCCTTGCGTGAGTATGTTTAGCGCTTTAACACAGCAGCTCTGGAAGTACCTGCTGCCACTGCTGACACCTTGGTGAATTCTTTCACTCAAGGGTTGAGGGGAGGGGAGTTTTTTAAATCATTGGTTAAGAAGCATCCTTTGACTTATGATAAGCTCCTTAGCCGAGCTGAAAAGTATGTGAATTTGGAGGATGCACAGAGACAAAGAAAATAGGAAGGAACGTCTCGAAGTAAGTCAGGAAGTAAATCAGGAGTAAAGGCGGAAGGTAGAGTGGAAGTTGGGACAAAGAGTGAAGCCGAAGAATCAAGCAAAGGAAAAGAGCCTTATCCTTATGTACCTCTTTCAGTGAGCTTGGAAAAAGCGATGCAGGTATGTGAGGAAAGACAAGTGCTTGCGAGACCCCGGAATGCTGAAAGAGGCCCGCGGTTTCCTCCGTCTAATAAATTCTGTGATTTTCATCAAGAATATGGACATTTCACTAATGACTGCCAGAGGCTAGGGGAGGAGGTGCAAAGAATTATTTCTGAGGATGCTCGAATTCGGGCTGAGCTGACTCGGAGAGCAAACCCTCCTCGTCAAGGCCAATCTCCTCAATGGAGGAACAATGGAAATGAAGCAAGGGGAAACCAACCTGATCCTCAAAAAAGAGCTCCGCGAAATGGTCAGGAAGATAGAGTTGAGCAAATTGCAAATCACCCTCATAGGGGCATGATCAATATGATTTCAGAAGGCACTACGGATGGAGATTCAGGAAGGGCTCGCAAAGCCCATGGGCGCAGGTTGGAAAATTTCGAGGTAAGTGCTCAGCTCGGCTGTCCCGCTGATCCGAACATCAGTTTTGGAAGGGAAGATTTAAAGGATGTGGTGATACCTCATAATGATCCTTTATTAGTCACATTTACCATAGCTAATTATGATGTGGCTCGCATCTTTGTGGATACTGGGAGCTCAGTGAACATTATCTTCAAAGAAACCCTTGACCAGATGAAATTGGAAGGATTTGAGTTGGACCCAATCACCACGGCGTTGTATGAATTCACGGGCCATGCTTTGCAACCCCTGGGACAAATTGTGCTCCCATTGTCTCTTGGAAGTGGAGAGCAGAGAATAACCAAGATGGCTTGCTTCACAGTGGTGGATGCACCATCCTCTTTCAATGGAATCTTGGGACGCCTTTCCCTAACGATTTCCGAGCTGTGGCTTCCACTTACCACCAGAAGTTGAAGTTCCCAAGCGTAAAAGAAGTGGGGGTTGTTCGGGGTGATCAAAAGGCATCTCGGTTATTCTATGTGAACGAAGTAAAGGTTGATGCAAAGAGAAGTAGGAGGGAGGTAGGAATGGTTTCAATAAGCCGGGCACCAAGAGTGTTTGGTCAAAAAGTGTTTTTGGTGTCTGAAGAAGGTCATGAGAAGGTTGAGTTAAGTCCGGGAGCTCATATTGTGAAGTTAGCTGTAGATCTCAGCTCCTCAGTGAAGCAAAGTGTAGTGACCCTACCCAGATCCACTACCTAATCAGAGTTAAGAGCATAATTAAACATGCATTAAATAAATCGCTACGGAAGACTTAAATAAAAACAGATCGGCAGAATACAATAGGTTAAACAAATTCGATTTATACAACCAAATCGAATAAATAGCCTAAAGGCAAAACCTACAGCTAATACTGCGGTCTTCGCTGGTCACTGGCTACTCCAAGATTCGGGTGCTCAATCCTGCACCTACACCTGCCCCGTCGAATGGGGTGTCCAGATACACAAAAAGACTGGACGTGAGAGCTAAGCTCAATACGAAAGCACTGGGTAAAACATACAAATATGATGCATGCAAATGATAGGATATCCATATCTGGGATAACTGTATATAACTGCTCAGTAATGGCGCCTAGGATATGAGTGGTACAACCCGGGGAGCAAACCCTGTCGACACTGCTCACTCCTATAGGACATGGACTGTGTCCCCCGATGCTAGCCACCCATGACCCGTCAGTCACTGAGCACTAGACATCAACCGTCCAGACAAGGCTGAGCGACCCTACGTGGCTCATCTCACAAGATGGACAGGCAAAATATGATATGCACATGCTGCATAATAAATGACATACAAAATGCAACATATAAGCATGCAAAACCCGCTGGCAATCTCAGTCTGTTCTTGCGTACCTTTCTACAGGCAGTTCCTAGCAGTACCACTCTAGGTTCCAAGCCTACATCAGCTCTACAATGCAAATACTCATGCATCATTCATTAAGCTTTAAAAGCCTTAACTAAGCTATTGCCTACTCCTAAATAATTTAAGGAGACCATAGCTATACCTGCGTCCGTCGTTAGCCCGTTGATGGCGACTATCTCGCAACTAGGGGTACACCCCTACTGCAGCTCCACAGCCTTGAGCACTGCTCCGCTACTATGTCAGACACTGTCCGACTATACTAAAATATGTTCCTTACTCCAAATCTAAAATAAGAGTAACCAAAGCCCTAAAATAGAGCCACGAGGGCGAAGGAGAGGAATTCGGTGCGCTTTGAAATGAAGCCCTCGCACCTATATTTATAGACAACGATCGGAAGTTCCGTTCCCTGATCGGAAGCTCCGAACGTGCAGATCGGAAGCTCCGTTCCTC
Source organism: Henckelia pumila (assembly GCF_033568475.1). Lineage (NCBI taxonomy): Eukaryota > Viridiplantae > Streptophyta > Magnoliopsida > Lamiales > Gesneriaceae > Henckelia > Henckelia pumila. Next base: position 193,821,697 of record NC_133121.1, read on the forward strand.
CGATCGGAAGCTCCGATGCCAGGTGTCAATCTTAACCACATGCAACCATACACCTGTCACCGACAGCCGATCGGAAGCTCCGATCGCTGATCGGAAGATCCGATCTCCTTGCTTCCGATGTGGTTCCGATTTGGTTCCGATGTCACCAAGATCGGAAGCTCCGATCCTGGATCGGTGGTTCCGATCCTACTCGAGTCTTGGGTCCTCTAAGCCATTTTCGAGTGTCCTGGATCCATTTCTGAACTCCGTTAACCCTTCTGGAATTTCCTTAATAATGTTTTACTTAATCTAAACATGATTACATGATTAATATACTCATAAATCATCAATTCTGGATACGGGTTACTACATTCTCCCCCCCCCCCCCTTAAAAGATTTCGTCCTCGAAATCTAGGGTAGAACATCGAGAACGTACAAGAAACCTTGGCTCGAGTGTCTGGTCAAAATATCCTCCGACACACTCAGACTCCCGTCGAATTCTCTGCAAACTTCATTAATGCTGAACCGCATTTACATTTTCCCAGCTTAAAATTTCTGCGCTACTGGTCGACAATCGAACTTCCTTAACGCTAGCGTATCGTAACACTGATACACCTTTCACTCGGACCACGATCTTCCTGACCACAAAGGATACAATACCCGCTTGATCAATATCATCGTCCGAAAGTAATTTTAGACTAACGAAGACCAAGTCATAACTTGACTGGTTTACGACATTCGTCGAATTACTTATCGAATCTAACCATCTAATGGTTCCAAAATTTCTCGGTGCTCAACACCTCTAATCAGGAAACACTATTCCCAACACTATGCCAACACAACAAAGCTCAAATTCTCCTCAAGAGAATCTAGTTGCTCAAGTCTTTACTTCAACGTAACTGCTCACAATGTTCCCTAGACTGGTTACCCTCCTCACTCTCCCTGAAGCACAACCGGCTTCCCAAGAAATACTGGGAACTTAAACCATCATGTCTAGTACATTCTGTTGTCCACGTTTCTCAGTATAATCTCAACAATGTGCTCTGATGAAACTATCATCGATCATTAATAATGACACTAAGTCATCTTTTAGCCATTGGCCTGCGAAGTCACGCATACATTGCAATAGAAGTCATCACGCCGTTGATGATCTACATCACCTCGATCATAGGTTATTCACCTCATGAATTTCAATCGATAGACATCCTCTGGTTAGTTATACATACTCGCAACCACTGTACACACATCAATACTAAGGCAAGCTCCCACCAATATGCTTGACTGGGACATTCCACAGTGCACAGACATATGGAAACGCTTTCTATTCCGTCTCAAAACTCGACAGTTATTGCACCTGGTATAACTCAACTCAGAGTCTCTGATAATACCATCAGCTCATACCAACCTCCGAAGGTTGAACATACTGGTCCTGGAACTAAATCCCGACGGATTCCCAATAGTCAAATCGCTCCCTTGCTGAACGCATCATCCTTAGCACTGAAAAGACGAAGATTCCTGATGAACACGTCATCCCTGGAATATCGCAATTCGCTTTTTACCAAATTACTTGTCACCTAACACACATCCGACTATCGTCAATTGCTAAAGCGCAATATCCTTGACAAATAGTCCGCACGGATGTGACTCACGGCTTGAAAAGAACAAACCTGATCCGTCACGATCTTGCGAAATCTTCAATTCCCACAACAATCTTGTTGGCTACTAAGTTGAAATTATACTATCTCTGTCATTTCAGAGACATCGTTCATCACACACTAGAAGGCTAGTGGCACCTCCTGCTAGATCTCAAGGATCAGATCCTAGCTAATGTCACATAGATCAGATAACTGATGTTTCTTTGCAAATGTCCATTAGCATTTCAAACTACTCGTCGGATCCAACCACAACGGTACACATAGATGCCCTCACTTAACCGAAATGTCCGGTCAACAATCTTCACTATTGTTGTTCAATGGAAAACTCTCACAATCAAACAACAACATGATCCTTTCCTGACCTATTGCTATCACTAAGCAATTGATTGAATCGATATCAGCTTCTTTCTTAACAAGAATGCACCATACTGGAAACTACCAACTTCCTTGCTTGTCTCCACTGTCAAGTTAGCACCTAACTTGATCATACAAGTCCACTTGCAATCGTTCCCGATTACAGCAATCCCAGAAGATTCATCTCTGGTGATCATTGAGACTAAATAACTCAAATCTCCGATTTCTCTGAGATGGTATTCAGTACTCTTCCCATGAGCATTACTCGACAAAATACTATCCCAAGTATTTCTTACTTGCTACATCCTGATCAACCCTGATTGGATCAACCAATCGAATTCGTCGATCTACTTAAGCTCGCACACATCTGGTCAGATGACCACTGATCATTCAACCTGCATGGCTCGGTCAATAACTATGACTCAGCTGCCACAAAGAACCATTTCCAAACGGTGTCAGATCATAGTACCTAAGTAGTTTACTTGGCACAAGTCCTGCGCCTTTTCAGCACTACTTACCGCTGCTTCGTATTTTGAACTTAATCATCCTAACTCTGACAGAGTTACCCAATAACCACTAGTAGTCACTAGCACAGATCCCGTGCCACCTTAGCACTACTAATCGTTGTCTCGTTCATCCAAGGCAAACATAAACTAAGCCCATTCCATCCCATGGAAAATCCTACGCTCAATCTCTGAAAATATCAGACAGTACTTAGCGCAACCACTGGACTCACTATCCTTACCTCGTTCATTCAGAATGAACACCACGGCTCGTCTAGTCCAAGAAGAATAACTAAAGAATCCCAAAGATTTCCACAATATTCGAATCAATCTCCTGATCATATCCTTGTTAAGATTGTGCAACAGTTCAAGACTAAGGTAGCTTACCTCAATAACCCACCTGGACAACCACCAAGGTTTTACGATCATAGGCCATGCTCTCCCACATCTTAAATAGTCATGTACAATCCTCAACGTCTGATATAATCCAATACTGATGAAGCCAATCATCAAGGATTAGTCCTCGTATTCGAGTTGAAGTCTTAAAACAGCATCCCATCCAAGTTCTTGGATAATTCCTATCATAAAGAAATTATAACCACAACTCTGATGACAACCCATAGCCATCGCTGGTAGAATCCGTCCACCTACTAGATCCACACGTCTAGAAGTAACCCAAAGGTTAAAACTTATCTGCTCAGAGTACATACTTGTCAAGAAAAATCCCTTCCTGATTGGTTCCCATAGCAGAATACTCAAACTATATCTCTGGCACACCAGACGATATCGAACCATTGATATTAAATCTAATATCTAATCCAAGGTCATACCCTGTCGTGACTGTCACCAAATCCCTAGACTGAGTAGCCTTCCCACTGCCATCTCCTGAAGCACAAAGGCTCCCAGGTAACCTCTGAAGTACAAAGACTCCCAGAGTAACACTGGCATAGGGCCGCGCCCCATCACGTCTAGTTATGGTCATAGTCCACAACTCTTGGCATATACTGGACCTGGTATCCTGATGACAATCCATCATCACAAGTCTCAACCCCACGAAGGTCAGACAACCTTACTGTTCCAAGAAAACAACCTAGAACAAAGTCCAAAAGTTCTAAACCGAACAATACCCTTAATGCCTCTAGATGAGTCCATTCATCGCTGGCACTAACATAGTCCATTGACTAACCAGGTCAATCCTAGGAAAACGCCTAGACTAACCACAAGCCAAACCGTCACAGTCGGCCCACTCAAATCCCATGAGCTACAGCAGTTGAACACTTGCAATCATTCACGAATTGCTGGATAAATAAAACATGTATCATTGCTTCCATTTATGTACAATTTCTCAATTACAATCCCATGTAATACATACAGTATTCAAAATACAATGAAATGTACAATCGAACTTGAAATGATACAACCAAAGTATGATGATTCATTACAACTGAAATACTGTTTACAACTACATCAATACAGTATTTAAATCATCGTACTAGTCTTCGTTTCTTGAGCATAAAGCTTCTAATCGACACACGCATCGATACAAGCATACTCCCGACCAAGTCTCTCTACATGTCCTCCTACGAAAAACTCTGGAGAAATGGCTCGTGATAGCTATCCAGCTATGCTCTGTGTCAGTGCATGTCAGTCGACCTCTTCTGCTCACGATCTACCATCAGCCCTCTTCTTGTATTCATATCATGCTTTTGAACATGAAGTTTCACGTGTGCCTATCGAAAGCATCGATACAAGCATACCGGCAAAACCATGTTCTGCATGAGGTTAAAGACCTCACGCTCGAAACCTGTCATGCTTTAGGCACTCGAGGCATTCCCTGGTGAAGGTCTATCTGACAATCTCTCCAACTATGACTGGAGAATCTTCAGAGTAGTGTCATCATGGTATGGACGATACAGATGCAAGCATCAAGTGCGTCCCATCCAATGCTCTGCCACTGCCTCTGACATCCGGTACTCGATCCAAAGCTAGGATTCACATGAGTAGAAGTCTTGAAAACTCGGACACGATCCATCACTCCTGTCCGCACTTGCTGGTATCCCATAAGCCAAATCTTTAGAAATCCTGTTGATGATGATAGTCTCTGGGCAAACTAATTGCCGCATCATCACTTCTTCCAAGGTCTCATCCATCCTATAAGGATAACCCAAAGTCTCATTACTATATCCCAAGTCTCTTGCATGCATATGCTCTGATACCAATAAATGTAGTGACCCTACCCGGATCCACTACCTAATCAGAGTTAAGAGCATAATTAAACATGCATTAAATAAATTGCTGCGAAAGACTTAAATAACAACAGACCGGCAGAATACAACCGGTTAAACAAATTCGATTTATACAACCAAATCGAATAAATAGCCTAAAGGAAAAACCTACAGCTAATCCTGCGGTCTTCGCTGGTCACTGGCTACTCCAAGCTCCGGGTGCTCAATCCTGCACCTATACCTGCCCCGTCGAATGGGGTGTCCAGATACACAAAAAGACTGGACGTGAGAGCTAAGCTCAATACGAAAGCACTGGGTAAAACATACAAATATGATGCATGCAAATGATAGGGTATCCATATCTGAGATAACTGTATATAACTGCTCAGTAATGGCTCCTAGGATATGAGTGGTACAACCCGGGAAGCAAACCTTGTCGACACTGCTCACTCCTATAGGACGTGGACTGTGTCCCCCGATGCTAGCCACCCATGACCCGTCAGTCACTGAGCACTAGACATCAACCGTCCAAACAGGGCTGAGCGACCCTACGTGGCTCATCTCACAAGATGGACAGGACAATATGATATGCACATGCTGCATAATAAATGACATACAAAATGCAACATATAAGCATGCAAAACCCGCTGGCAATCTCAGTCTGTACTTGCGTACCTTTCTACAGGCAGTTCCTAGCAGTCCCACTCTAGGTTCCAAGCCTACATCAGCTCTACAATGCAAATACCCATGCATCATTCATTAAGCTCTAAAAGCCTTAACTAAGCTATTGCCTACTCCTAAATAATTTAAGGAGACTATAGCTATACCTACGTCCGTCGTTATCCCGTTGATGGCGACTATCTCGCAATTAGGGGTACACCCCTGCTGCAGCTCCACAGCCTTCAGCACTGCTCCGCTACTATGTCAGACACTGTCCGACTATACTAAAATATGTTCCTTACTCCAACTCTAAAATAAGAGTACCCAAAGCCCTAAAATAGAGCCACGAGGGCGAAGGAGAGGAATTCGGTGCGCTTTGAAATGAAGCCCTCGCACCTATATTTATAGACAACGATCGGAAGTTCTGTTCCCTGATCGGAAGCTCCGAACGTGCAGATCGGAAGCTCCGTTCCTCCGATTGGAAGCTCCGATGCCACGTGTCAATCTTAACCACATGCAACCACACACCTGTCACCGACAGCCGATCGGAAGCTCCGATCGCTGATCGGAAGATCCGATCTCCTTGCTTCCGATGTGGTTTCGATTTGGTTCCGATGTCACCAAGATCGGAAGCTCCGATCCTGGATCAGTGGTTCCGATCCCACTCGAGTCTTGGGTCCTCTAAGCCATTTTCGAGTGTCCTGAATCCATTTCTGAACTCCGTTAATCCTTCTGGAATTTCCTTAATCATGTTTTACTTAATCTAAACATGATTACATGATTAATATACTCATAAATCATCAATTCTGGATACGGGTTACTACACAAAGCTTGGTCGATTGCTTAAAGAAGAACAAAGATGTTTTTGCTTGGTCTGTTTCAGAGCTTCAGGGGGTTAGTGCAGACATTATGGTTCATCGACTCAGCATTCTTGTGGGAGCAAGGCCGATAAAGCAGAAGAAGAGGCACTTTGGACCTGAAAAAGATAAAGTTATTAAGAAAGAGGTGGATGAGCTCCTTAGGGCAGGTCACATTAGGGAAGTGCAGTTCCCTACTTGGTTGTCGAATGTGGTCCTTTTCCATAAGAGTTCAGGCAAGTGGAGGATGTGTGTTGATTTCCGAGACTTAAATAAGGCGTGCCCAAAAGATTGTTATTCACTGCCTCGAATTGATCAGTTGGTTGACTCTATGGCAGGTCATCAATATTTGTGTTTCATGTATGCATATCAAGGGCACCACCAAATTCCTTTGGCAGAGGAAGATCAAGATAAAGTAAGTTTCACCACCTCTCATAGAACTTTCTGTTACAGAGTGATGCCTTTTGGTTTAAAGAATGCAGGGGCTACTTACTAGAGACTCATGGACAGAGTGTTCGCTTCTCAGATTGGGAGAAATGTGGAAGTTTATGTGGATGATATCCTGGTAAAGTCTCAAGATGATGAGGGATTGACGACCGACTTGAAGGAGACCTTTGCCATGCTTAGGTCTTACGGAATAAATCTCAATCCCGAGAAATTTGTGTTTGGAGTAAGAGGAAGCAAGTTTTTGGGATACATGGTTACTAAAAGGGGAATTGAGGCTAACCCGAAGAAAGTGCAAGTTCTCCGATCCATGTCTCATCCTTGAAATCTGCAGAAAGTTCAAAGGTTGGCAGGGAGGATAGCGGCTCTATCTCGGTTCATATCCAGATCAGCTCATAGAAGTTTATCTTTCTTCAGGGTTCTTCGGAGAGCTAAGAAGTTTGAGTGGGATGCTGAATGTAGGAAGGCGTTTAAGGATCTAAAAAATTATTTAGCCGAACTTCCCGTGTTGGCTAAGGCAGTTCCGGGTGAACCGTTGTACATCTACCTATCAGCTTTGGAAGGGGCTGTCAGTTCAGTTCTCATCAGACAGGAGGGTACAGTTCAGTACCCCATCTACTTCTTCTCACACGCTCTTAATGGTGTTGAGCTCCGGTATTCAGAGGTCGAAAAGTTGGCCCTTGCTCTTGTTATGACGGCCAGGAAGCTCAGACCTTATTTCCTATCACATCCTATTGTGGTGTTAACTAATAGTCCTATGGAAATGATATTAACTCATGTTGACATTTCGGGACGATTGGTGAAGTGGACTACTGAACTCAGCGAATATGATATTCAATATGAACCAAGAGCAGCGATTAAAGCTCAAGCATTGGCTGATTTCTTAGCTGAAACAAAACACATGGAAGAACAAGGCTTATGGAAGGTGTATGTTGATGGTTCTTCTAACAGTGATGGATGTGGAGTGGGGGTGCTGCTGATATCCCCTCATGGAGATGAGATCAGGTTAGTAGTTAGGCTGGATTTTTTAGCTTCCAATAATGAGGCAGAATATGAGGCCGTGTTAATTGGCCTCCGAGCAGCTAAGCAAGTTGGAGAAGCTAGGGTGCACCTCTACTCTGATTCACAATTAGTAGCTCAGCAGGTGAATGGAACATATGAAGTTAAAAATGAAAAGTTGAAGGAATACATGAGAGCGATAGAGGAAGCTTGGGGTCTCTTTGATGAGGTAATGTTTGAACAAATTCCAAGGGAATGTAATGAAAAAGCCGATTCTCTTGCCAATATGGCTAGCTCACTTCATAACTAAAAAAACAGAGAGGTATTCATGCAAGTGGAATTAACACCTTCTACTGAGCTCACACCATTAGCTCAGGAGGAGAGTGACTGGAGAAAGGAGCTCTTGGAATACATGGAGAAGGGTGAGTTACCAAAGGATCCAAAGAAGGCATACCGGTTGAAGCAGAAGAGTCTCCGCTTTGTGATGATGGAGGGAGTTCTTTATAAGAGGTCATTTTCTAGACCTCTTCTCAAATGTTTGAGCCCTAAGGAAGCTCGTTATGTCCTGAAAGAGATACACGAGGGGTGTTGCGGAAATCACTTGGGTTCGTATTCTTTAGACCGTAAAGTGCTCTTAGCAGGATATTTTTGGCCTACTATTCTAAAAGAGGCTCTATCCTTGGTGGCTTCCTGTGATAGTTGTCAGCGACATAGCAGACTTCAGCACCAGCCAGTGGCATTAATGAAAGGGATAGTGGCAGCATGTCCCTTTGATCAGTGGGAAATTGATATTGTGGGTCCTTTTCCTCCAGCCCCAGCTCAGAAAAAATTCTTATTGGTTGCCATTGATTATTTCTCCAAGTGGGTAGAGGCGGAGGCCTTGGCGCGAATTACTGAAGGGAAAGTTTTGAAATTTCTATGGAAAAATATCGTGTGCCTTTATGATTTTGTCTAGATTAAGCTAAATAATTAATTCTTGAGAATTGACTACAGTCCCAGTGGGATCGATACTTGGACTCTCAGTCCACTTTACTATTACTTGACCTGGTACGCTTGCCAGTAGATTCATATCACACCGATTTAGCCGGTCAAGTTTTTGGCGTCGTTGTCGGGGACTGTTTAGTTAATATTATGATAGATTATTTGCTTGAGACTAGACATTTTTTTTCTTGAATTTTTTTTATTTTTAATTATTAATAATTTTTTTTTCTTACTTGTGAGGTACCTGGAGATGGATCATCGACAGGTGTTCACAAGGTTTGGCCAACAATACTCAGAGTCATTCTTTGCTGCTTGAGAGAGATTCAATGATTTGGCTAACAGGTTTCGATGTCATGATTTTTCGAACTACACTCTAACTCAAATTTTCTATGTTGGTTTGGATGCGCCAACAAGAAGCTGGGTAGATTATGGAGCTTTGGCCACTGGCAGTCACTTGTTTCACAGAGATTACGACAGTGCTATGCAATTGTTAAATGATATGTCAGATTTCGACTAACATTGGCATTGTGATCCTTCATTGCAGGGTTGGAGTCACCAGTATCCTCCAGAATTCAGCTCCACAAACAAAGACCTGAACATCAAGAAGAGTGTATAGGGCGTTTTGAGGATCATGTGGCTCAGTTGGAGAGCTTTGTGCGACAGCAGACAGAGATAAATCAGAAGTTCTTAGAAAGCCACAACAACTCTTTGAGTTTCTTGGATGAGAAGATTGTGCTTCTCATGGAATCAGTTCCTGCTACTCGCCAAGGGAATGAAGTGATTTGTGTTGATCAATTAGTAGAAACTTCATGGAAAAGTGATCTTGCAGCAGAACTTGAGCTAGATCAAGAGAAAATATTTTTTGATGAATCTTCATGTGAAGATGAGCTAAAAGTGACAGTGGAGGAGGAAGAAACATTCAAGGCGGAGGACTTGAACTCATCAATGGTCTTTACATGCACACCATTAGAAGATCTGTTCTTGTCATTGACGCCAACTCCATATCATTACATTCTCTATGAGCTTCAGCCAGAATTCCGAATCCCTTTCCAAACTAATCAGTTCATGAAAGTATTGTTGGACCGACGAGCTTCCCATGTCAATATCACGCCAAGCTTGAGGGCATAGGAAATCAAGACTCATACGTAGAGTCGTATGATTCTTACTATGGGTGGCAGCCGCTCTTTGATGGTTACTTCTAAATAGTCGGGCTGTAGAGTATAAACTTAGCGCTGACTGGGAGGCAACCCAGTATTCTTTCACATGATCTTTTAGTTTAATTTTTTGTTTTTGTTTATTTCTATTTGATTTTTGTTCTTTCCCATGCCAGTTTGCCGTGAATGCCGCTATACCCAGTCTGCTATTGTCACCTCAAAAGATGTTGCTGCTAGAGTGTGAAGAGGAAGAGAATGATGGAGATGCCAACGAATTAACCAGGGGAGTTTCAGTTTTCAGTTTCATTCTGTTTTTGTTGTTCGTTTTGCATTTGTTCTTTGTTTTTGCATACTGTTTGTGTTTCTAGAGCATTGAGGGCAATGCTTTGGATAAGTATGGGGGGGTAGATTAGTTTTGTTTGTGTTGTTGTTTGCATTCATTTGGTCTAGTTTATTGCATATAGTCCGTAATCATGCATATCATTTTGTTTTGTGTTTGTGTTGTGTGAATAAGTAGAATGATGATTGTTGGCCGATGATGATAGAGTTAAAAAAAAATTTTAAAAAATGTTGTTTTTGATTGAACATGAGAAACTGTTGGTTGAATCGTGAATCTTTTTAAGCACGCATGTTAGACTAGTGTAGTGTAGCGATGTAATTGATGAAGTTCATGTTTGTTTGACCATTGCACGGCAATAGGTTCTTGTTGATCGTGATAGTATCTTTAGATTCTTTATGATTGTTAGACATTGTATGTATGATCTTGGGCATACCTATAAAATTTTTGAAAAAACTTTTGTTGAAAATTAAGTTAACTCCATTCGGGTTACGAGCAGAGATTGAAATCCTAATCTCTTGTTCTTGACTAAGTATGCGGATTTTATGGGGTTGAAAATTTGAAATTTTAAAATAACAATTCCATCCGGGCTTGGACAATGATTGAAATCCTAATCATTCTTTCATAGCTAAGTTTGCGGGTTAAATGGGATTGATGCTCCATCCGGGCTATAAACGAGGGGATTGATATCTGAATCCTATCATAGTTATAACTAAGTTTGCGGGTAATTATTGGGGCTTATTAAAAATATCGGGTGCAAAATCCAGAGGTACGTAATTAATCTCAAGAAAGTGCATGTTTTTGTTTGGGATTGTTGAGATGACGGAGTGCTGGATTGTGATACTTGCATTGAATTTTCATAGGTCGCTACGCATTCTTAGGACAGATTCTTTTGAAGTTGCACAAAACTGGAATGACATGACACACACATACGTTTATGTTAAACTGACAGTGTATTGTGGACAATCAAAAGTGTTAATGGTTTTAGTTGTTGAAGTTGAAACTTATCGGAGGCTATGTTGTTCATGATTCATTCTTACTTATGTCGTTGTTTGCATATTGTTTTTGCATGTCTTGCTCGAGGGCGAGCAAGAGTTAAGTATGGGGGTGTTGATAAGTGCATTTTGTATGCATTAGTTTGTGATATTTTTATGTCTATTTTGTGTGCATTCATATTATTTTTATGTGTTTTATGTGTTTTAGTGCATGTGTGTGTATTTCATTCTCCCGGTTGATTTTGTAGAAAAATGGATTTTTGAAGAGTGAATTACGGAGCAGCCTTGGTCAAAAAATTATTTTTAATTTTAGAGAAAACAAAATCCGATCTCTACTGTTCAGAATAAATTTCAAAATGTTTTGAAGCTTCTGTCCAAATTTTAGCACGATCCGACGGCTAGAACTCAAGGTATAAATTTTTCAAAATCATCGCTCGCAATAGAAATTGTGTGGCGCGCGAGCGAGATTTGAGCTCGCCTGCGCGCGAGTTGCATTTCCAGAATCCTGCTTTTCATTGCGCGCGCAAGCGAGAATTCCACTCGCCCGCGTGTGGGTTCCGGCATCAGACTGTTCCGAAAATTCCTTGTGTTGGAAGGAAATTAATTGGTATGAGTTATGGACCATATAAATAGAAGATATATCATATTTTTGAGGGTTCAGAAAGTCCAGAACGCAGACAACCCAAGGAGGTGGCTACAAGGCTTGGGAGAGAAGATTTCTCTTTTCTTTTCTTCTTCTTTTTTTTTTTTTTCTTCTAGTTTTAATTATAGAGTAGTTTTTCTTCAACCAAGATGGCGTGATTGGGCCGAACAAATTTATATAGAAAACTTGGATGTTTGTTTGGGATTTTTCAGAGTTGATTTTATTTTATTGATTGTCGAATTTATATTTGTCTTGTGAATAGCCTGATCAACTGTTTTCTTGCATGTTAATCGATTCCAAGTCGACAGAGGAGGTTTTGATTTTGATGAAAGAGTGGGTGCCCGGTGAGCCAACTTGTGGCTAAGGGCTTTTATGACTTTATGTATAAACAATCTTTTGTTTAATATAATTTACACTTTTATAATGGCATTTACTTTATCTTTTATCATATTATTATGTTGTGACATACTATAAGATGTTTAGATGAAGACCTTGAATATACTATAGTGTATGTAAGATGTGGTGGCACATGGGGATGGCTATCATGAAACACATCTTATAGTCACTGTATATTCTAAACAGTTCCTAGTCGATTGAGCCGTCCGTTAATAAGGATAAGGATCGCTCGAGATTGAGACTAGCATTTGCGATGCCGAGTACCACGTTTCATTGGTATGGAACATAGAGATGTTCAAAGCATGCAAATGGATATTCATACGATGAATGATCGAACTACCCTATCCGGACTTTCCAAGTGGTTATCACTTATCGAGTGGATAAAGTCCGCGGTTTTGGTTGTACACCATTAGTCCTTACTACTTGAAATATCATTGAGACTCTATATGCTAGTAATGTACTTTGACTCGTTTACCGACTCTATTGGGGTCATCAGGTGTCGGGATTGGGTACAGTTACGACACATATAGGAGTCGATGCTTTGTTGTCAAGGATTCACCACATGCTTGCTAGTGTGGATATCCTATGCAATCTGAGGAGATATTAGTGTGACGAATCTCTGGACAGAGTACATGATGTGTTTTAAGAAATGGTTTCTTAGTAGCACATGCGATGTCACTATTTGATCTTCAAGATGTATTGCATAGTTATCGAATCTCGAACGACTCTCGATTTACCAATAGTTGTTGATTCGATCGGGATATATGGATGAAGGGACCGTACTGTACGCTAACCAAAATCTATTGGTTCTTGCAGGCACTATCAGTGATACCTAGGGAATCATGGGGCGATGTTGCTAGGCGCTCTTACCATGATTCGATGGGCAAGTCGGAAATTGTTGTTCCGAGTCACAAGGAGTTGTGAGCCCAAGGCTAGCTGTATCCCTGAACCATTGAGGGTCACACAAGTAATGGATTTCTAATTCCCGTTGAGATAGTTAAATTTAAAGAGTTAAATTTAATGAACAAAGAAGTAGGACTTCTTATATCAGAGTAGAAGAGTAAGATTTCCTAAAATGACATAGGGATGGGCATTTTTGGAAATCACTGAATTCGGATTCAGAAAATTTATCTTGACTTTAAAAGATGCAGAAATGGTTTCTGTGCACATTGGTGAAATTGGTTTATCAATCTGAGTCACGATGAATTTTATATTAATTTCTGAACATGCGGGCTTTGCTTGTCAGGCTTGAATGACTAATGGGCCCTAAGCTGTTAGCAGCCCACATTATAAATAAGTTATTGCAGTACAGAAATTACACAACAGAGGTCACAAAAATTTTCGAAAACCCTAGCTGTTCTCTCTAGGTGTGGCCGCCCCCTCTCCTCTCTTTGATCGAAAATTCCAGCCTGTGAATTTCGAATTTGCAGTTTGGTTTAACGGATCAAATTCGTTAATTCTCTTCGTAGAAACTTCTGATAGATTTTCTAGTGCAATCTATCAGAGGGATTAAACTTCTGTTCGTGGACCTGATTGAAGAATTGTTCGTCCATCAGTTCCTGGGATATACAACAAGAGCAGAGTTATCTGTTGGTGTCCATAATCTCGTTTCGAGATTCAAGGTAAAAATTTAATTGTTATTTAATTTTTACACGCACAATTTAATCGTAAAGTTTTGATACCCATGATATGGAATCGTTCCATATAAAATTTTAAAACTTCCGCTGCACCGGGTATCAATTCTGATTGATCTGAACACCGTTTTCCAACAGTTGATCGCTTTGATAATCAACATATTTTAAAATCGACTAGAAATAGAATTCGGTTTCAGTGTGCGGTTTGGGTGTAAACTGAATTTTCACAAATATTTAATGCATTCAAATTTGATTAGAATTACGAAAGATTAATTCGTAAATATTTGAGTAGGTTTGATTGTTCTAAAAATAGACCTTTGAACAAGATAGGAGAATTCCCGTGATCTAAGACTAAATCTGAGTCCTGAATCAACTACATGGTACATGATTTATTTGGTACCTACGTGTGTCTTGGTTGTCGCGTTTTAATTAATTTTTCCTTTCAACTATTTTAATTCTTATTTTTAAGCAGTTTTTTTATTTTATATTCTTATTTTATTTAAATCAAATTGCTCTTTATGATTTTGTCTAGATTAAGCTAAATAATTAATTCTTGAGAATTGACTGCAGTCCCTTTGGGATCGATACTTGGACTCTCAGTCCACTTTACTATTACTTGACCTGGTACGCTTTCCATTAGATTCATATCACACTGATTTAGTCGGTCACTTGTCCACATGGCATTTAATTCATGAATCATTTTTCTCATTTTGCCGACATTTCTCCCACTTGGAGATTTGATTGAGAATCAAACACATCTCCATACATCTTTTCGATCTTGCCTTTCCATGTTGCTTACGTTTCTGCTATGCCACTTTGAGGATCTACACCATTCAAACTTCTCCGTGCTCACTGGCTTGATCAGAATATCAGCTATGTTATCCCTCGTATGGATCTTCTCTATATCCATACTTCTTTCCTCTACTACTTCTCGCACAAAGTGAAATTGAACTCCAATGTTTTTAGTCCTGAAATGAAAGGCTGGATTCCTTAAAATGTGCAAGGCACTCTGACTGTCACAAAACAGAGGAATATTTTCTTGTTTGTTCCGAAGCTCCTCCAATAACTTTTTAATCCATATTTCCTCCTTGCACGCTTGTAGTGACCCTCCAATGAATCACCTACTAATTGGTAACTATAGCATGCATTAAAATTAATTAAAACATAAGTACTTAACAGAGTAAAACGTGCGAAAACATAACTCATAATATTACAAAACCACTGAGTACAAAAGTTCAAGGCTTAATACTATAGTGATGCAACCATATCGAAATAACTTAAAGTAAACATTATACAACTATATCGAATCCTGCTGTATAAAATATCCCCTGTAGGCTCCTGCTCCCTAGTCCTGCCTCAAACTACCGGCTCCATCCATCCTACGACATGTCCCATGGAATGGGGTGTCCAAGATAACAACTAGGACGTGAGCGCTAACGCCCAGTACATATACATGAGTAAACATATATATATAATGCATGCAACCGTGATAACTGGTAAAGGGTCATCTGACAAGTCATGCTCAGTACAGGCACCATATGAGTGATGTAACCTCACGGATCAACCTCTGGGTACAACCACACTCGTCTAGAACACCAGAGTAGTCAGACAAACATGTCCCTGCCATCGCGGTACTCTCAATGACATACTATCAAGTATAGAGCTGAGCGGCTCTATAATCAGGGTATAACAAGGTACAAGCTCAACTGTATGTGCACATGACATATGAATATAGAAAGCGGTAAAACATATATCATGCCACATAATAATGCCAAGTAAATGCAACATATAAACATGTATTCTCGTTGACAATCTCTGTCAATGTGTACGTACCTCTAGGCTAGTTCAAGTATAGTAGGATCCTAGGTTCCAAGCCTATATTCAAAAGTTCACCATATCACTACACAAATTTTATAAGCCTTAACTAAGCTAATGAATACTCCCAAAACTTAAATAGATTATCGGACCATACCTTCGTCCAAAGTAAGCCCTTTGGAGTCGCTAGTCTCGAATGACTATAACCATGCCTTGGTTATTCCAGAACTTCTATAATAACTGATTGGGCCCTCAAGTGTATATCTCATACTATATAACTGAAGAAAGAAACTCGGGAATTTGTAATTCAAAATGAATTCTGAAGACCCCTATTTATAAGAAAAATTCCCGGTCAAGTTCGGATCGTCCGATCCAGCTCCATGCTTCCATGCATAACATGTCGAGTCCGGACCGTTCGATCGTCACTTCGGATCGTCCAAAGTGTTCAAATTCCGACACTTGTCAAAATCCATGGCTGAGTAATCCTGCCTGCTTGACCTAGGGGAGTTCGGACCGTCCGATCGTGGGTTCGGATCGTCCGAACGTGCCTTCACTCCGAAGTAAACAAGCCCTCTTAGGAGCCCCCGGACTGCTGAGTTCGGATCATCCGAAGTCCTCTTCGGACCGTCCAAACTGGCCCAAACATTAGAAGCCCAATTCAAAATTCTGAAGTCCGATTAAGCCCTGAAATTGGTTAATTATCAACCCTTAATCATGTTTAACATATTATTATTTTAAAATTGAATCTGGGTTACTACATTCTCCCCACCTTTAGATATTTCGTCCGCAAAATAAAATCTAAAGACAAATCAAGATAAAAATATGAAACATAAAACCGTGTTTTATTACAACAACTGTAATTACATCTTTACATGGTAATCAAAAGTGCAAAGCAAACAACTCAGGATATTCTGCTCGCATACGACTCTCTGTTTCCCAAGTTGCTTTATCGATGCCTTGGCGCTGCCACTGTACCATCACAAGTGGTATAGTCTTATTCCGAAGAACTTTATTTTTTCTGTCTAGGATCCGGAGTGGTCGTTCTACATACGAAAGATCTGGCTCTAGTTGAACATCAGTAGACTGGATAATATGAGATTCATCAGCTATGTATTGTCAAAGTAACGACACATAAAAAACATCATGTATACTGGAAATATATGGCGGTAATGCCAAACGATATGCAATATCTCCAATCTTCTTCAGTCTCTGGAAAGTCCCAATATAACGAGTGATAACTTGCCTTTCAGACCGAACCTTGTCACCTTCCTGAAAGGTGACACTTCCAAGAACACATATTCACCAGGCTCAAACAGAAGTGGTCTGGGATGAATATTCGCATAACTAGCTTGTATATCTTGAGCAGCTTTAATCCTCCTCTTGATCAAATCTACTTTATCTACAATCTACTATATCAGCTCGGGACCCTCAACTTGTTGTTCTCCTATCTCATCCCAGAATAACGGAGTACGACATCGTCGACCATACAATGCCTCGAAAGGTGTCATATCAATACTAAGATGATAACTGTTATTGTAAGCAAATTCGATCAAAGGTAACTGATCCTGCCAAGATGAACCGAAATCCATCGTAGAAGCATGCAATATATCTTCAAGAGTATGTATCGTCCATTCCGACTGACCAACAGTCTTCGGATGATATGCATTGCTCAGACTCAGAGTGGTATCCAATGCCTGTTGAAAACTACCCCAGAAACGTGAGGTAAACCGCGGATCCCTGTCACTGACTATGATCACCGAAATCCCATTTAATTGCACTATCTCCTGGATGCATAAGCGTGTCATGCGATCATAAAAGTACTCCCTGTCGTATATGCTGATTTCATCAAACGATCAACAACGACCCAGATATCATCAGACTGACGTTAAGTCAAAGGCAAGTGGGTGACAAAATCCATAGTCACATGCTCTCACTTCCATTCGGGAATCTCAAGATTCTGCAATAATCCACCTGGTCGTCGGTCTTCAGCCTTGCTGGTGACAAAATCCATAGTCACATGCTCTCACTTCCATTCGGGAATCTCAAGATTCTGCAATAATCCACCTGGTCGTCGGTCTTCAGCCTTGACCTGTTGACAAACAAGACATCTAGACACAAATTGATACACACTACGCTTCTTTCCTTTTCACCAAAATGTGGTTCACAAGTCCTTATACATTTTCATGCTTCCAGGATGAACTGATAATCGACTCCTGTGAGCTTGAGATAGAATATCATTTCTGAGCTTCGTATCATCAGGTACAACCACTCGATTCAATAAGCATAATAAACCATCTGTCTGATAATGGAATCCAGATATATTAACTCCATTGGCTAGACGTGCCAAATGCTGAGTTTTAACATCAGATATCTGAGCTTCTCTGATACGAAAGTACAATGCTGGCTCAGATAAAATAGTATATAAACGAATAACATTTCTCCTTTTCTTGTGCTTGAGTGTGAAACTCAGTGAACAACATTTCTGGATCATATGGGATAAATCACTAGTCTGAAGTTTAGAAAGTCTTACCTGCCGACTCAAGGCATCAGTAAGGTTAGCAAAACCTGGATGATATTAATCTCGTAATCATAGTCTTTCAATAAGTCCATCCAGCGTCTCTGTCGCATATTTAACTCCGCCTGAGTGAATAAATATTTCAGACTCTTGTGATATGTGAATATTTCAAACTTCTCGCCATAAAGATAATTCCTCCAAATCTTGAGAGCAAATACAATGGCGTCTAACTCGAGATCATGCACTGGATAATTCACCTCATGCATCTTCAACTGCCTAGCAGCATAGGCGATAACATGTCCATGCTGTGTCAAAATACATCCTAGCCCCTGACTAGAGGCATCAGTATAGACAATATAACCTCCTGATCCAGAAGGTAGAGCTAGCACAGGTGCAGTAGTAAGACGTCTACGCAGATCATGAAATGACTCCTCACAATCCGAGGACCATATGAAGGCAACATATTCCGTGTAAGCTGAGTCAAAGGCCTGACCAACTATGCAAAATTATCGATGAACTGACGGTAATAACCAGCGAGACCCAAGAAACTTCGAATCTCAGCAACCATCGTCGGACGAGACCAGTTCAGCACTACCTCAATCTTACTTGGATCCACAGATATTCCTTCACTAGAAATCACATGACCGAGAAACACTACCCGATCAAGCCAAAACTCTCACTTGCTTAATTTCGCATATAACTGCTTATCTTGTAACGTCTGCAGTACAATTCTCAGATATTGTGCATGCTCATCCCTGTCATGAGATTAGACAAGAAGACCATCAATGAAGACGATGACGAATCTATCCAGATATTCTCCAAATACTTGGTTCATCAGATTCATAAAGATTGCCGGTGCATTCGTCAAACCGAATGGCATCACCAGAAATTCATAATGCCCGTATCTGGTCCTAAAAGCACTCGTAGAAATATCTTAGTATCATACCCTCATCTGATGGTATCCAGATCTTAGATCAATCTTTGAATAGATAGAAGTACCCTGTAATGATCAAATAGATAATCAATTCGCCGCAAAGGATACTTATTCTTGATGGTGACACGATTCAACTGCCTGTATTCAATACATAATCTCATCGATCCATCCTTCTTCTTGACAAACAACACAGGTGCTCCCCACGGAGAAACACTCGGATGAATATGTCCCTTATCAAGAAGATCCTGAAACTGCTATTTCAATTCCCTCATCTCTGACAGTGCCAGACGATAAGGTGCTTGGGATATAGGCGTTGTTACTGGTACTAAATCAATACAAAATTCAACCTCTCGAACCGGAGGAAAATCAGGAATCTCATCAGGGAATACATCAGAAAACTCGCTGACAACCGGTAATTGATCAATACCCGGACTACTCGTGGACATATCAACTGCATAAATGAGGTAGTCCTCCCCACCTGACTCTAAGACATGACATGCCTTCAGAGCCGATACAAGTGGCATCGGAGGTCGTTCTCCCTTACCGTAGAAGTACCAGCTATCACCCTCATTCGGATAAAACTGTACCAGACGTTGATAATAGTCCACAGTAGCGTGATACAAAGTCAGCATACCTATTCCCAAAATACAGTCAAAATCTGACATCGCTAGAATCATCAGATTAGCAGACAACACGTTACCCTCAAACTCTAGAAGGCAACCCATCACTAGACGCTTAATTACTATCTCTTGCTCCAGCGGAGTAGATACAACTAAATCCAGGTCTAATGATACAAATGGTAATCTATGTCTCTTAACAAAGCGACTAGAAATAAAGGAATGCGATGCTCCAGTATCAATTAAAACAAGTGCAGGAATACCACATAACAGAAAGGTATCTGCCAACATGCGATCGCTTTCCTTAGTAGCCTGCTTCTGAGACAGAGCAAATACCTGATCCTGCGTGTGTGGACGGAAATTGGAAGAACTAGGTGGCACTGGCTGCTGACGTGGATGAGTAGAAGCCTGAGATCCCATTTGTGATCCTGATCCACTCGTAGCTCCCATACGCTGAGGACAATCTCTCTGCAGATTTCCCTGCTCACCGCAAATAAAACATGCACCAGAAGCCTTCCGACAAGAAGCTGCAGAATGTTTCCCACCACAGTGACTGCAAAATTCATCTTTCTTCTTCTTCTTTCCGAACCGGAACATACCTCGTGAACCATGAGATCCAAATGAAGTAGTAGTAGAAGACGTAGAACCAGATTGCACAACAAATTGAGCTCTAGGCCCAAGATGGAACTAGGCTATCCGAACATCATCAACTGTGCTCGCCTGTTTTTGTTCTCCACTTGACGGCACCGATTAACCAGAGTCTCGTAAGATGTCGGATCATCACAGACAACAAACTGTGAATAAATGTCCTGATTCAAGCCTTGAAAAAAGATATCATACTTGGATGTATCACTTTCATTGATATGGGGACTGTAAGGTGGCAGATCAATGAATCGCTGCTGATACTCATCAATAGTCATAGATCCCTGCCTTAGCGTAAGAAACTCCATAGATCGCACCTGATGGACAGCTGGAGGAAAATATAACTTCTGAAATTGCTGACGGAAATCCTCCCAAGTCACCCGTCCTCTCTCAGTACTCGCCTGAGCTGCCTTGGCATCCCACCATAAGCGTGCACGTCCATCAAAAAAAAACTCTAGAACCTCCATCTTTTTCTCCTCTATACATTCGAAAGCACGAAAAGCACTCTCAATTCTGAACATCCAGTTCCTCGCTTCCTCAGGATTCTCGCCTCCCAACAAGGGTTTCGGTGCTATCTGCAGAAGTTTATTGATCGTATAGCGACGTCTACCCTCGTGAGGACAATGTCAATCCTCATGATGATGACGATGGTGACGACGCTGATGACCACATCCCTGGCCAACACTACCATGACTCTCGTTACCTCCATCAGCCATTATCTGAAAAGATTTGCACATTTAAAATCCCAAATGCGCAAAATCACTCAAAACTAGGTTAAATCCCAAGTACTAATCCCAAAATCTAACCATGCTCTGATACCAAAAATTTAGTGACCTTGCAATGAATCACCTACTAACTGGCAACTATAGCATGCATTAAACTTAATTAAAACAAAAGTACTTAACAAAATAAAACGTGCGGAAATATAACCCATAATATTACAAAACCACTGAATACAAAAGTTCAAGGCTTAATACTGTAGTGATACAACCATATCGATATAACTTAAAGTAAACATTATACAGTTATATTGAATCCTGATGTATAAAATATCCCATGTAGGCTCCTGCTCTCTAGTCCTGCCTCAAACTACCGGCTCCATCCATCCTGCAACCTGCACCGTAGAATGGGATGTTCAAGATAACAACTAGGACGTGAGCGCTAACGCCCAGTACATATACATGAGTAAACATATATATATAAATATATATATATATATATATATATATAGAATGCATGCAACCGTGATGACTGGTAAAGGGTCATCTGACAAGTCATGCTCAGTACAGGCGCCATATGAGTGCTGTAACCTCACGGATCAACCTCTGGGTACAACCACACTCGTCTAGAACACTAGATTAGTCAGACAAACATGTCCCTGCCGTCGCGGTACTCTCAATGACAGACTATCAAGTATAGAGCTGAGCGGCTCTATAATCAGGGTATAACAAGATACAGGCTCAACGTGTCTGTGAACATGACATATGAATATAGAAAGCGGTAAAACATATATCATGCCACATAATAATGCCAAGTAAATGCAACATATAAACATGTATACTCGTTGGCAATCTCAGCCAATGTATACGTACCTCTAGGCTAGTTCAAGTCTAGTAGGATCCTAGGTTCCAAGCCTATATTCAAAAGTTTATCATATCACTACACAAATTCTATAAGTCTTAACTAAGCTAATAAATACTCCCAAAACTTAAATAGATTTTCGGACCATACCTACGTCCGAAGTAAGCCCTTTGGAGTCGCTAATCCCGAATGACTATAACCACGCCTTGGTTATTCCAAAACTTCTATAATAACCGATAGGGCCCTCAAGTGTATATCTCACACTATATAACTGAGAAAAAAACTCGGGAATTTGTAATTCAAAATGAATTCTGAAGACCCCTATTTATAGGAAAAATTCCCGGTCAACTTCGGATCCTCCGAACTCGTGTTCGGATCGTCCGATCCAGCTCAATGTCTGCATGCATAACACGTCGAGTTCGGACCGTCCGATCGTCACTTCGAATCGTTCGAAGTGTTCAAATTTCGACACTTGTCAAAATCCATGGCTGAGTAATCCTGCCTTCTTGGCCTAGGGGAGTTCGGATATAAATTTTAATGTCGAAACTTATATGATTCAATTTTATGTTATATATGTCAAACCGAACTGACAAAAAAAATCATTAGGTTGATAGTTTTTTTATATTTTTATTTAGATTGTGTATTTTATATATATAAGATGATATTTAGTGGATTACGAATATTTTGAATAATTTTTAGTTGTTGTTTATTTAATTTATTTAGACTTTAAAATTTTTACTAAAAAAAATTATGTACGTAATACCATAATATATTATATTTTAAAATATATTTCCATTTCTAATTAAATAACTATCAAAATCGATTAAAGCAAATCGAAATAACCAAACTCTTTGCTAAAAAAACCATATAGAATTGAAGGAAAACTATTAGGATACCGTAATTTATATATATATCTAAATCCTAAAACTGAAATAAATTATCCAAAATTGAAACGAAGCGACCAATGAAAACCTCTAGCGGATGACTACATCAATTTTCGGAAGAATGTGTCGTTATTTTTTTAGAATATCATTTGGAGAAAAATCTAGAACGGACTTTGGTAAAAAAAATGACAAAAAATAAAAAAAAAATATATGCAATTTATAGAATAAAAAATGTAAATTCTTCATTAATATGACCAAAATGAAAAAAAAAATTACTAGACTAAAAATACAAATATATTGTTAACATAACCAAATTTGATGTAACATAACCAAAATGAAAAAAAATGCAAGTTTCAAGATTAAAAAGTGCAAATTCACCTTTAACAGGATTCAAAATAAATAAATAAAAAAACATTTAAGTTACAAGACTAAAAATACGAATTCATTATTAATAGGATCAAAAAATAAAAAAAATTACAAGTTATAGGATTAAAAGTGCAAATTTATTATTAACATGAGAAAAGTACAAATGTGCAAATTACAGGATTCACAATGTAATTTTCCCAAAAACAATTCACCAACATACGAAAAGTTAGTCATTCTAAGACATATTTAATTAATAGTATAAATACAATATCATTTTGAAAATAAGAAGAACATCAAAACGTTGGCATAAAAAACATAAAGAGATATGGAAAAAAATTACACAGGTATAATTTGTTTATTTCTTTTTTAAAAGTTTTTGGTTCTCTTCATTTATCAAATTTCAATTTCAAACGTGCATATTTTAATTTATCGCATGTTTAATCACTTTTTCTGCAGAAATGTTAATTTGGCACTATATATGTAATATTTATGTTGATGTCACGTCAGTACCATTTTAATTTGAACCACATGAACGTTCCTTTAGAAAATGGCTAAGCATGTATATATTTTTTAAAAAACATATAGATAACACAATAAAAAAAATGGTACAGAAGTCTAAAATCGCAAATAAAAACCATAACTTTACCATATATTAATCATTAAAACAACCCGTGCAAGTATTGTGACAGTTAGTTCGTGCAAGTTTTTTCTGGATACCAACTTTGAAGCCTTTGACCTTTTACCATGATAACTAACATTGCTATTTTGTTGTTTTAGGTTGGTGAGAAACCTTAGTTGCCTCATAAAACTTGCATCCATGATTTGCGAAGAGCAGCACCTTACGATGTTCATGACCAATTGGATCCTGACGTTACTAGAGGAAATCGCTATGATGTAACGTGTGCAACGTGGCAAACCATGAAACTATTGTGGTCGTTCGCTCGCTCTTTTCATAGTCGATATGAAATAAAATCGTTATATTAGTTTTGTAATTGAGTGTTATCATGATCTTAGTCTTCTATAATGTCCTCATTCATTAATAGTTTATAACACTGCTTTATCTTTTTAAAACCCTTTTTCTCTTTGGGTTAATTGTATATATTAAACATGTGAAATCACGAGATTGCTAAAAACTCTTTATAACCGTTAAATCCTTGTGTTTTCAATTGAACACAAACACCTCTGAAAACACGTTCAGACAAGGAGGTAAATGTTCAAAATTTGAAAACATGAGGATCTATGTGCTCAAGATTTGAAAACATAATGAATTATTAATAGATATTTTTTTCTTAAGAGGTTTTTAACAAACTCGAAATTTAACAAGAACATTGTATGCAATTAACCATTTCCTTTTTTTTTGGTATAGGGACCATTCTATTGAATCAATGCTGAAAATTTGAGTAACATAGGTTAAGTACCCAATGTTAAAAAAAATAAATATCAATATGATAAGTACCTAGCTAGTGTTAAAAAAAACGAACAAACAAATTTCATGTTGACGCCATGTCGACGCCACATTGCAGCATAAAAAATGAATAAAATTATATATATATATATATATATATATATATATATATATATGAGTTTTGTTATGGTGCCCATCAACCATGGCCACCTCCGTGCCCACCATGTACAAGTCATGAGTTGACCCATACAATAGGTGAGTTGACTTGTACATGGTGGGCATAGAGTTGGGCATAGTTGGTGGGCAGCATAGCAGAACTATATATATATATATATATATATATATATATTATTTTGATCATCTGCACCTTGTGAGCGACGACTAAAACTTGGTAGTGGGTTTTAGTGGTTCAAAAAAATTAAAAAAAACCACTAAAATCTGGTACCGGGTTTTAATGATCGCTCACAGATTTCCTGCACTATAGAGTGAGGAGATCATTTATATTTATATATATATATATATATATATATATATATATATATATATATATATATATATATATATATATATAAACAAAGATTACATAATAAAACCGAAATTTGGAGAATCAAAATAGCTTGACGAAAAAATATATACGATACCAGAATACAACAAATAAATTTACTTGTTTAGGTCGGCCGATTTTTATTTTTATTTTTTGTTTGAACATAGGCCGATAAATCGTTTTAAAGATTAAAGGCCGCTCAAAGTGTTTGGCGATTGATTAACAACAAAGCATTGATACAAATGACCTCATTTTGCAATTATTATGGTCATATATTTAATACAAATCAATAATTCTACCCAACTATACATGTACTTCTTGTTAAATTTCAGCTATAAATATAAGTTTAATTAAAGTTTTATGTAGCAATCTCTTCAAATCTCTTCCCAAGTAATTAAGAACATTGTTTGCCCGTGTTCAACAATGGCAATTCCTTCTCCTGATCAGTTGGCTTTGGGTTTTGGCCTTCTGGGTAAGTATAAAAAATTAACGATTATAGGATATGAAAACGAGTGGTGTAAATAAATCAAGTCGGCTCTCAAGTTAATTTTTTTATGCGACTGTGTTATTGATTACTTGAAATTTAAACGAACAAGCCGAAAGTACGTGAACATTTACATAATAGTGCTCGATTGATAAAGTTTGAACCAAATGAAATGAGCTCGAATATGCTTATTTTTCGAGCTTCAAAGTGACTGAGAAAATCCATGCTCAAGCTCGAATATGGGAAAAAAAAAATGTCTACTGTTCACCTCGATTTGAATAATTTCACCCCTTAAACCTCATGTTTGCCTCTAGAACTTTTACTCTTAATTTTGGGAATAGTACTTCTGATATATATTTTTGGCTTCATTTTCCATTTCCACAGGGAATATTGTTTCTTTCCTCGTCTTCTTGGCACCGGTGTAAGACAATTTAATTTACAAGAAAATATGTTTTTCGTTGAATTTCTACATAATTTATGTGCCGTTATACATAATTAATTTTTACACGAGATTTTTATACTGTTGATCATGTTTTTTTAATGTTTGTATTGGTATATATATTATAGGCCTACATTTTACACGATTTGCAAGAGGAAATCATCGAAAGGGTTTCAAGCAATACCATATTCAGTGTCACTTTTTAGTGCATCGTTGTTGCTTTACTATGCCATTCTTAAGACAAATGCCATGTTGATTGTTACCATTAATTCCGTTGGATGTGTCATCGAGTCCATTTATCTCTTCTTGTATTTCGTATATGCACCAAAGAAGGCTAAGGTACGCCACCGATATACACTATGTTTTTCTACGATCGATTTCATATATATATATATAAAGCTTTTAGGAAACATTTTTCAGCTTTTTATTAATAAAATTTTCAAAATTTTGTTAATGAAAAACTTAAAAATGTTTTCTAGAAGCTCTATCAAATACTATCTTAGTCTCCTTAAAAGTGATGGGAAGCCATATATTGTTAAAATATCTGGCATGGTGTCATATGTTTTCTATAACAAAAATACCATATTAATTCAAAACACAAATATTTTAAAACGTACCAAATCCTATAGCTAGGGACACTTTTGTGAATCAAAATTTAGTTAATTATTAGAAAATAATAATGTATTTGCAGATGTTTACCGTATGGTTGATTATAGTGGATTTGGGAGCATTGGGGCTGGTGACGGTAATTTCTTTGTTTGCGTTTAAAGGATCGGATAGGGTCTCCCTTGTGGGATGGACTTGTGCCGCTGTTAATTTGGCCGTTTTTGCTGCTCCTTTGAGCATCATGGTAAAATTTACTATTCATTTCTATATATGTTATCATTTACATTTTCTTCAAATCTAAAAAAGAAAGAAATAATTGTCAGAAAATCGATCAAACGAATGTCGCACCTCGAGCCTTGGCCAGTACAAGCGCGACTGCACGATGTTATCTTATAGCAATTACTATGTTTTTATATATGCCCGCATTACGAAAATGGGTAACTCAAGTTGTTATAAAAATCATTTTAAATTTTATCTTCGCTTAATGTGGCACAAGACTACACATAAAAAAAACCATTAAGTAAGATATTTATTTAAAATTCAATTCTACCTAACATTTAATAATTTATAATATGTCGATTTATTTATTTTTGGCAGAAGCAAGTGATACGAACAAAAAGCGTAGAGTTCATGCCATTCAGTCTATCATTCTTCCTCACCCTTTGTGCAACAATGTGGTTCTTCTATGGATTTTTCATCAAGGATTACTTCATTGCTGTAAGTAAAATTACAATTCATTTATTTTTGTGCATTTAATTAATCGGGGTTAAACAAGTTAAAAATAATAATAATAATAAAAAAGAATACATCTATTTTAATTTAACACGGTTCAACCAAAACTAAGTAAGGGTAATATATCGTACCGTATAGTGTACTTAAAATCGTATATCGTATCAAAATTACGGTATAAGAAAATTGTATACCGATATTGTATCTAAACTTTCGATATATATCGAAAATTTTGGAACATATGACTAGCATATCCATTAAATATCTAATTGCAGTATAACGAGCGATTTCGGCTAGGTATCGATACATACCATTTTATACCCAAAAAAACCTTATATTTTTAAAAAATTTAAATTTAGGTTTTAAAATGTTTTTAAATATTTTAATATTTATATATTATTTTGGTATTTCGATATTCTGCTAGATATCGAAATTTTCAAATTCATACCGTTACTGTACCAAAATCTTCGATATCGTTATCGTATTTTACCGAAAATCATCGATATACCGAAATTCGATAAATTAAATATTTTTTAAATGATAACCTCGGTATACTGAAATTTTTCACCTCTAATTAGATGCGTAGAGGTACGTAATATTCACGTGGTCACACAGTTATCGAAATATCCATTATGTCAACTAGCAATACAAACACAAAGAACTTACACAATTAAATAGTCTCTTTTAGCTAGTGATGTGTAGCTCATGTAGCATCAAGATCTCAAATTGAACGAAATTTCAGATTCGAGACTCAATTATAATAATCTCTCACCTACAACTATTAAAATATTCTCTCTTAACTTTTGATGTTTCAGTTTTGAAGACATTTAGCAAATTTTTTGTTCGACGAGCACCACTCGACTTTCGAACAAATTATCTCAATTTTAAATCTTCAAACTAATGTCTTATTCAAAAATTCTAAATTCTTTAAAAATCTTTCAAAGCATAAAATTCAATATATACATGTATAGAGAAGTTTTCAACTGCTCAACAAATGTTTTTCACTTCATCCTCGATCACTAAAACCCGGTGGTATGATCGGGCATGAAGTGAGCAGCATTTATTGGGTAGCTGAAAATTTCTATACATGTATATATATCTCTTCTATCTCTTCTATTATATTAACTATTAAGTGTAAGGCCATATCAAGTTGGTACGTTGGTGTGGCCTATTTGTTTTTAATTTACAATGATTTAACATTTTTTTATTTTCTACAATTATCTAATAAAAAGACGGACTGTACATGAACGCAAACGTGTACGTAAAAACGAATCATATAAACACGCAACACATGCAATTCGGTGCTAGTATATATATATATATATATATATATATATATATATATATATATATATATATATATATATATATAATTTTTTTCAACAAAATACAAGCCATGAAACATAAAATTTAACTGCATAAACAACAAATACTTACTTATTCTTTTAGTTAAAAATTAAATAAGGTGTAATTTAATAAAATCAATTAAAAATTATTTAATACAGGACGTAACATTAATTTATTTATTGTCTACATTTAAATATGTTTTATTCTTCTCGCATCAAAGTATATATAATTTAATTTATTAACCCCGTTTATTATATCTCTTTATCTCTATCTTTTATATTAAATTAAATCCCATAATTTATTGATTTTCTTTGTTTCTTCTGAATCTAGTGTCCAAATGTTGTGGGATTTTTACTCGGAGTCATTCAAATGATATTGTACTTAATTTACAAGAACATGCCCAAGGGTGTGCCAACCAAATCAAATCTCGAGGACTCTACTAAAACTCAAAATAAGGATGTCGAGATACCTGAGATGGTCGAAAATTGGCGATGAGTCCTTCGAAGATCGAGAATTGCAAGATGAGTCCTCCGAAAGATATCGAAATATGTTCAAAACGTAGGGATTTAAAGTAATTATATAAGATTTGAAATAATGATAGATAAAAATAAGATGTTTAATTTAGTTTGATTTATCATAATTAAGATTGATATTATGGTAAATGATGACGGTTAATTGTAACTTTTTTTTTTTTTACTATTTGATGATTATACGTTGTGTAACAAAATTAAATTATAATTTTAGTTGAAAAGTATTAATGTTTTCATAAAAATGTGCACATAAATATATGTAGGTGTTTGCACAAATTTTGTGATTGGGTGCAGGCTGGGGCATGCCATGTGTCGTAGCAACACGAAATAAGTTAATTTCTGAAAAATAAAATCTAACTTTTATATATATATATATATATATATATATATATATATATATATATACTTCTTTGTTATTACATATATGTACCCGTCTCAACAAAAACTATGAATTCAATCGTTGAACACATTTGATGTGTTTAACCAGTTAACTTCAAGTATAAATCGAGGCGGTTGAGTTTAGGTTTAAACAAATCGAGACGGCCGGGTATGGATCCATCGCGATTTCAAGGCATCAAACTCGGGTTCGAGTCCTATCTCTTAACAAATCCGATCAAAACCCGAACCAATGTTATTATTGAAACGACTCGATCCTACTACTACTATTTTTTTTTTTTTTTACAAATAAATAACTAAATAAAATATATTTAAAAACTATGCATCCATAAATGAATAAATAAATAACTAATACTTAATATAATATATATATACTTGAAACGTGTAAATATATATATATTAAATAATTACTTTCTAAAATAATTATAAACATAAACAATTTCCCATAAAAATATTTCAACTAAAAGAAAAAACCATAATAAGAATTTGCATGCAAATAAAATAAGTATAACCCATGCAATAAAATCATCATCAACCTCTCAATAAAAATTCCCACCTAAAATCCATAAACCCCATAATTAAATCATAAAACATGTGCGGAAAACATAATAATATTCAATTCACTGAAAACATGACTAGAGCGATGGTCACTTGCTAGCCGGCCGCCGGGAGCTCATACGTCTTCACCACCAGTCGGAGCAACATTCTCTAGATCTATTTCTTGCTCACCTGCACCATTTAAGTCTAGTGAGCCTAGAGGCTCAGCACGTTCTATCTCATAGTAACAACATGAATAAAAATGATGCACCACATAATACATGCAAGATACATAATAAATAATATATATATCCATGCATGTCCTTATAATACATGTATCATAATCATCATGTAACATAGCATACATAATCATACGTAATCATCATGCATCATAATAAGGGTCTATCATCATTTAAAAATCTGAAGGTTATATCCATGCTGTGTGACGTGTCATGTCGATTGATCAATCTAAAACCAACGTACGTGGCGGTGGGATCTCCACCTCTTGGCCCTTTCATCAGGCAAACATAATCATAATCGCATGGAAAGGCAATCGGGCCCCAGTATCCCGACCCACAGTCCCGTGTCATATGGAAAGGTCTTCAGGCCTAGGCATCCCATCTCCAATCCCGTAGGTTGTCACACACCCACTTCAACTCCCTTAAAATATTTTTCATTGCCCAGCATCACACATATACATATAGTATCATGCACATACATAAAATTTTTCATGATCCTATTTTCATAAAATATTGCCCTTAAATATATATTTAATTATTTAATAATAAATGTAAAAACAATACTTTTTCTTACTTAAAATATTCATGAAATAATTAAATATATATTTACGGACCATGCATAATTTTCATGGATTGGTTCAGGCTGCTGACTCCTTAGACTTAGGTCCATTAACTTCTAGACTGGCCCAAAAATTCACAGACTGGCCCAAAAATTCTCATGGGCCGCCAAGCCCATAAAAATTATTGGGCTAACTTAAATAAAATATTTGAGGCCTAATTAAAATTATTTGGAGGCCCAAATAATTTTTATTACTAATTAATTTAGCCCAAAAACACAATAAATCATTAAATACTTAAAAATAAAAATACCCGAGCCCGGATAACCTAACCCAGACCCGGACCAACCTGAAATGACCCATGACCCTACTGACCCGACCCAGGCCCCAGACCCAACCCGAATCTGCCCTAAAAACTAGAACCCGATCCCCCCTTTCTTCCCAAGCTGCTGCCGCAAGCAGCATCTAATTCCGGCATTTGGCCGGCCAACTCAGGCCACCAATGACCAAAGTACCACCACCCAAGTCTAGCCCACTCCCAGAAGTTTCTAACAAGTCAAAAATCAGACCAAACCATCGACTATGGAGTGAGAACGAAGCTCTGGAATCTTGCCCATCTGCAGCTCACGCACAGACGCGAGCAGTTGCGGCGTTTAATTATTATATAGTGTGTTTGGATTATGTGTTGCATTTCACATTTTTGAAAGAAATGAGCAAGTGCCCTGCTCGAACCTGTCTCTTCTTTTTTTTTTTTTTTATTTCGTTCCATAATTATGCTTGAAAGGTTATGATATTATGTTTCCTTATTAAGGATTGAATGGGTTATATCTTTGAAAGGATGATTTCAATGATGCCATAACATTTTCTAAATTTCAGATTTCGTCCCTAGCATGTGATTAAAAAATTTGTGTGTGATTTTTTGTGTTGGTTTGGATGGTGATTGAGGAGCTACCATGGGTGATATGTAGTTCACATGGTAGCTTCTATGTTGGCTTGAAGGTTAGGTTGGAGATGCATTAGAAATTGAGGATTTGGGGCTCGGTTTGATAGTGTTTGAGGGGCTGCCCTTGAGCTGGGCTTTATGGTGATTTAAGGTGAGTGGTAAGGGTTGGAAACGGGGTGATCGTTGGTCATGTTCCTAGGATTGGAGGCTCGGGAGATTGGGAGAGTTATAGTTAAGTCTTGGATTGAGTTTGGACTTGGTAACTTGAGCAGATATTCATGAGTATAGGGGGCTGTCCGGAAACATGTGGTTAAAACAGGGTTAAAAGTGAAATGCCGTGGTGGGATCGGGCCTGGAAATTGTCTTAAATGTCGGGGTTTGGTCGGTTCAAGCGGGAATTAATTCCGTTAAGTTTCGGTTGAGTTCTAGGCATTCGAAAAGAGAGGTGCAGATTTTTCTTAAAAACACCACTTCCTAGACCTATCCAACATCCATATGGTTCTAACCCAACAAACCATGCGCAAATCCATGGCTTGAGGAAGGAGAACGAACCCCCTTTCCTCAGAACATTGAACCTGCGCGAACCATGCACCAAAAACCAACAGCTTCATGTCTGACCATTCCAGCCCCAAACCGACTACACCACTCAACCCTAAGGACCCTAAGACACGTCCCTAACCCCCTGCCAATATCCTGATCCGAACCATATCAAAAAAGCAAAGAAAAAACGTGAGAAAATATGGGAAAAGAACATATACGGTTCAACATGGTTGCATATTCTTTATAAAAATCTAACACACATGCAATATCAATGGTTTTCATGCAAGAATCAGAATATAAAACTTAAACGGTGGCGGGACAAACGTTCTTCAAAACTTCGATTAAATCTTCAAAAACTTTTGTGTGCGAGTGAGTTTTCTGCTGATGAACGTGAGGAAGATGGGGTAGATGGAGGCTAGGGTATTCAACGTGAAGAAGGAATGAAAATATAGGCGATTTCATATATATCTATATATATAAAAACTATTATTTTCTAAAAAATGATACCTTAAAATAATATTTTAAGGCTCATAAAATTATCATAAAAATATTTGGAATAAAATTCATATATCCCGTTCATCCACGGTCCCGCCTACGCGATCGAAAAACGCAAATTCTAAAAATCTCATAAATAGCATAAATGCAGATTAAATGATAAAAATAATATTTAAATTATGCAAATAAATTCACATATTTCACATAAAGTCATTTAACCCATTTTCTAAATTTTAAAATAATTAATTTTCCTAATTATGCATGCGAATTTACGTAAATAAATTTCCGGGCGTTACAATACTCCCCCCCCCCCCCTTAAATAGAATTTCGTTCTCGAAATTCGACTGATCAAACTCTAATATTGGAGTCTCTCAAAAATTCAATTTACTAAATTCACGATTACCTATCTAGTTCCCAAGTTTCAGTATCCCAAAAGTCATGCTTCCGCTGCGCACTCTGATAAACAAAATATTTTATCCTTCCTAGGTGTTCTCTTCATCTCCATCAAACCTATTTATAAACTTTCGCTGCTGAAACACCTCGTAAAGAGAATCATTACAATTTTACTTAAATTCCACTGTAAACAAAATTTGACATTTTATACAAATCTTAATACTATAATGAAAGTACAACCACATACTTACCTCAACTTATACGTAAAACTCAAATATTAACTCTACTATTCATCTCACTAAACACAACAATCACACTATGCCAAAACTTGACTGATTGCATATGCTTATACACTCAATTTATCAATCCACCAACATTCGTGAGCCGAACTTTTGTTTCCAAATTTACTTATTAAAGCATAGGATTACAATATCAACTCCAATAAATTCAACTTGTAAAGCTTATCCACATACTAGCCTTCTATAACAAGTTTAACATCCTTGAGTCGAACATCTGTCATTCATCGCAATTTTCATCAACTTATCCATTTACAACTACACTTCCAACTATTGAACACTTGAAAGTCTTAAATCTCGAGTGCTATAAATCCATAAAATCCAAAAAGTGAATTTAGTGTCAAACTTCACATACAACGTAAATTCTCCTAACGTCAGGAATATTCTTAAAATATATGAATTCTAATTTTGTGGTTAGTTTAGGCTTAAGACACTTAAATTCTCCCATTGGAAGCGTGAAATTCACCGAACAGTATTTACATGTCATCGTCTCTAAATAGCGTAATCATATAGCATCCAGTAGTTAATTCCATATCATTTCCTAGTTGCCTCTACTTATAGTCCATGGAATCTAAACTCCTCAAAATCAAAATACAAAATCAATTACCTAATAAACTGAATAATTCGTTCACAAGTAACACATGTTGGTCTCATATACAGTCAAAACACAACTAGTACCTTTTTGCTCATGCATCACAAAAATCTTGGTGGAGACATTCCTATATCATGACCCCGTAATTCAAATTTATACAACCCAAGGATACTGAAAGAACATCAATACAAATATTTATATACAATTAACCCCAACGTAAAACGAAAGTATCGTGATAACTGTTATAATATCAAGCCACTACGCTGACTCGTGATTATTCCCAAGTGCCTCAAATACCAATACATGCGTAGAACCAACAACCCAAATTCTCAAAAGATTCAACTCTTAACAAAAGAACTCACTCCAAAATATATATATATATATATATATATCATTAACTCTTAGGTCATATCTAAAGCTTATATTATACTTGACATCGAAACCAAAATTTATAACAATTGTGTTATGCCACACCTAACCAATTACACGAGCCTATAAAAATTTACACCTTCATCATTTAGTCATCACAACATTTATGAGTCAGACTGTCAAGTTCCTAAATCTATTTATTTAAACGTAGTGACTTGAACGTCAAACCCAATACAACTTACTTGGTAACACCAACCACACGAACCCTTAAATATTATCAAAGATTATCCAAGTCTTTATCAAACTAACTCCATGATTATTCTTATTCTCAAAGATTCAAAAACCTAACGCAAAACATACATATCATCAATTTATGTCTCATATAATTAAAAGTACACACTTAAAACCACAAATCATCATACTATAACCTTATTGTACATGTGTCATCTCCAAGAAAATCTTGACTTCTTCGTCAAAGGAAAAAACCGTAATAGTTAAATGAATGACAATGTGATATCTTTGAACCCAACTAATAATTTGACATAATGTGGACTTAATTCCCAAAAATATATACTAGCCTCTATAAAGGAACGTTTTAAATTCATCAAAGCAGAAAAATGTTACAACCCTCGATTAATCTTTCTTGCGAGGAATCCTACTCTCGCCTCAAGCAACAATTCTAATGCTATACGTGTAAACCATAGTTCCCAGAAAATTTCTCATAAATCCCAAATTCACGAGTTAAATAATTACTTTATAATATATTATAAGTGCTAATCTCACAATCATTTTACCAATGATTCACTAATTAAATCATTCTAACTTAAAATCAATAAGTTACTACAAAAGTCCATATGTAAAACTTACATCTCATAATTTATCAAACTTAGTTTCCGAAAATATAATGTTCAGGTCATCCTCGCTTGTAACACGACTCGAGGCATACTGTAATTTTTATAAATTTCTAACGTAACCGTTATGCATAGCTAAGTATTTAAATTTAAAATTTTCCATAACATAAATCATTAAAGCATAAATCATAAGCCCCATAAACATAATTATTTAAAAAAAATATTAAAACTTACTGACTGGTAGTGCGACTTCTGAGCTCCACGTAGCAGGCTAGTACCCTCCAAGGACCGCGCTCTGATACCAAATGAAACGACTCGATCCTACTACTATTATTTTTTTTATTTAACAAATAAATAACTAAATATTTAATATAAAATATATTTAAAAACTATGCATCCATAAATGAATAAATAAATAACTAATACTTAATATAATATATATATATATATATATATATATATATATATATTATATATATATATATATATATATACTTGAAACGTGTAAATATATATATTAAATAATTACTTTCTAAAATAATTATAAACATAAACAATTTCCCATAAAAATATTCCAACTAAAAGAAAAAACCATAATAAGAATTTGCATGCAAATAAAATAAGTATAACCCATGCAATAAAATCATCATCAACCTCTCAATAAAAATTCTCACCTAAAATTCATAAACTCATAATTAAATCATAAAATATGTGCGAAAAACATAATAATATTTAATTCACTGAAAATATGACTAGAGCGATGGTCATGGGCTAGCCGACCGCTGGAAGCTCATACGTCTTCACCACCAGTCGGAGCAACATTCTCTAGATCTATTTCTTGCTCACCTGCACCATTTAAATCTAGTGAGCCTAGAGGCTCAGCACGTTCTATCTCATAGTAACAACATGAATAAAAATGATGCACCACATAATACATGCAAGATACATAATAAATAATATATATATCCATGCATGTCCTTATAATACATGTATCATAATCATCATGTAACATAGCATACATAATCATACGTAATCATCATGCATCATAATAAGGGCCTATCATCATTTAAAAATCTGAAGGTTATATCCATGCTGTGTGACGTGTCATGTCGATTGATCAATCTAAAACCAACGTACGTGGCGGTGGGATCTCCACCTCTTGGCCCTTTCATCAGGCAAACATAATCATAATCGTATGGAAAGGCAATCGGGCCCCAGTATCCCGACCCACAGTCCCGTGTCATATGGAAAGGTCTCCGGGCCTAGGCATCCCATCTCCAATCCCATAGGTTGTCACACACCCACTTCAACTCCCTTAAAATATTTTTCATTGCCCAGCATCACACATAT
The DNA here is from genome assembly GCF_033568475.1 of Henckelia pumila. NCBI lineage: Eukaryota > Viridiplantae > Streptophyta > Magnoliopsida > Lamiales > Gesneriaceae > Henckelia > Henckelia pumila. Next base: position 193,858,509 of record NC_133121.1, read on the forward strand.
ACATATAGTATCATGCACATACATAAAATTTTTCATGATCTTATTTTCATAAAATATTGCCCGTAAATATATATTTAATTATTTAATAATAAATGTAAAAACAATAATTTTTCTTACTTAAAATATTCATGCAATAATTAAATATATATTTACGGACCATGCATAATTTTCATGGATTGGTTCAGGCTGCTGACTCCTTAGACTTAGTCCCATTAACTTCTAGACTGACCCAAAAATTCACAGACTGGTCCAAAAATTCTCATGGGCCGCCAAGCCCATAAAAATTATTGGGCTAACTTAAATAAAATATTTGAGGCCTAATTAAAATTATTTGGAGGCCCAAATAATTTTTATTACTAATTAATTTAGCCAAAAAACACAATAAATCATTAAATACTTAAAAATAAAAATACCCGAGCCCGGACCACCTAACCCAGACCCGAACCAACTTTACATGACCCATGACCCTACTGACCCGACCCAGGCCCCAGACCCGACCCGGATCTGCCATAAAACCTAGAACCCGATCCCCCTTTCTTCCCAAGCTGCTGCCGCAAGCAGCATCTAATTCCAGCATTCGGCCGGCCAACTCCGGCCACCAATGACCGAAGTACCACTTCCCAAGTCTAGCCCACTCCCAGAAGTTTCTAACAAGTCAAAAACCAGACCAAGCCATCGACTATGGAGTGAGAACAAAGCTCTGGAATCTTGCCCATCTGCAGCTCACGCGCAAACGCGAGCAGTTGCGGCGTTTTCCATCGTGCGGCTTGCGCAGACCACCAATGACCAAGAAACCACTTCCTAGACCTAGCCAACATCCATACGGTTCTAACCCAACAAACCATGCGCAAATTCATGGCCTGAGGAAGGAGAACGAACCCCCTTTCCTCAGAACACTAAACCTGCGTGAACCATGCACCAGAAACCAACAGCTTCATGTCTGACCATTCCAGCCCCAAACCGACTACACCACTCAACCCTAAGGACCCTAAGACACGTCCCTAACCCCCTGCCAACAGCCTGATCCAAACCATATCAGAAAAGCAAAGAAAAAACGTGAGAAAATATGGGAAAAGAACATATACGGTTCAACATGGTTGCATATTCTTTATAAAAATCTAACACACATGCAATATCAATGGTTTTCATGCAAGAATCAGAATATAAAACTTAAACGGTGGCCAAAAAGAGAATTCAAACGTGCCTTGATTGATTTTCAAATTAGAAACGTGAATAGGGCGCGTACGGCGATTACCGGGACGAACGTTCTTCAAAACTTCGATTAAATCTTCAAAAACTTTTGTGTGCGAGTGAGTTTTCTGCTGATGAACGTGAGGGAGATGGGGTAGATGGAGGCTAGGGTATTCAACGTGAAGAAGGAATGAAAATATAGGCTAAAATATTATTTGGTGATTATCACAATTATTTAGAATTTTGGGAAGATAATATATCATATTTAATACAGAAAAATATATAACTCTTAAAAGTTAAATAAATTATGATAGATTTTCGTAATATATATTTATATAATTTTAAAAGTCCTTCAAAAGCCTTTAAAATAATTTATTTTAGTGAAAATTGATTTCATATATATCTATATATATAAAAACTATTATTTTCTAAAAAATGATACCTTAAAATAATATTTTAAGGCTCATAAAATTATCATAAAAATATTTGGAATAAAATTCATATATCTCGTTCATCCACGGTCCCGTCTACGCGATCGAAAAACGCAAATTCTAAAAATCTCATAAATAGCATAAATGCAGGTTAAATGATAAAAATAATATTTAAATCATGCAAATAAATTCACATATTTCACATAAAGTCATTTAACCCATTTTTTAAATTTTAAAATAATTAATTTTCCTAAGAATGTATGCGAATTTACGTAAATAAATTTCCGGGCGTTACAATTATCACTAATGATCATCCATAAAAAATATTCAAAGATTTTCCGTGCGGGTCTCCAAATTTCAGAATTCATCTGTCGGGTCATATTCGTCCTATTAATTCATTCCATCTGTCACGTATTATTTCACCAATTATCCCTACAAGTACAATTAAAAAAAGGAATGAATTATAAATTTATAATGAAAACGATATGTTAATTAAATGGTGTTTTCATGATTGATTCCATATACTTATCAAAGAAAAAAATGATTGATTCCATATAGGAACCTGTTTTCTTTATTTCTAACTTTCTAGCATATCTAACCATATAAAAACCCATATTCTTGGCTATATTTCAAAATTCTCATTATATTCATATGTTTTTATCTTTTATTTTTATTATGTGAAATTAATTTTGATATACAGATTATTGATAAAATATCAAATTGTTATATAAATTATTGTAAATAACTTAATTGCTACATGGTCTAGCTAAAAATTCAATTTAACCATTTAATAATATTGCTTTTAAGTCAAATTTATTTTTAATAAATTAAACTAAATAAACATTGTATTTCTAAAATTTATTTTATTGATTAAAAATATAAACAAATTAAAAAATATAATAAATAAGTATCTCACTATTTTTCAAATTAATATTTATATCCTAATCATTAAAAAATTTACTAAAATATAATAAATGTTCAAAATATTAATAAATATTTAATAAAATGGTTTTTTTCTATCCATATTAAAGTAATTTTATTTTCTTTGTTTTAGATAAAATAAGTGGAAAAATTTTAGGTAATCAACATTATGCAAATCGAGATTCGAGATAATGAATGAGAGGTTTTGTATGACATTTCTTTTTTCATGATTTATAAATTTAATGTTGAACTTTTTTTCGATTTTCCAACATATAAATACCAAATTCGAAAAGCTAAAATGGATATTATTTTGGTTGTATAATTTGAGTTGATAATATTTTATCATATTATAATTTAAATAAATACAATATTTTTAAAATTAATCAATAAAATAACATTGAAAATAAAATTGTGTACATAATTCATTTTAATAATAGCAGTTGGACTTGAAAGTAATTTAGGTTAAGGATAAATTTAACTTTTTAATTTTATCATGTGCCAATTAACACATTAAATAATTCATATATCAATTTATCAATAATTCATATATCAAAATAAATTTTTCATTATTAATTAATTTATAAAAATATAGTACAAATCATGTTTACTCTGAATTCTAACTGGCGACTTGTGAATGTAAAAGTTTTAATATTTAATTAAAACTATATGTTTATTATAAAATAAGTTGTATAAAAATTAATGGTCACTTCTGGTATAAGAAATAGAGGTGTCAAAATGGGCTAGGTCCGTCGGGTTGGCTCGCCCTGCCATATAAAATTGGTGGGTTGGATTGACAATTTTTCAATCCGCCTAAAAGGTGGGCCGGCCCGCACCGCCCCACCTAATGATGGGTTGTAGTGGGTTGCGGGTTGACCCGCAAAAACCTGCAAATTTACACGTGAGCCTGTAGTAACCCAGATTTTATTTTAAGATAATAATATGTTAAACATGATTAAAGGATTAGTAATTTTGAGGCTTAATCGGACGTCAGAATCAAGAATTGAACTTTCAATATTTGAGACAGTTCGGACGGTCCGAACCAGGATCGGACAGCCCGAACACCCTTGTGCCAAGTAGGCAGGATTACTCAGCCATGGATTTTGACAAGTGACGTAATTAGAACACTTCGGACGGCCCGAAGTGGCGATCGGACGGTCCGAACTCGACGTGTCTCGCATGCAGGCAGTGAGTTGGATCGAACAACCCGAACTCGAGTTCGGAGGCTCCGAACTTGACCGGAAATTTGCCTATAAATAGGACTCATTCGATTTCATTTTGAATTAGGAATTCCCGAGTTTCCTTCTTCAGTTATATAGTGTGAGATATACACTTGAGGGCCCTATCAGTTATTATAGAGGTTCTGGAATAACCAAGGTGTGGTTATAGTAATCCGGGACTAGCGACTGCAAAGTGCTTACTATGGACGAAGATATGGTACGGGAATCTATTTAAGTTTTGGGAGTACTTATTAGCTTAGTTAAGGCTTATAGAACTTGTGTAGTTAAGACTATCGAGTATAGAGCTGAGCGGCTCTATAATCAGGTATAACAAGGTATAGGCTCAACGTGTATATGCACATGACATATGAGTATAGAAAACGGTAAATCATATATCATGCCATATAATAATGCCAAATAAATGCAACATATAAACATGTATACTCGCTGGCAATCTCAGTCAATGTATACGTACCTCTAGGCTAGTTCAAGTAAAGTAGATCCTAGGTTCCAAGCCTATATTCAAAAGTTCACCGTATCACTACACAAGTTCTATAAGCCTTAACTAAGCTAATAAGTACTCCCAAAACTTAAATCGATTCTCGGACCATACCTTCGTCCGAAGTAAGCCCTTTGAAGACGCTAGTCCCGGATGACTATAACCACAACTTGGTTATTCCAGAACTTCGATTATAACCGATAGGGCCCTCAATTGTATATCTCACACTATATAACTGAAGAAGGAAACTCGGGAATTCGTAATTGAAAATGAACTCTGAACGGCCCTATTTATAGCCAAATTTCTCGGCCAGGATCGGAACTTCCGATCTACGATCGGAGCTTCCGATCTGCTCTATGATCGACACTTGTCAAAACTCGCGACTGAGTCATCGATCATTGCTGGCAGCTGGGGATCGGAACTTCTGTTCCAGGATCGGAGCTTCCGTTCCGATCGGAGCTTACTATTTGGGATCGGAGCTTACTATCTGGGATCGGAGCTTACTATCCGGCCCAAAATTAAAAAGCCCAAATTTTACTTCTGAAGTCCAATAACACTCCGAAATTGGTTAAATACCAACCCTTAATCATGTTTAACATATTATTATCTTAAAATGGTTTTTGGGTTACTACATTCTCCCCACCTTTAGATATTTCGTCCGCGAAATAACATCTAAAGACAAATCAAGATAACAATATGAAACATCAAACCATGTCTTATTACAACAACGGTAATTACATCTTACATGGTAATCAAAAATACAAAGAAAATAACTCAGGATATTCTGCTCGCATACGACTTTCAGTTTCCCAAGTTGCTTCTTCAACGCCTCGACGCTGCCACTGTACCATCACAAGTGGTATAGTCTTGTTCCGAAGAACTTTCTCCTTCTTGTCTAGGATACAGATTGGTCGTTCAACAAAAGACAGATCTGGCTCTAGCTGAATATCAGTAGACTGAATCACATGAGATTCATCAGCTATGTACTGTCGAAGCAACGACACATGAAAAACATTGTGTATACTGGAAAGAGATGGCGGTAAAGCCAAACGATAAGCAACATCTCCGATCTTCTCCAGTATCTGGAAAGGCCCAATGTAACGAGGAGACAACTTGCCTTTCACACCGAATCTCATCACCTTCCTGAAAGGTGATACTCGCAGAAAAACATATTCACCAGGCTCAAACTGAAGTGGCCTGCGGCGAATATTCGCATAACTGGCTTGTCTATCTTGAGCAACTTTGATCCTATGCTTGATCAAATCTACCTTGTCTACAATCTGCTGCACCAATTCAGGACCCTCGACTTGCCGTTCCCCGACTTCATCCCAAAATAACGGAGTACGACACCGTTGACCATACAATGCCTCGAAAGGTGCCATATCAATACTACGATGATAACTATTATTGTAGGCAAATTCAATCAAAGGTAACTGATCCTGCCAAGATAAACCAAAGTCCATGACAGAAGAACATAGCATATCCTCCAGCGTACAAATAGTGCGCTCTGACTGCCCATCAGTCTCCGGATGATACGCCGTGCTCAAACTCAGAGTGGTACCCAACGCTTGCTGAAAACTACCCCAAAAACGTGAAGTAAATCGCGGATCTCTATCACTGACAATACTCACTGGAATCCCATGTAATCGCACAATCTCCTGGATATATAAGCGTGCCATGCGATCATAAGAATACTCCCGGTTATAAGGAATGAAATGTGCTGATTTTGTCAAACGGTCAACGACAACCCAGATAGCATCACACTGACGTGAAGTCATAGGCAAGTGGGTAACAAAATCCATAGTCACGTGCTCCCACTTCCATTCAGGAATCTCAAGATTCTGCAGTAATCCACCTGGTCGTCGATGTTCATCCTTGACCTGTTGACAAACCAAACATCTCGAAACAAACTGATAAACACTTCGCTTCATTCCCTTCTACCAGAATCTAGTTCGCAAGTCCTTATACATTTTCATACTTCTAGGATGAACTGATAATCGACTCCTGTGAGCTTGAGATAGAATATCATTCCTGAGCTCCGCAACATTAGGTACAACCACTCTATTGGAGAGGCACAATAAACCATCTGCCTGAAAATGGAATCCAGATGTATTAACTCCATTGGCTAGACGTGCCAATCGCTGAGTCTTAACATCAGATATCTGAGCATCTCTGATCCGAGAATACAATGCTGGCTCAGATAGAATAGTATACAAACAAATCCCATTCCTCCCTTTCTTGTGCTTGAGCGTAAAACTCAATGAACAGCACTCTTGAATCATATGAGATATTTCATTAGTCTGAAGTGCAGATAGTCTCACCTGCCGACTCAAGGCATCAGCAGTAAGATTAGCAGAACCTGGATGATATTTGATTTCACAATCATAATCCTTCAGGAGATCCATCCAGCGTCTCTGTCGCATATTCAACTCTGCCTGAGTGAATAAATACTTCAAACTCTTGTGATCCGTAAATATCTCAAATTTCTCGCCATAAAGATAATGTCTCCAAATCTTGAGCGCAAATACAATGGCGGCTAACTCGAGATCATGCACTGGATAGTTATTCTCATGCTTCTTCAACTGTCGAGAAGCATAGACAATAATATGTCCATGCTGTGTCAACACACATCCCAACCCCTGACCAGAGGCATCAGTATAAACAACATAACCTCCTGATCCAGAAGGTAGAGCTAGCACAGGTGCAGTAGTAAGACGTATACGCAGCTCGTGAAACGACTCCTCACAATCCGAGGACCAAATGAAGGTAACATCTTTCCGAGTAAGCTGAGTCAAAGGCCTGGCCAAATGTGAAAAATTCTCGATGAACTGACGGTAATATCCCGGTAGACCCAAGAAACTACGAATATCAGCAACCGTTGTCGGACGAGACCAGTTCAGCACTGCCTCTATCTTACTAGGATCAACAGATATCCCTTCTCTATAAATCACATGACCGAGAAACACTACCCGATCAAGCCAGAATTCACACTTGCTCAATTTTCGCATATAGCTGCTTATCTCGTAACGTCTGTAGAACAATCCTCAAATGTTGTGCATGCTCATCCTTTTCATGAGAATAAACAAGAATATCATCTATGAAGACGATGACAAATCTATCCAGATAATCTCGAAATACCTGATTCATCAGATTCATAAAGACTGTCGGTGCATTTGTCGAATGGCATCACCAGAAACTCATAATGCTCGTATCTGGTCCTGAAAGCAGTCGTAGATATATCTGAGTCTCTTACCCGCATCTGATGGTATCCAGATCTCAGATCTATCTTCGAATAAACAGAAGTACCCTGTAGTTGATCGAACAGATCATCAATCTGCGGCAAAGGATACTTATTCTTGATGGTGACACGATTCAACTGCCTGTAATCAATACATAATCGCATCGATCCATCCTTTTTCTTGACAAACAAAACAGGTGCTCCCCACGGAGAAACACTCGGACGAATATATCCCTTATCAAGCAGATCTTGCAACTTCTGTTTCAATTCCCTCATCTCTGATGGTGCCAGACGATAAGGTGCTCGGAATATAGGCGTAGTTCCTGGTACTAGATCAATACCAAATTCAACCTCTCGAACCGGAGGAAAACCAGGAATCTCATCAGGGAATACGTCAGGAAACTTGCTGACAATCGGTAGCTGATCAATACCCGTACTACTCGTGGACATATCAACTGCATAGATGAGGTAGCCCTCCCCACCTGACTCCAAGACATGACATGCCTTCAGAGCCGAAACAAGTGGCATCGGAGGTCGCGCACCCTCACCATAAAAGTACCAGCTATCACCCTCAACGGGATGAAACTGTACCAGACGCTGATAACAATCCACAGTAGCGTGATACAAAGTCAGCATATCTATTTCCAAAATACAATCAAAATCCGTCATCGCTAATATCATCAAATTAGCCGATAACACATTACCCTCAAATTCCAGAAGGCAACCCATCACTAGACGCTTAGTTACTACCTCCTGCTCCAACGGAGTAGATACAACTAAATCCATATCTAATGATACGTAAGGTAATCTATGTCTCTTAACGAAGCGACTAGAAATAAAGGAATGCGATGCTCCAGTATCAATTAATACAACTGCAGGAATACCACATAACAAGAAGTTACCTGCCAACATGCGATCGCTTCCCTCAGTAGCCTGCTCCTGAGACAGAGCAAACACCTGCCCTTGAGTCTGGGGACGAAAACCAGAAGAACTCTGTGGTGCTGGCTGCTGACGTGGAAAAATAGAAGCCTGAGATCCAACCTGGGATCGCGATCCACTAGCAGAACCCATACGCTGAGGAAAATCTCTCCGCAGATGTCCCTGCTGACCACAAATATAACACGCCCCAGTAGCTCTCCGACATGAAGCTGCAGGATGCTTCCCACCACAGTGGCTACAAAACTCCTCTTTCTTCTTCTTCTTTCCGAAACGGAACATACCTCGTGAACCACGAGATCCAGATGAAGTAGTAGGAGTAGAAGAAGACGTAGGTACAGATAACACAACAGATTGAGCTCGAGGCTCAATAAATCCACTAGGCTGTGCTGGCATCATCAACTGTCCACGCCTGTTGCTGGTCTCCACAAGATGGCAACGGTTCACCAAAGTCTCATAAGACACCGGGTCATCACAGACGACAACCTGTGCGTAGATATCTTGGTTCAGGCCTTGCAGAAAGATATCATACTTCGACGCATCACTCGCATTGATATGAGGACTGAAAGGTAGCAGATCAAGAAATCGCTGCTGATACTGATCAATAGTCATTGATCCTTGCCTCAAAGTAAGCAACTCCATAGATCGTGCTTGGCGAACAGCCGGAGGAAAATATAATTTCTGGAACTCCCGACAGAAATCCCCCCAAGTCACCTGTCCTCTCTCAGTACGTGCCTGAGCAACCTTGTCATCCCACCAAAAACGTGCTCTATCCTCTAGAACAAATTCTAGAACTTCCAATTTCTGCTCCTCAGTACACTCGAAAGCTCGGAACTTGCTCTCAAGTTTAGACATCCAGCTTCTAGCTTGTTCAGGATTCTTGCCTCCCACTAAGGGTTTCGGTCCTACCTGCATGAACTTATTAATAGTATAGCGACGTCGACCCTCATGAGGACGATGTTGATCATCCTGATGATGATGGCGACGATGATGATGACCACCTCCCTGGCCAACACTACCGTGACTCTCGTCAGCCATATCCTGAAAAGAATTACACATTAAAATCCCAAATACGCAAGAATTACTCAAGACTAAACTAAATCCCAAGTACTAATCCCAAAATCTATGCATGCTCTGATACCAAAAATGTAGTGACCCTGCATGGAATCACCTACTAACTGGCAACTAATAGCATGCATTAAACTTAATACAGCAAAATAACTTAACAGAGTAAAAACGTGCGGAAACTTAACCATAAATTACATATCAGCTTAGTAATATAATCCAGGCTTAAATCTGTAGTGATACAACCATATCGAAATTCTTAAAAGTAAACATTATACAGCTAATAAATCATGCTGTATAAAAAAAACTTTCAAAGCTCCTGCTCCCTAGTCCTGCCTTGAACTACCAGTTCCGTCCATCCTGCGACCTGCCCCATGGAATAGGGTGTCCAAGATAACAACTAGGACGTGAGCGCTACGCCCAGTACATAGACATGAGTAAACATATGTATAAAATGCATGCAACATGATGACTGGTACAGGGTCATCTGAAAAGTCATGCTCAGAACCGGCGCCATATGAGTGCTGCCACCGCACGGATCAACCTCTGGGTGCAACCACACTCGTCTAGTACACCAGAGTAGACAGACATAAATGCCCCCGCCGTCGCGGTACTCTCAGTGACAGACTATCGAGTATAGAGCTGAGCGGCTCTATAATCAGGTATAACAAGGTATAGGCTCAACGTGTATATGCACATGACATATGAGTATAAAAAACGGTAAATCATATATCATGCCATATAATAATGCTAAATAAATGCAACATATAAACATGTATACTCGCTGGCAATCTCAGTCAATGTGTACGTACCTCTAGGCTAGTTCAAGTAAAGTAGATCCTAGATTCCAAGCCTATATTCAAAAGTTCACCGTATCACTACACAAGTTCTATAAGCCTTAACTAAGCTAATAAGTACTCCCAAAAATTAAATCGATTCTCGGACCATACCTTCGTCCGAAGTAAGCCTTTTGAAGACGCTAGTCCCAGATGACTATAACCACAACTTGGTTATTCCAGAACTTTGATTATAACCGATAGGGCCCTCAAGTGTATATCTCACACTATATAACTGAAGAAGGAAACTCGGGAATTCGTAATTGAAAATGAACTCTGAACGGCCCTATTTATAGCCAAATTTCTCGGCCAGGATCGGAACTTCCGATTTCGGGATCGGAGCTTCCGATCCAGCTCATTGCGTGCATGTCTGCCATGCCAGGATCGGAACTTCCGATCTACGATCGGAGTTTCCGATCTGTTCTATGATCGACACTTGTCAAAACTCGCGACTGAGTCATCGATCATTGCTGGCAGCTGGGGATCGGAACTTCCGTTCCAGGATCGGAGCTTCCGTTCCGATCGGAGCTCACTATCTAGGATCGGAGCTTACTATCTGGGATCGGAGCTTACTATCCGGCCCAAAATTAAAAAGCCCAAATTTTACTTCTGAAGTCCAATAACACTCCGAAATTGGTTAAATACCAACCCTTAATCATATTTAACATATTATTATCTTAAAATGGTTTTTGGGTTACTACAGAAAATCCGAACCAAATTTAACGGTTCGGTTCGGTTAAAAACCAAAATTTTTTCGATTTTTCGGTTCGTTTTTCGGTTTAACCGAATTTATATTTATTTATTAATAAACACAAAATAAAAAATTAATTAAAATATTTAAAAATAAAAAAAATAAAAAAATCAGTTTTCGGTTCGGTTTGTTGAACCGATCGAAAAAAATCGAACTGAACCGAACCGAAAATCCAAAAACCGAACCAAATTTTCGGTTTGGTTTTTGGTTTCTGCTCGGTTCGGGCGGTTAACCAAACCGTGAACATCCCTAGTTTCCCAAATATTAATGGAGCATCATGATCTTCTTCCATATCTAAGATCACGAAATCTGCAAGGAAGATAAACTTGTCCACTTTTACCAAGATATCTTCTACAATCTCACGTGGATATGTGAGGCCCGTATCTGCCAACTGCAAAGTAATAGCGGTTGGTTTAACTTCTCCAAGCTCCAAGTCCCTGTAAATATAAAACGACATCATATTAGTACTTGCTCCCAAATCAAATAAGGCTCTACTACTTACATGATCTCCACCAATAAAATAAGGAATAGTAAAACTCTTTGGATCCTTTATTTTTTGTGGCAGCTTCTTTTGGAGGATAAAGCTGCAAGCCTGCAGTCTTATGTCAAGTTCACTACTTCATACTCTTGCAGCTTCATCTTCTTGGACATCACATTCTTGATGAATTTTACATATAGTTCGGCATTTGTTTCATTACATCAGCAAAAAGGATGTTGATGTGGATCTTCTTGAAAATTTCTTGGAATTTGGCGAACTGATCATCCAAGCTTTTTTTCTTGAATCTCTGCGGATAAGGGAGATTAGGCTTTGGCACAAATTTCTGTTAAGCCTTATTCTTTAACTCCATATGTGTTTTTCTCACTATCCTTGTTATCTCCAACTTCAGCATCTTCAACTGTCTTTTCTTTCTCAACTTCATCTTAAGGTCATAAACCCAATTTCTTTTCCACTTCTTAATGCGATGACTTTGCATTATTCTTTTGAATTTACCTCAATAGTGCTTGGAAAATGACCTATGTTTTGATCTTTTAATGCATTTTCCAGTTGCCCAATTTGTGTCTTCAATTATTTCATCGTGGCACCCATATTGCTCATGTGTTTCCTTTCTGTCAAGACGAGAATTAGTCTTTGACATCCTTGTACCATATTCCGCAACAAACGTTTCAACTAGGTATTCAAAAAAGGCTTCCCTTCACCTTTTTTGTGTCGAATCCTGGTGGAGGATTCAATACGTTCTTGTTATTCGCATAAGATAAGTTCTCGTGATTTTGCAGACCAGGATGATAAATATTCGGAACAAGGTTACCTCGATATCCTCCATAGCCTTTGTTGTTGATGTATTGGGTCTCATTAAGAGTGTGTGTTTCTTCAATTATGATAGCCATACTTTCGAAATTTGACGTACTCACTTTGTTCATAGCATCTATTTGTGTAGTCAATGCGGAGACTTGAGCGGAAAGAGATGTGATAGGATTCACAACATATACTCCAGCCGATTTCTTTACTCCAGATCTTTCACTAGGCCATTGAAAGCTATTGATAGTAATTTGTTTCAACATTTCATATGCTTGAGCAGGATCCTTTGCAAATATAGTGCTTCTAAGTCTTTTGCGATTCTTTCAATTTCAGGATCAAAAATAAATGAATCGAGGTTATGGGTTCTTCGCATAAACTGCAAAACAGAAGAAAAACAACGAATGAATGACTAATAAACATTAAAAGAAGTCTAAATTAAAATCAAGACTAATTGATAGCAATATTGATATAAATTCAAATAAAACACTCACCGAAATTGGCGTCAAAAACTTGTAGCAATAATTATTACTCGCAAGCGCACGCTGTCAAGTTTTGTATAAAGTGAATAAAGTATCGTTCTAATTAACGAGGAGTGTATATTCAAAAATGGAGCTCAATGCTTGTAATTATAATAGCCAAGACTTTATCTAGAAATTCAAGAATGATAATCTTTATTTTCAAAATAACTAACTAAAATATTTATTAAGCAAACACACACAATCGAGAGATATCAATGAGAAAAAATATCTAGAGGATTGATTTCACCTATTTTCCACGATAACCAATCCCTATCGAATTTACATTCATGAATTTCATTCATTTAATAGTTAAAACCACTTAATTGTTTTTATTCCCTTTTCCCAAGTGATAAATAGGGTATGTCATCAAGTTTTGATTCTTATATTCCTAGCTATTAATAGCTAAACAACACCCTTTCAAAATGATACACATCTTTATTCGTGACAGGACCAAAAATTCTTTCCGCTAGGCGTTCAAAAAAATAACTAGAAAAAAATTAGTCGATTGACACATCTCTATATTCTAGAAGTATTTTTATTTTTTAAATATAACGACAATAATTGAGATGTGGCATTTCCCAAATCAGGAAATACCTCTTTGAAAATGGCTTGTTTTTGTCTCAATCAATAATATTTTTATATACAAGACTTTCATTTACTTATTTCTCTTTAATATATATTTTTTAAAATATATTTAATGAGCAGGGTATCTTGTGCAATGATCCACAGATAAACGGACTAATATTCGTGATATCATTTGATCTTGTTCACACATAAAATAAAAAATATTATTTTTGACATAAAAATTATATTTTCGTACAAATCAACAAAAAAATATATTTTTTTTTACTCAAATTTGATATATTACATTGCATTCTTAATACCATATATAACTAACAAAATATAATTGAAGTGAAAAATTATAATCTGAACATAAAATAATATTTTTAATGGATCGGATTGAATATATATTTTTTTAATGGGTCTCATCCATTGGATGATTGCCACCTCATAGGTGGGCATGGAGGTGGGCACGGGAGGTGGACAGCATAGCAAAACGCTATATATATATATATATATATATATATATATATATTGTTTTGTTATCGTTCACACTAGGATGTCAGTTACTCACATCATTAATTTTTTTGGAAAAAAAAATTAAAATTTTTACTTAAATAAATTTGAAAATGTTTACATAAACATCTTGTGGAATATCACATCCATGTATTATCAGTATTTAATATTTGAAAATGCTCATATTCAGGTGAACATAGAATTTCTATTTTTTTTTTATAAATAAACACGGCAAGTTGGGCGTTAATCGAGTTATCCTGCAAAAACGCTATATCTACACTATACATAAAGAATCTCTCGTTATATAAAAGAGAAACCCATTTTTTTAAAAAAATTAACACGACAAATTTTTCGATTTTAGCTGTTTTGAATAAGAACGATGACGTGATGTTAATTTGTTGGAATAAAAATGACGCATCACTTGATATTATCGTTAACTACGTGTCTGATATTCCGAAAAAGAAAAAGAAAAAATAAGTTAATGATGAAACAATGGATAACAACTTGCGAATCAAAAGATTTTGGACTTCAAAATGACGAGCTATTTTGGATAATCCCGTATTAAATTTAATGATAATTTATGACCATGAATCCCAGTTGTCGTTTCAGTTTTATATTACACGTAGATTGATTTATATAAGCATGGGAAAGCAGCCAATAAATTTTGAGCACCTGTGTGAGCTACTGAGCTTTCGCACATTTTGATTTTATCGAGAAATTAAAAAATGCACATACGACACTTCTTTTGCGCCAGCACATCAAGCATCCATAGCTCCAACTACCACTTCCCTGACCAGGCTCTGGAGAAACTTCAAGATGCCCAATGTACTCCAATTCTTTATATATATACTTGGAGTAAAGGGACCAAGAATCAGTTTTTGGAACTGGGTTTTCGTTTTCCTGTATCCCACGTTTGTAGAGAGGAATATTAGTGGAAAAAATGAGTGGGAGAGATGATGGAGAAGATGGGAGGGGAGATTTGAGGAAGCCCTTTTTGCACACTGGGAGTTGGTATAGAATGGGTTCGAGGCAGTCTAGCTTGATGGGCTCTGCTCAGGCGATTCGGGACAATTCCGTCTCTGTGTTGGCTTGTGTCCTGATTGTGGCTTTGGGTCCTATCCAGACTGGTTTCACTGTACTCTACTCACTTATTTTTCATTCCATAGTTTCGTTTGCTGATATGGGTTTTCTCTGAGCTATTGTTTTGTGTTATGGATTTATAAGAGTAGACTGTTTCATTCGTAATGGTGGATGGGTGATGAAAACTTTGTGTTTTAGGAAAATTGCATGTATAAGTGGAGAGCTTTTGTTGTTGATAATGGTGCTTGATTGTGTTCTTTTGTTATTGCAAGTCTTTTAGCATATGGTTGTTGAGGGGTTATGAATTGGGCTCTTCTATTTGGGAAAAAAATATGCACAAAATGGAGTAGGCTACTTCATTTTCTGAAGGAATCCAAGCTTCGCCCGTTTACCTTGACATTTATAGTAGTGGAAGAAAAGAATAGGTTGAGGTGTATGAAATATAAATTACTTAGCTTTTGTATGTTTGTCACAATGTGTCTGTTAAGAATGTCACACGAGGGCCGAATGTAGCTTGGGATTAGTTGTTTTAATCATGCTAAAAAGTGGATGTATGATGGCAACACTTATTAACTTGTTCAACCATTCGTTTTTAGCAACATGTGGCTCGAATTTCGTAACTCGAACTCATGTAAGAAGTAAGAACTTTTACATGGATCTAGTTCTAATTCCAGTTCCTGTTCTTTGCTGCCAAATATGTGTTTAAGTTATATTTTTCATTTTCCTTCTTGTGACCTGTTGTGCTATTTGATTCTTTGTACATGTTTTCATAAGTACTAGCTAATTATTCTTTTTCATTTTGTTATGAAGTGTGGTTATTCTTCTCCAGCGCAGTATGATATCACCGAAGATCTTAAGCTCACTGTCTCACAGGTGAGGAATTACAAAATTTTCTTGTGTTAACTTCAATAATTTCTTTTGACATGATTATACTGTCATTTGTTTCTGTTATTGGAGCAGTTCTCCTTGTTCGGTTCATTATCGAATGTGGGTGCTATGGTTGGGGCACTAGCTAGCGGTCAAATTTCTGAGCACATTGGACGTAAAGGGGTACATTTTTTTTCCAACAATCAAGATGTTAGCATTTCGTGTTTTTGTTTCTTGACAATTTTTCATTGTTATTGCAGTCTCTAATGGTCGCTGCCATACCTAATATCATCGGTTGGCTTACTATATCATTTTCCACAGTGAGTTTTCAAAATTTGTAATACCATATACTTTTACTTCCAAAAATTAAAATTTTAACTTGCGACCGTTTTTGTTTACTTACAAATCAGGACTTCTCATTTCTTTATATGGGAAGATTGTTGGAAGGATTCGGTGTGGGTATGATCTCTTACACGGTAGATACACAAGCTTTTCATACGTTCATTTATGATGTCAAGTGGATCTGATAAACATTGATCCTGAATTATTCTTTGCTGATTCTGTTTTAGGTTCCTGTGTATCTCGTGGAAATAGCGCCTCAAAATCTGAGAGGAGCGCTTGGTTCTGTGAACCAGGTCTGATGAGAGTACTGTCATATTTCCCCTTGTTGTCACCAACACAAAGTGACTGAATTCTACTTTTGTTATATGATGTAGCTCTGTGTCACAATTGGAGTCTTACTGGCGTATGTACTTGGATTATTTGTTCATTGGAGAGTGCTTGCCATTCTTGGTAAACCCTTAACTCAAATTTTATGACCTTTGCCTCCTGTTCTTGAAATCATTTTTCGTATCACACTTTCTTTTGTTATTTCGCTAAAAGGCGTCCAAAGAAGTGACCAGTATTCTTTTTATTGACAGGAATACTGCCGTGCCTAGTGCTAATACCGGGCCTCTTTTTCATTCCAGAATCTCCTCGCTGGCTGGTAAGCATTATGAAAAGGTTTTTCAAAGACAAGCACTAGTACTAATATAACTATCATTTTGAAAATTAGGCTAAAGTGGGACTGACAGATGATTTCGAAGCTTCTCTGCAAGTTCTTCGAGGATTTGATACCGATATTACACTTGAAGTAAATGAAATAAAGGTGAGATTTTTAAGTTTGTCTTTTACAAGACATACTTCAGGAACATGAATACACCATCACAATTTCTCATAAGGTACTTATTTTCTTGGAAAAATACAATCAATCGGATTTCATACGACGATTTTTTGTTTGCCAGAGGTCTGTAGCTTCAACAAACCGAAGAACAACAATACGTTTCGCAGATTTCAAAATGAGAAAACTTTGGTTACCTCTGATGGTACTTTAAAGGGTTCTCTGTTTTCTGTGATAATGTTGTGTTACTTCTTTCATGGTTCGTCGTTTTTTACCGTGTTTTCTGTCCTTTTTAACATACATTGCAGATAGGAATTGGGTTACTTGTACTTCAACAGCTAACTGGGTTGAATGGCGTCATCTTCTATTCGACGACTATTTTTGCATCAGCTGGTGAGTGAACTTTACTTTGTTGAATAACCTAAAGAGCTGGTGAGTGACTTTTTCTTTGTTGAATGTGTATTTACTGTTTTGTACAAGATAAAGGCTTTTCTTTTCACGTAACTGCCTGGCAGATCAGAGCCCACAAGAAATTTAGTATAGATTTCTCTAGAAATTATTTCATATCTGTTGTCATTTAGTGGAAAAAACAGTTATAATAACTTGCTAGGTAATATGCAGTGTTGGAAAAAAAATCATTATGACATCTATCATAACTTGTGTGGAATTCAATGGTTTTTACACGGTAACCTCGATTGAACAGGTATCTCATCGACCAATGCTGCAACGGTTGGTGTTGGCGCTATCCAGGTTAAATTTCTTTCAATCTAGTTATTGACTTGTGGAATTTTTGTTCTTGTGCATTTTATCTATCAGAAAATGCCCGGACGGCTAATTACAAGCATTTCCGAGTTCCTTTTTCAGGTTATTGCTACTGCAGTTTCTGCATGGTTGGTAGACCGAAGTGGTCGCCGGATTTTGCTTTTAGTAAGTTAGAGAATATAACCGTTTTAAAGTCTATAGCTTATCCATATTAAATACATAAAACAGAAAATACTTGTCTCAGGTCTCCTCCCTTGGGATGGTCGCAAGTCTTATACTTGCTACAGTTTCGTTCTATTTAAAGGTAGTTTCTTAGAACATTCTGTTATTTTCTTGATAACAGAGTTAACGTAGATATTATTACACGTGCAAACCTATTTGATTTCATGTTCTTTTGTGTCTCGGGACTCCCGGTTCTTGGGCAATTGGAAAATGTTTCTAGGATTTGGTATCGGAGGATTCTTCTCTGTTTGGCATACTCGGAATCCTTTCAGTTATTGGAGTTTTGGTACGTATATTTAGTGCATTAAATACTAAAGAGAATTCGACAGACTCAAAATATGACGGTTGCCTGACGTATTTTATACATAAAAGCTAGCTTCAAACAAACCACATAGGAAATTTGATTTATTCCCTAATTAGCTTGTTCATTCTCTCAATACATTTTAATCAACTCTTTTGCATTGTAGTTGATGGTTGTTTTCTTTTCACTTGGGTTGGGTCCAATTCCATGGCTTATGATGTCCGAGGTACTCTTCTTCCCTTCTTCTGCAAAGTAATTTTTGTCTCGTTTCATATTCTAACCACTATGAATGTCATAAAAAAAATTTGGATATGAATGAACATTCCATATCAATAGATTGTATTACATCGCACCAGTTTTGCAATTCGTGCAAAAAGTTTGGTTTGGATATTGAATTCTCGTCTTAAGAAAGCATTTTTATAGAATTTAACGGACTTTTTCCAGTGTCCCTTCTGAAAGACAAGGCAGAAACAATTTTAGTATTAGCCTATTAAGATACAATAGTGAATTTTCTTTTCAAGGAATAGGTTAACAAGAAGCTTTGAAACCACATTTTCTTCATTTTGGGATCGAGTCCGCTTTTTAAGTGCTTGCTTAAAATAACTTTTATGTCCAAATATGGGGTTTTTTTTTTTTTTTTTTGGAAAAGAGTGTTATGAACGTTTTTGTATCCGAAAGCACTTGAAAAGGGCGATATAGAATCATTTCACACGGTCATACCGATAAGTAATCTTTGGCAAATATGATCATATATATGATTGAATATCTAATCTTTATTGGATGAGAAAAGGTAGACTTATCCATTCCAAAATATTTTGAATCATTGAAATATCAATGTACATTAGTAGATTATTGTGTGACATTAGTTACTTGAAATTTCAGATTCTTCCTGCTAAAATCAAAGGGCTGGGTGGAAGTGTAGCTACTTTAGCGAACTGGTTCTTTTGCTGGATTATTACAATGACTGCACCTTTATTACTGGCTTGGAGCATCGGAGGTTTGTGCACAGCTCTAAGACTTTCGGTTACTCTTATCTTCTGTTCCCTTTCGATTGCCTTTTTTTTTTTTTTTTCCAATTGGAGATTAGGAATAGATGGACTTACTCTAGGTCCCATTTTACTGACGGGAATAATCACGACTTTAGTGAACAATATGAGCTCGAACCCTCTTTCGTAACTCCCAGAAATTCTTCGTCTGCGTGCCTGTTGAAGAATAAGCCAGCAACTCAGGAAGTGGCTTGGTTGAGGATTCCGGTAGATAGCAGAATCATAGATAGGGAGCGATAGGACCTACCCAATTCATTGTAGAAATTTTCGGATCAATGATTAGACCATGCAAACTAGAACTACTCTTTCGTGGGTAAAGCAAAACGATAATAATCGGTGAAAAATAAAACAGAAAACATACATAAGACTTGCAGTAGTTCATCAATATCAATAGGAGATCTACGTCCACTTGCTACTGCCGGAAATTATATATCATTTCAATGAAACTGGAGATTAGAAAGAGAATTACAGGTAAGCATCCTCGTTTCCAAAAGATAGAACTTGTTAGGAACAATAATTCGTAACGACTCAAACACAAATACAACTCGAGATTCGATATAAAAATCTGAGTATTGCCACTAAGCCGAGGGTTTAATCCCTTTACAAGAGGAAGACTCTTGCCTCTAGCACAAGCTAGTCTAATTCAACCAAATAAACGTGAATGCCCTTCCATGCTTGGGCCTTACTGCGAAGATTGATCTGCATACACTTTTCGCGTAGGAACAATTCAAGTCAGAGTAATAGTTAGGCTTCACATGTATGTATTAACAGTTTCTTCTACTAAAACTAAGTCTCACGAGTGCGCGAACTTTGCCCTCCTGGATTACGTAATGAATGTTAGGAGTGTAAGATGTAACGAATATAAAAAACGTTTGGTAGTAAGACACAGCACCGAGTTTAAGCCTCTACAAAATTTGTTGGCATCAGGGCACGAGTGGACCCAATGTTGGTGGATGAATAAAATCGAATTGAATGCGTAACTTTTTTGAATGTAAATATCACTCAAGCCAATAATGCTTGTTTACATTTCCGCATCCTTTAGCATGTTTTACTTATGGAACGATGTTGTGTATGTTTTTCAACAGGAAGTTTCACCATTTACACGATTATGACCATCATCACTGTGGCATTTGTGGCAATTTGGGTACCCGAAACTAAAGGAAAAACATTAGAAGAAATCCATTCCTCTTTTAACTAAAAGGGTTTTTGTTTTATGCACTTCTTTTTTTTATTTTTTTTTATTTTTAAATTCATTCTGCTGATTTTTGTAATAGTACAATTTATTAATCAAGTCACCCTTTTATCGTTCTCTTCTCTATTATTTATCATCTATTGTTCCATTCCGAGTGATGTTTATTATGCCTCATTTATTATTAAATAAATATATACAAACTATTTTACGGAGAAAATCTCTATTATTATTATTATTATTATTATTATTATTATTGTGATTGTGATTGTGATTGTCGTCGTCCTCCTCTGATTGTAATTTGTATCTATTTTCTCCTAGATTGTGATGAGACGTACGGATGTACGTAGGCTTAATTGTATACATTATCCTAATAAAATCTCTAATTGTTTGAAACTTCTCATGAAAAAAATCTATTAAATCCAAGTGTTTTCAAATCCTAAAGTATGTCCCTACCTCTCCTTCTATTCCAATCTTGTGCACAAGTATTTTTGTCCGTACATGTTTTTTCAGGGGTAAGTGCTTAATATTTGAAAACACGGGGAGTTAATAGTCACGAAAGGCTTTCAACAATCTTAATATTTCACATGGTAACATATGTAATTAATCGTTTATTCTATCAATCTATTCAAGTATGACTTTGAATCAGTGCCGGCCCTAGGGGAGGCCCTAACTGCCTAGGGCCTCTCCTAGGGTGGGGTCTCAATTTTTTTTAAAAAAAATTACATTATATATATATATATATATATATATTTATTTATATTTTTTTCATTCAAAATTTAGATGGAACATGAAAATCTAAATATTTTGTAAAAAATTTGAAAAGCTAATTTTTTTGCTTTTGATTCTTTCTTTTCTTTGTGTAGAAGAGGGAAAAAAAAACTTTCTTTATAGGATACAAAACTCTTTTTTCGTTAAAATTTTCCATTCAAGTGAGTAAAGTTGCTCAAAGTGGGTCAATTATCGTGTCGTCTTTTATTGAATATGGTTTATCTTGTATGCTGGTAATTTTGTTTGGTTTTTAATTATATGATTTTGTGGACTTTGGTCTTTGAGATTTTAATTCTTTGTATATTTTAGTATTTAAATTATAATTCATTTTTGTTTTGTTAGTTTTTTTGTAACAAAAATAAATTGTTTATGTTTCTTTAGTACGATGATTCTTACTATGTTTGTATTATACATTTTTTTAGTTTTAGCTTCTTTTTTTTTAAATCTTTCGATACAATTATTTATGTCATTATATTTAGTTGCAAGAATTTTGAATTTTTTTATTATTATAAGAAATTATTGTATTGGTTCTTCTTGTTGGAAAATTTGACAGTAAATAAAAGAAGTTTTTAATCTTTTATTACGATCTATAATATGTTTTATATGCTGTGTTTATTTTAAATCTCATATCAACAATCAATCTTTGTTATTATTTAAATTAGTTTTGTATTTGTTTTGTTAGATTTGCATTGTGAATTATGATGTGTAAAAGAAAATTTGAATCTAGAAGTTCAAAGAGAAAAAATAGACAATAGATTTATTAAATTATATATTAGTGCTCATTATGTTTATTTTATTACCAGTTTTATTTGTAATATTTTTCTATTTAATAAAAAAATTATATACCTTAAATTAGCCTAGGACCTTTAATTTTTTGGATACGGCCTGCTTTGACTTGTGAATTTTCACATGTTATTTCTCTTAGGAATTTTTAGAGTCATCAAAATGGCTAGGCTTGTCGAATCCGTCTGTCTAATATAACTAAAAACTAACTTGGTCTACTCGTGTCGTCAAATAAGTGGGTCGGGCTGACAATTTTTTGACCCATCCAAATTGAGGGTTGGTCGGTCTCATAACCCTTTTTGAAAGTTTTCATGGTTTTATGGGGTTTATTGGTTTTTGTGTTGCTCTTTTAAGGTTTTTAGTTACAATTTAATACTAAGCGCAAACAAATAATTCTGTTATGTCATTTATTGCATAGCATGAAAATGAGATGTTATTCTAAGCAGTGTTTTTATAACCGAACTAGTAATCGAATCGATAAACTTTTAAATAACGGTCCGATCGGTCGGACCGAACGGTTCGACCGGAATACAATTAAATTATATAAAATAACAATATGATACAGTAATTGATATATTTTAAATTTTAAAAATCTTAAATGTGTATATGTATAATATAAATATATATATACTAAAGTTTAAAATATAAACATATATATAATAAAAATATCAAATATAATTATATATATATTTTTTTAAAAAATAAATCAAAATAAACTCAAATACTACTAAAATAGTGCTTTTAGAAAATTTTAAAACCAAATAATTATATCTACTACAGGTCATCAATCAATTGGCCAATCACTCCCAGATATATTAATTCGTAATTAATAAATTTTAAAATACTTGAACCGGTCAACCGGTTCAAAGCTGGTTCGACCGATTTTTGACCAAATTTGACCGGTTCTAGAGGGTTTAACCGTAGAAATGGTTTTTGAGCATACTCCAAACCAGACTGTGATCGGTTCGTGGTCGAACCGGTCGAACCAGCCAGTCCGGTTTTATAAACATGGATCCTAAGAGTATTTTTTAAGATTGGATCATAGAACGAATATTAATCATTACACGGGAGATTCATTTTCTTTCAATGGACCCCACATGTGAGAAGAAATATCCAATTTTAGATGCACCATCAGGGTATTTCGCTATGGAAAGCATGAAATTTTCGGTCATAATTAGTACTTAGTAATTAATCAATTAAAGGTCGTGCAGATTTCATGTATATAATAGTAAACATGTGCGTATGATGATCTTCCGCCCTAATTATTTAGCTAGGTTTACTTTCTGTTTTTATTTATCTCAAATATACAGTCAAGTTTTCACATTTAGTTGCATTTTTTATTGATGTTAATAATATATCTTATTAACAATATTTTGAAAAATACAAGAAATTTTCAAAATCTCAGTTCAGTTTGAACACTACTAATACACTCTTTACAAAATGAAAAATAACTCAGCAAAGAGAAGTCCTGTGATTCCAAGTGTCGAGGTTTCTCGAGTAGTTGTAACACTAAGATCAAAGATTGTTGCTCTGCAGTATAAGATCCTAGTGATTGGGAATCAACTAGTGGTTGCCTAACTTAATTGATCTTTCTAGGGCTAAGTGAAGGTCGCAGTGGATCTATGTTAGTAAATGATATTGTTAATCCTAATCTGTAAACGATTTGGATTATCATGGATTAAGAAGGGGATTAGTTCGGTAAGTGGATATGCTTAAGAACTGGGTCATGGCCTATACTCCGAAAATGAGAGGATTTAGGTATAATTGGAAACCAATTAAGGTTAAGGTAAACGTTTTTACCGTTGAGTTCATCGCTTGAAAGCAGCGATCCTTGACTTAGTCTTCAAAGATTGGATTGAGTAATGTTTCAGATTGATCTTAGATATCAGTGTTGTGGGCTGATAGATCAAGTGTTTTTCTCAGATGTTCAGCAGTATTCTCAGGAGTTGTCACGATTCTTGGAGCTAGCAAGTGCTACGGATTTTTCAAATGGCAGTAGCAGGATAGCATCGAGTGATGAGACGTGGGTATAGACAGTAGCTGAGACCTATGGTTTTCAGTTCTGGCGGGTTTATTTGTCATTATTTTTCTAGGATGTCTTTTAGATGCGCTATGCCGGTAATATAGTAGTTTCGATGGAATCGATCCGAAAAATTGCTAGTTGATGACAAGGTATTGAGAATTCCGCGGTTGTGCTTGGTGAACCAATTTTGTAAGCGAGTCAAGAATTTGATGTGACTTGTTGTTATCTGTGGCAAGATAACCATTAGTGTAAAATCAGATATTATCTCTAGTAGGGAGAAAAAATTATTAGAATTATTAGAATATGAGATGGTTTTAAATTATCCGAGTATTCTACGGATCAATGATCATTTCGCTAGGGATATAACCTGGATATTTCAGGTAGGAAGATTTGTGGACAACGATGTTTTCATAATACAAGTGAATTGGCAGGTATCAGCCATTTCTTCTCGCGATTGACATCCTTTCAGGGATAAGGATCTAACTTCAGTAAACTAGAGTACCTTGAGTATGCATTCTGAGAGAAGATCCTTAGAGATTTAACGAATGAATCCAAACTCGAGATGGACAGTTGCTAATCTGTGTTAAAAACTGAGATCGTAATGTCAGTACCAGATGCGATAGAAGGTACAGTGTAGATGTATCTTACTTTTGTCCGAGAACTGACTGATGTTGGTAAGATTAATGATGCGTATCCATAGTTAGTTGATATCTAGACTGAATTTTTTAGCAGAAATGTCATAACTAAGATTCGCAATTAGTAATTGCCATTCCAGTCAGAGTTCGTATGCGGTGAGTAGTTAGAAGACTACAGGAACTTTGGGTCTCTAGTATCATTTGATGATAAGACTGGCCTTAGTCGATAAGAACTAATGGGAATTGTTATGTTCAAAAAATGATTTCCTATTGAATTTTGAAAAAGGTTGTACCTAATTGATATTCGGAGTGGATATCAGAAGAATGTTATCAATAGTTAGTGAGAACTGTTGTGATAACCAACAACACTTGTAGATCTGTTGGTGCTTACTGATACCTATATCATCAAGGATCTGACTAGCTCTTATTGCAACAATAATTTCGTCACTTCTTATTTGTTCCCAAGTGATCTTATCCTCAAGGAAATTCTATTACTCCTCAAATTTACTTTTGATCTAAATTTACAAACTTAAAAACGTCATCCTACCGCAACTGATAAGTTTTACAACCTACAATTTTTTTAAATCTTTATGTTATTGCACAACCTACCTTTTGCTAACCTTAAGCCCCACGTCGGAATTCCGGGTAATAGAGTTCATGTAACCCAAAAATAATTTATGTCGACCTCGACCATAACTTAAAAAACTTTTCTCACAATGAAGCTATGCTTAATGTCTATTTACCAATTAAGCTTAACTCATATATGTTGAAAAACTGTGTTCAGATCAATTAGAATTGATACCCGGTGCAGCGGAAGTTTAAAAATTTATTTTATTAATATGAAACAATTCCATATCTGGGTATCAAAACTTTTACGATTAAATTTGTGTAAGTAAAATAAATAATCACAATTAAATATTTTACCTTAAAATCTCAAAGCGAGATTATGGACACCAACAGAATTTAATCTGCTCTTGTTGTATATCCCCGGAACTGATGAACGAACGTTTTTTCAATCAGGTCCACGAATAGAAAACAAAACCCTCTGATTGACTGCACTAGAAATCAATCAGAAGTTTGCGTAGAGAATAAACAGATATGATCTGTTAATTCAGATTGTAATTTTTCATAAAAATCACAAGCCGGATTTTCTCCGAAAGGGACAGAGGATTTCGAAAATCCTCTTGAATAATCTAGACTGATTTTCGAAAATTCAAGACTGAATACTTTTTGATTTTCGAACACTGCAGTCCTATTTATAGATAATTTCTAGACTGAATTAAGTTATAATTATATTTGGACTCTAACTCCTTATGGCCCATAATCCATAACTTAAGCCCAACAAGCCAAGCCCGTTGTTCTAAAAACTAATATAAAATTTATCGTGACTCCGATTGATAAACTGATTTTACCAATGTGCACAGAAACCATTTCTGCATCTTTTAAAGTCAAGATAATTTTTCCGAATCCGAATTCAGTGATTTTCAAAAATGCTCATCCCTATGTCATTTTAGGAAATCCCACTTCCTTTAGTTAAGAAGTCCAACTTCTCTTTCATTAAATTTAACTCTTTAAATTTAACTATCTCTACGGGGTTTTAGTAATCCATTACTTGTGTAACCCTCAATGGTTCAGGAATACAGCTAGCCGTGGGCTCACAACTCCTTGTGACTCGGAACAACAATTTCCGACTTACCCATCGAATCATGGTAAGAGCGCCTAGCAACATCGCCCCATGATTCCCTAGGTATTACTGATAGTGCCTGCAAGAACCAGTAGATTTTGGTTAGCATACAGTACGGTCCCTTCAACCAAATATCCCGATCGAATCAACAACCATTGGTGCATAGAGAGTCGTTCGAGATTCGATAACTATGCATAACATCTTGGAGATCTATTAGTGACATCGCATGTGTTACTAGGAACACCAAGTAACCTAAAACACATCATGTACTCTGGCCAGAGATTCGTCACACTAATATCTCCTCAGATCGCATAGGATATCCACACTCGCAAGTATGTGGTGAATCCTCGACAACAAAGCATCGACTCCTATATGTGTCGTAACTGTACCCAATCCCGATACCTGATGACCCCAATAGAGTCGGTAAACGAGTCAAAGTACAGTACTAGCATATAGAGTCTCAATGATGTTTCAAGTAATAAGGACTAATGGTGTACAACCAAAACTGCGGACTTTATCCACTCGATAAGTGATAACCACTTGGAAAGTCCGAATAGGGTAGTTCGATCATTCATAATATGAATATCCATTTGCATGCTTTGAACATCTCTATGTTCCATAACAATGAAACGTGGTACTCGGCATCGCAAATGCTAGTCTCAATCTCGAGCGATCCTTATCCTTATTTGCGGACGGCTCAATTGACTAGGAACTGTTTAAAATATACAGTGACTATAAGATGTGTTTCATGATAGCCATCCCCATGTGCTACCACATCTTACATACACTATAGTATATTCAAGGTCTTTATCAAAACAACAATAGTATATCATAATATAACAATATGAAGAAAGATAAAGTCAATGTCATTATAAAAGTGTAAATTATATTAAACAAAAGATTGTTTTACATAGAGTCATAAAAGCCCTTAGCCACAAGTTGGCTAACCGGGCACCCACTCTTTCAATCTCCCACTTGCCCTAAAGCCAACTAGTCATACTACGTAATCTCATTGCTTCGCGATGTTTGTCAAACAATGGTCCTGGCAAGGGCTTAGTAAGCGGATCAGCGATATTGTCTGTAGAGGCCACTCTCTCGACACTGATGTCTCCTCTTTCCACGATCTCCCGGATGATGTGGTATTTCCTCAGTACGTGTTTGGACTTCTGATGAGACCTTGGCTCCTTTGCCTGAGCAACGGCACCCGTGTTGTCACAGTACACCGGGACTGGACCAACAGCTTTAGGAATTACACCCAACTCTTGGATGAATTTCCTTATCCAAACCGCCTCTTTAGCAGCAGCTGATGCTGCAATGTATTCTGCCTCAGTGGTGGAATCCGCTGTGGTGTCCTGCTTGGAACTCTTCCAAGAGACAGCACCGCCATTGAGCACGAATACAAATCCAGAGGTTGATTTCGATTCATCCACGTCACATTGGAAGCTAGAGTCGGTATAGCCTTCCAACTTCAATTCTCTCCCTCCATAAACCATGAATAAATTCTTAGTCCTTCGCAAGTACTTAAGAATATCCTTCACGGCTTTCCAATGCATTTGACCGGGATTGCCTTGGTATCTGCTCGTGACGCTCAGAGCATAGGCCACATCCGGTCTGGTAGATATCATCCCATACATGATACTACCTATGGCTGACGCATATGGCACGTGTGTCATCTTCTCTATCTCTTCGTCAGTCTTGGGACACATAGACTTGGATGGAGAAACTCCATGACACATAGGTAGATGTCCTCTCTTGGACTCATCCATAGAAAACATTTTCAATATGGTGTCGATGTAGGTTGATTGAGTGAGTCCTATCATTCTTTTAGATCTATCTCTATAGATCTGAATTCCTAGAATATAGGATGCCTCACCTAAATCCTTCATCGAGAATCTACCTGATAACCATATCTTTGTTGACTGCAACATCCCTACATCATTCCCCATGATTAGGATGTCATCAACATAAAGTACTAAGAATGTTACCGCATTCTTAACTAATTTTTTGTACACGCATGGTTCCTCCGGGTTCTTGATAAAACCAAAATCCTTTATCGTTTCATCAAATTTCTGGTTCCAACTTCTTGATGCTTGTTTGAGACCATAGATTGATCTCTGAAGCTTGCATACCTTATGCTCGCTTCCCATGGATGTGTATCCCTCAGACTGCGTCATATAAATCTCTTCCTTAATGTTTCCATTAAGAAATGCAGTCTTTACATCCATTTGCCATATTTCATAGTCATACCATGCTGCTATGGCAATAAGGATTCTTATGGACTTGAACATTGCGACTGGTGAAAAGGTTTCATCATAGTCAACTCCTTGTCTTTGAGTATAACCTTTTGCCACCAATCGTGCCTTGTAGGTCAATACCTTTCCATCAGGCCCAAGCTTTCTCTTGTAGATCCATTTGCACCCAATTGGAACAATTCCATCGGGAGGATCTACTAAAGACCAAACTTGGTTAGAATGCATCGAGTCTATTTCCGATTGCATAGCTTCAAGCCATAAATTCGAATCCGCATCAGAAATTGCTTCCTTGAAGTTTCTTGGATCACATCCAATGTCGGGTTCACTTTGATCCCCTTCAAGAAGAAGACCATATCTAATATGAGGCATAGAAGTCCTCTCGGATCTCCTAGTAATAGGCGTGTCTTGTGATGATTCTTGAGGTGTAGGATCACTATTTTGTATCTCGGGTTCTTCTCGAATTTCTTCGAGTTCCATCATCTTGCCTTTCTTATCCAATAAGAACTCCTTCTCCAAGAAGGTGGCATTCCTTGAAACAAACACTTTTGTTTCAACAGGATGATAGAAATAATATCCAATTGAATTCTTTGGATACCCTACAAAATAACATAAGGTGGATCGACTATCCAACTTATCTCCCACTGTCTGCTTCACGTAAGCAGGACATCCCCAAATCCTCAAGTACGAATACTTAGGAGCTTTGCCATTCCATAACTCGTATGGTGTTTTATTTACTGCTTTAGTGTGGACGTTGTTTAACAACAATACCGCCGTTTCAAGCGCGTAGCCCAAAAACGAAGGTGGGAGCTCAGTGAAGCTCATCATGGATCGAACCATGTCCAAAAAAGTTCGATTGCGATGCTCCAAAACACCATTAAGCTGAGGTGTCATAGGAGGAGTCCACTGAGAGAGAATCCCATTCTCTTTTAGATAGTCCAAAAACTCGGTACTTAAGTATTCTCCACCTCGATCCGATCGAAGTGCCTTAATACTTTTACCTAGTTTGTTTTCTACTCCAGCCTTGAATTCTTTGAACCTTTCAAATGCTTCAGACTTATATTTCATTAAATATAAATACCCATACCTAGAATGATCATCAGTAAAGGTAATGAAGTAGGTGTTGCCACATTTGGTACCAATCCTAAATGGACCGCAAACATCTGTATGGATCAATCCAACAGATTTTGACTACGCTCAGGTTTCCCTTTGAAAGGAGATTTAGTCATTTTTCCCTTTAGGCAGGACTCACAAGTAGGTAGAGAGTTAATATCAGACATATCAAACATGCCCTCTCCCACTAGCTTGTTCATCCTCCTTGAGGAGATATGACCTAGCCTAGCATTCCAAAGGTTTGCCGGGTTTTGACTATCGTCCTTCCTTTTAATTGTTGTTACCGGTTTATCAACATAATTAATTGGAACGTCTTTTAATTTTAAGCTATATAGATCGTTTTCAAGTTGTCCATTTCCAATCAAACATTCATTCTTGTAAATATTGCAAATCTCATTTACAAAATTGCAAGAAAAACCATCTCTATCAAGCATAGAAATAGATATAGTGTTTTTGACCAAATCCGGAACATATAAAACATCTCTAAAAAATAACTTAAAATTGTTCTGCAAAACTAAATAAATGTCTCCTATAACTTTGGCTTCGACTCTAGAACCATTCCCGAGCCTTAGCTGGGTCTCACCCATCCTTAACTTATGACTTCTTGTCATCACCTGCAAATCATTGCAAATGTGAGATCCAAATCCGGTATCCAATACCCAAGAAGAAGTATTAAGCGAAACATTTATTTCAATGTAAAACATACCCTTTGCAGTTCGCAACTGTTCGAGGTATTCCTTGCAGTTATGTTTCCAATGACCGGATTTCTTGCAGTAATGGCAAACGTTTTCATCTTTTATCCCAATTGAAGCCTTGGCCTTTTCCTTCTTATTTGGTACAATCTTCTTAGGCGGGGCATAACGTTTCTTACCCTTTCCACTTGGTCCTTTCTTAGAGTTAGAAGAGGAGCCAACCAAGAGTACCAGTTTATCCTTCTTTAGTGTGGCTTCATATGTGACAAGCATATTGACCATCTCTTCAAGGGTGGCCTCTATCTTGTTCATATTGAAGTTCATCACAAAACCGTCAAACGATGAAGGAAGTGATAGAAGCAAAAAGTCCGCGCTAAGTTCATGCTCCAAAGTCAAGTCGAGTGTTACCAACTTTTCAATGAGCCCAATCATGTGCACCTCATGCTCACGGACCGAAGTCCCATCTCGCATGCGGCTCGTCATGAGCTCTCTGACAGTGGCATACCTCTCCGACCTTGACTGAGCTCCAAAGAGTTCCTTGAGGTTCTTGTGAATGTCAGCAGCATTCACGGCATCCTCGAATCTCCTTTGAAGCTCATCAGACATCGAAGCCTGCATGTAGCATTTGGCCTTGATATCATGGTCCCACCATAAATCAAGTTTGGCCAACTCTTCCGGACTTGTATTAGCCGGGGCTTCCTTCGGAGGCGGCTTCTCTAACACGTAGAAAGCTTTTTCTGAAGTAAGAATAATTTTCAACTTACGGAACCATTCCGTATAGTTTGCGCCAGTCAATTTGTTTTGTTCGAGAATTGAAAATAGTGGATTGCGAGGATTCATCGTAATATAATACTGAAGAGGAAACAGACAATAATCAGTGATTTGTTTAATTAATTTACTAAGACATAAAATATGGCAAATTTTATTTTATGAATTACACTCCCACTATTTTAACGATTTCACTACCCTCTAGTGAAAACGGGAAACTGTTTTTCTTAGTGAGAACATGGAGTCCAATTGACAAATCATGATCCCGAATAATATCAGCCAACCATAGTTTTCAAAAGGTAGAACCCAATTACTTCCAAAGTAACCCCCATGTTTTTACCTCATGTCCAATAAAGGCCCAATAATATGACGCCGTTTATTGTGACACGTCAAGATAACCCATCAATATTAAGTTGTGATGGACGGTCGCCATGTGGATCCCCCAATAATATGAGCCAATCCCATGGGAGTTCCACCCAACTTACAATATGTGTCGATCCAATGTACAGCTTTCCGACGAACGGGCCCCCCCAATAATATGAGCCGGACCATATCCGCGGGTAGCATCTCATACATTGATCGTTGATGGAAGGTAGGAATATTTAAACAATATTTAAATTCCCTTTTATTAATCTTGATATCAATTTTAAATCATATTTAAAATGAGGGATTTTTAATTTTGAAAATTTGTCTCATCATGCAATTTATGTATGCTTGCGGGATTCATACAATTTAGTCTAAACATGCATACATCAATAATATCATATATTATTTAAGGATGATCGATCCCATTAACTAATCGACCCGTGGTTGCCAATCACGAGTCTAAGTCCAATCCTAGGTGATATGCAAGTATGCAATGCAATCCTATTACATTGTGCTTCCAATTTACATTTCTTCGGTCTTCATTGTCTGCTGGGCTCACCATTTCTTCAAATCTTTGTCTCCCACTAAGTCTAATAAATTTAAAATAAATTTCGATGACAAATATGGGATACATTTTTAGGGGTGGGAACGGGCCATAAACCAGGCCCACTTTTATTACATATGACAATCATATTGGGCTATAAACCAAGTCCATTAATAAACACCAACAACAATAAGACAAATGTAAATCACCTAACAAACACCTAAAACATTGGTCATGGCAATCGATCATCCTTTTATCCAATAATTAATTCAATAATTAAAATAATTGGATAAACATGCAATGGCATCATAATTAAAATATAAAATCATATTTTATCTTATCCATCCATAAGATCATATCTTATCATCAATTGTACCAAAATAATTAATTTTATAAAATCTAATTTAACGGATAAAATTTATAAATTTTCCAAAAATTCAAATTTATCCAAAAATCAATTTTAAAATTTTTGGACTCGAACAATTCGATCCGATGCCTCGTGATCTAATCAAAAACAATTTTCGATCGGATCAAACACTAGAATTTCAAAAATTCAAAATTTTTTTAAAAAATAAAATTTTAATTTTTCGGGCTGCCCAGGACAATCCCGGGCAGCCCGTTCCCCGACCGGGGCTCGGGCTGGGCAGCCCGTCGCTGCCCATTGGGCAGTGACGATCGCTGCCCTGGGCAGAGATCCAATCGCTGCCCGTGTTTTGCCCGTAAAAATTTTGATTTTAAAAAATTTGTTTTGTTTCAAAAACCGAGGCTTAAAAATTTTGTACAATCGATTAATTTAATAGTTTGATCTGAGCAACCTGTCTCTGATACCACTGTTGAAAAACTGTGTTCAGATCAATTAGAATTGATACCCGTTGCAGCGGAAGTTTAAAAATTTATTTTATTAATATGAAACGATTCCATATCTGGGTATCAAAACTTTTACGATTAAATTTGTGTAAGTAAAATAAATAATCACAATTAAATATTTTTCCTTAAAATCTCGAAGCGAGATTATGGACACCAACAGAATTTAATCTGCTCTTGTTGTATATCCCCGGAACTGATGAACGAACGTTTCTTCAATCAGGTCCACGAATAGAAAACAAAACCCTCTGATTGACTGCAATAGAAATCAATCAGAAGTTTGCGTAGAGAATAAACAGATATGATCTGTTAATTCAGATTGTAATTTTTCATAAAAATCACAAGACGAATTTTCTCCGAAAGGGACAGAGGATTTCGAAAATCCTCTTGAATAATCTAGACTGATTTTCGAAAATTCAAGACTGAATACTTTTTGATTTTCGAACACTGCAGTCCTATTTATAGATAATTTCTAGACTGGATTAAGTTATAATTATATTTGGACTCTAACTCCTTAGGGCCCATAATCCATAACTTAAGCCCAACAAGCCAAGCCTGTTGTTCTAAAAATTAATATAAAATTCATCGTGACTCCGATTGATAAACTGATTTTACCAATGTGCACAGAAACCATTTCTGCATCTTTTAAAGTCAAGATAATTTTTCCGAATCCGAATTCAGTGATTTTCAAAAATGCCCATCCCTATGTCATTTTAGGAAATCCCACTCCCTTTAGTTAAGAAGTCCAACTTCTATTTCATTAAATTTAACTCTTTAAATTTAACTATCTCTACGGGGTTTTAGTAATCCATTACTTGTGTAACCCTCAATGGTTCAGGAATACAGCTAGCCGTGGGCTCAAAACTCCTTGTGACTCGGAACAACAATTTCCGACTTACCCATCAAATCATGGTAAGAGCGCCTAGCAACATCGCCCCATGATTCCCTAGGTATTACTGATAGTGCCTGCAAGTACCAGTAGATTTTGGTTAGCGTACAGTACGGTCCCTTCAACCAAATATCCCAATCGAATCAACAACCATTGGTGCATCGAGAGTCGTTCGAGATTCGATGACTATGCATAACATCTTGGAGATCTATTAGTGACATCGCATGTGTTACTAGGAACACCAAGTAACCTAAAACACATCATGTACTCTGGCCAGAGATTCGTCACACTAATATCTCCTCAGATCGCATAGGATATCTGTTGGAAAACTGGCGAGTTCCCAGACCAATTACGATTGATACCCGGTGCAGCGGAAGTTTAAAAATTTTTCATGGAACGTTTCCATGGTATGGGTATCAACCGTTCATCGATTGAATTACGTGTGTGTAAAATTTAAATAACAATTAAATAAATTTTACCTCAAATCTCGCAACGAGATTAATGGACACCAACAGAACAATTCTGCTCTTGTTGTCTCTCCCTGGAACCGATGAACGCCTTCAATCAGGTCCACGAACAGAGGTTTAATCCCTCTGATAGATTGCACTAGAAAATCTATCAGAAGTTTTCTGCGAAGAGAATACACGAATTTGATTCGTTATTCCTTACTGCGATTCAAAATCACAGACCGGAATTTCTCGGGCAGAGCAAGGAGGGGGCGGCCGAAATATGTTTGAGAGAGAGGGTAGGGTTTTCGAAAATTGCTCTCAAAATAATGACCTGTTGTGTGTAATTTCTGTACTGAAATAACTTATTTATAATGCAGGCCACTAACACCTTAGGGCCCATTAGTCATAAGCTGGGGCCCGACAAGCAAAGCCCGCTCGTTCAGAAATTAATATAAAATTCATCGTGACTCCGATTGATGAAACGATTTCACCAATGTGCACAGAAACCATTTCTGCACGTTTTAAAGTCAAAATAAATTTTCCTGAATCCGAATTCAGTGGTTTCCAAAAATGTCCATCCCTATGTCATTTTAGGAAATCCTACTCCCTTACTCTTATTTAAGAAGTCCAACTCCTTAGTTCATTAAATTTAACTCTTTAAATTTAACTATCTCAACGGGGATTAAAACTCCATTACACTGTGTGACCCTCAATGGTTCAGGGATACAGCTAGCCGTGGGCTCACAACTCCTTGTGACTCGGAACAACACTTTCCGACTTGCCCAACGAATCATGGTAAAGCGCCTAGCAACATCGCCCCATGATTCCCTAGGTATCACTGATAGTGCCTACAAGAACCAGTAGATTTTGGTTAACGTACAGTACGGTCCCTTCATCCATATATCCCGATCGAATCAACAACCATTGGTATATCGAGAGTCGCTCAAGATTCGATAACTATGCAATACATCTTGAAGATCAAATTAGTGACATCGCATGTGCTACTAAGAAACCATTTCTTAAATCACATCAAGTACTCTGGCCAGAGATTTGTCACACTAATATCTCCTCAGATCGCATAGGATATCCACACTCGCAAGTATGTGGTGAATCCTTGACAACAATGCATTGACTCCTATATGTGTCGTAACTGTACCCAATCTCGACACCTGATGACCCCCTCAGAGTCGGTAAACGAGTCAAAGCACAGTACTAGCATATAGAGTCTCCATGATGTTTCAAGTCGTAAGGACTAATGGTGTACAACCAAAACCGCGGACTTTATCCACTCGATAAGTGATAACCACTTGGAAAGTCCGGATAGGGTAGTTCGACTATTCATCCTATGAATATCCATTTGCATGCTTCGAACATCTCCATGTTCCCTACCAATGAAACGTGGTACTCCGCATCACAAATGCTAGTCTCAAACTCGAGCGATCCTTATCCTTATTATCGGACGGCTCAATCGACTAGGAACGGTTTTAGAATATACAGTGACTATAAGATGTATTTCATGATAGACATCTCCATGTTCTACCACATCTTACATACACTATAGTATATTCAAGGTCTTTATCAAAACAACAATAGTATATCACAATATAACAATATGAAGTAATATAAAGTCATTGCCATAAAAGTGTAAATAATATTAAACAAAAGATTGTTTATACAAAGAGTCAACAAAGCCCATAGCCACACAGTTGGCTCACTGGGCACCC
This sequence comes from Henckelia pumila, assembly GCF_033568475.1. Classification (NCBI taxonomy): domain Eukaryota; kingdom Viridiplantae; phylum Streptophyta; class Magnoliopsida; order Lamiales; family Gesneriaceae; genus Henckelia; species Henckelia pumila. The sequence continues at coordinate 193,894,666 of NC_133121.1, forward strand.
ACTCTTACAATCTCCCACTTGCCCTATAGCCAACTAGTCATACTACGTAGACCCATTGCTTCGCGATGTTTGTCAAACAATGGTCCTGGCAAAGGCTTAGTAAGTGGATCAGCGATATTGTCTGCAGAGGCCACTCGTTCGACACTGATGTCTCCTCTTTCCACAATCTCCCGGATTATGTGGTATTTCCTCAGTACGTGTTTGGATCTTTGATGAGACCTTGGTTCCTTTGCTTGAGCAACGGCACCCGTGTTGTCGCAGTACACCGGGACTGGACCAACAAATTCAGGAATGACGCCCAACTCTTGGATGAAATTCCTCATCCAAACGGCCTCTTTAGCAGCAGCTGATGCTGCAATGTATTCAGCCTCAGTGGTGGAATCCGCTGTGGTGTCCTGCTTGGAACTCTTCCAAGAGACAGCACCGCCATTGAGCATGAACACAAATCCAGAGGTTGACTTCGAGTCATCCACATCACTTTGGAAGCTAGAGTCGGTATAGCCTTCCAGTTTGAGTTCTCGTCCTCCATAAACCATGAACATATTCTTAGTCCTTCGCAAGTACTTAAGAATGTCCTTCACGGCTTTCCAATGCATCTGACCAGGATTAGACTGATATCTGCTCGTGACACTCAGAGCAAATGCTACATCCGGTCTGGTAGATATCATCCCATACATGATACTACCTATAGCTGACGCATATGGTACATGTGTCATATTCTCTATCTCTGCATCAGTCTTGGGACACATAGACTTGGATAGAGAAACTCCATGACACATGGGTAGATGTCCTCTCTTGGACCCATCCATTGAAAACCGTTTCAATATGGTATCGATGTAGGTTGATTGAGTGAGTCCTATCATTCTCTTAGATCTATCCCTATAGATCTGTATCCCAAGAATGTAGGATGCCTCACCCAAATCCTTCATCGAAAATCTACCTGATAACCATATCTTTGTTGACTGCAACATCCCTACATCATTCCCAATGAGTAGGATGTCATCAACATAAAGTACTAAGAATGTCACCGCATCCTTAACTACTTTCTTGTACACGCAAGGTTCCTCCGGGTTCTTGATGAAACCAAAGTCTTTAATTGTTTCATCAAATTTCTGGTTCCAACTTCTTGATGCTTGTTTTAGACCATAAATTGATCTCTGAAGCTTGCATACCTTATGCTCGCTTCCCATGGATGTGTACCCCTCAGGCTGCTTCATATAGATTTCTTCCTTAATGTCTCCATTAAGAAAAGCAGTCTTCACATCCATCTGCCATATCTCATAGTCATACCATGCAGCTATGGCAATTAGGATTCTTATGGACTTGAACATTGCGACTGGTGAAAAGGTTTCATCATAGTCAACTCCTTGCCTTTGAGTATAACCTTTCGCCACCAATCGCGCCTTGTAGGTCAATACCTTACCATCAGGCCCAAGCTTTCTTTTGTAGATCCATTTACACCCTATTGGAACAATTCCATCGGGAGGATCCACTAAAGTCCAGACTTGGTTAGTATGCATCGAATCCAATTCTGATTGCATAGCTTCAAGCCATAAATTCGAATCCGCATCAGAAATTGCTTCCTTGAAGCTTCTTGGATCACATCCAATGTCGGGTTCATCTTGACCCTCTTCAAGAAGAAGACCATATCGAACTGGAGGTCTAGAAGTCCTCTCGGATCTTCTAGGTGCAGGCGTGTCCAGCAATGGTTCCTGAGGTGTGGGATCGTTATTTTGTATTTCGGGTTCTTCTCGAACTTCTTCGAGTTCCATCATCTCGCCTTTCTTATCCAATAAGAACTCCTTCTCCAAGAAGGTGGCATTCCGTGAAACAAACACTTTTGTTTCAGCAGGATAATAGAAATAATATCCGATTGAATTCTTCGGATACCCCACAAAATAACACAAGCTGGATCGACTATCCAACTTATCTCCCACTGTCCGCTTCACGTAAGCAGGACATCCCCAAATCCTCAAGTACGAATACTTAGGAGCTTTGCCATTCCATAACTCGTATGGTGTTTTGTCCACTGCTTTAGTGTGGACGTTATTCAACAACAATACCGCCGTTTCAAGCGCATAGCCCCAAAACGACGGTGGAAGCTCAGTGAAGCTCATCATGGATCGAACCATGTCCAACAAAGTTCGATTACGACGCTCCGATACACCATTAAGCTGTGGTGTCATAGGAGGAGTCCACTGAGAGAGAATCCCATTCTCTTTTAGATAGTCCAAAAACTCGGTACTCAAGTATTCTCCACCTCGATCCGATCGAAGTGCTTTAATACTTTTACCTAGCTTGTTTTCTACTTCAGCCTTGAATTCTTTGAACTTTTCAAATGCTTCAGACTTATATTTCATTAAATATAAATACCCATACCTTGAATAATCGTCAGTAAAGGTAATGAAGTAGGTGTGGCCATATTGAGTCCCAACTCTAAATGGTCCACAAACATCTGTATGGATCAAATCCAACAGATTTTGACTACGTTCAGGCTTCCCCTTAAAAGGAGATTTAGTCATTTTCCCTTTTAGGCAGGATTCACAAGTAGGTAGAGAGTTAATATCAGACATATCAAACATGCCCTCTCCCACTAGCTTGTTCATCCTCCTTGAGGAAATATGACCTAGTCTAGCGTGCCAAAGGTTTGCCGGGTTTTGACTATCGATTTTCCTTTTGTTTGTTGTCGCCGGTTTGTCAATCCAATTCACTGGAACGTCTTTTAGTTTTAAATTATATAGATAGTTTTCAAGTTGTCCATTTCCAATTAAACATTCATTCTTGTAAATACTGCAAATCCCATTCACAAAATTACAAGAATAACCATCTCTATCAAGCATAGAAATAGAAATAATGTTTTTAATTAAATCTGGCACAAATAAAACATCTCTCAACAATAATTTAAAACCATTCTGCAAAATCAAACAAACATCTCCAATGGCCGTAGCTTCAACTCTGGAACCATTCCCGAGCCTTAGCTGGGTCTCACCCATTCTAAGCCTGCGACTTCTTGTCATCACCTGCAAATCATTGCAAATGTGAGAACCACATCCGGTATCCAATACCCAAGAAGTTGTATTAAGTGACATGTTTATTTCGATATAGAACATACCCTTTGCAGTTCCCAACTGCTCAAGATACTCCTTGCAGTTGCGCTTCCAATGACCCGGCTTCTTGCAGTAATGGCAAACATCCTTGGATTTTCCATCGTTTGAAGCCTTTGTCTTTTGCTTCTTCTCGGGTTCCACTTTCTTGGGTGGGGCAGAACGTTTCTTGCCCTTCATACTTGGCCCCTTCTTAGCAGAAGATGAGGAGCCCACCAAGAAAGCTGGCTTATCCTTCTTAAGTGTGGATTCATATGTAACGAGCATATTGACCATCTCTTCAAGGGTGGCCTCTATCTTGTTCATATTAAAATTTATCACGAATCCATCAAATGAAGAAGGAAGAGATAGAAGCAGCAAGTCCACATTGAGTTCATGCTCCAACACCAAATCAAGGGTCGCTAACTTCTGTATGAGCCAAATCACTCGTACCCCATGATCACGGACCGAAGTCCCTTCACGCATGCGGCACGTCATCAACTCCTTAACAGTAGAGAACCTTTCAGCCCTCGACTGAGCCCCAAAAAGTTCCTTGAGTTGCGTGTGAATGTCAGCAGCATTCACCGTGTCCTCAAATCGCCTCTGGAGTTCATCAGACATCGAGGCTTGCATATAGCATTTGGTCTTGATGTCATGGTCACACCATGCATCAAGTTTGGCCAATTCCTCCGGACTTATGTCAGCTGGTGCTTCCTTCGGAGGTGCTTTCTCTAACACGTAGAGCATTTTCTCCGAAGTTAAGACAATCTTCAACTTCCGGAACCATTCCGTATAGTTGGCGCCAGTCAGCTTGTTTTGTTCGAGGATCGAGAATAAAGGATTTCGCGAATTCATTGTATGAAATACTGAAAAGGAAAAACAGACATATATCAATGATTGTTTAACAATTTACTAAGACATAAAATAGGCGAATTTAATTTTATGAATCTCACTCCCACTATTTTAACGATTTCACCACCCTCTAGTGAAAACGGGAAACTTTTTCCTTAGTGAGAACATGGAGTCCAATTGACAAACTTATGGTCCCGAATAATATCAGCCAACCATAATTCTCAAAAGGTAGAGCCCAATTGCTTCCAAAGCAACCCCCATGTATTTACCTCATGTCCAATAAGGGCCCAATAATATGACGCCGTTTAAAGTGACATGTCAAGATGACCCATCAATATTAAGTTGTGATGGACGGTCGCCATGTGGATCCCCCAATAATATGAGCCGATCCCATGGGAGTTCCACCCAACTTACAACATTTGTCGATCCAATGTACAGCTTTCCGACGAACGGGCCCCCCCAATAATATGAGCCGGACCGTATCCGCGGGTAGCATCACATACATTGACCGTTGATGGAAGGTAGGAACATTTAAACAATATTTAAATTTCCTTTATTTATCTTGATATAAATTTTAAATCATATTTAAAATGAGGGATTTTATTTATAAAAATATTTGTCTCATCATTTTTAATTTATTGCATGCATTGCCGGATTCACGCAATTTATGTCTAAACATGCATACAATCATAATATCACATATTATATAGGATGATCGATTCCATTTCTAATTGACCCGTGGTTGCCAATCACGGGTCTTAGTCCAATCCTAGGTAATATGCAGTATGCAAATGCAATCCTATTACATATGCTTCCAATTTACATTTCTTCAGTCTTCATTGTCTGCTGGCCCACCATCTTCAAATCTTGATCTCCCACTAAATCTAATGTATTTACAATTAAATAACAATGACAAGTAGGGGATACATTTTTAGGGGGTGGGAACGGGCTATAAACCAAGCCCACTTTTATTACATATGACATTCATATCGGGCCATAAACCAGGCCCATTAATAAAACCAACAACAATAAAGACAAAATGTAAATTCCTAACATACACCTACAAAATTGGTCATGGCAATCGATCATCCTTATCCAATAACATTTAATTCAAAATTAATTTATTGGATAACATGCTGTGGCAATTCAAATTTAAACAAGATAAAATCATATCTTATATATAAAATCACATTTCACATATAAAATCATATTTTATCTCCATATCAAATAAAATCATATTTTATCTATAAAATCCAATTTTACAAATAAAATCATATTTTATCTAATATATCATAAGATCATATCTTATCATCAATTGTACCAAAATAATTGATTTCAAAATTCAATTTACGGATAAAATATTAAAATTTTCCAAAAATTCAAATTTATCCAAAATCAATTTTAAAATTTACGGACTCGAACAATTCGATCCGAAATCTCGTGAACCAATCAAAAACAATTTTTGACCGGACCAAAAATAAAATTTTAAATATTAAAATTAATAATAATATTAAAAATTAATTTTTCCCGCGGGCCACCGGGACACTCCGGGTCGGCCCGCACCCGGGGCGCGGGCCGGGGGCAGCCCGGCTGCCCCCTTAGGGCAGCGCCTGGCGCCGCCCCTGGGCGGCGCCGTGCGCTGCCCTGGGCGGCGCCGAGCGCCGCCCTGCGCAGCGCCGAGCGCTGCGCTGGGCAGCGCCGAGCGCCGCCCCTGGGCAGCGCCGAGCGCTGCCCTGCGCAGCGCCCAGCGCTGCCCTGGGCGGCGCCGTGCGCCGCCCTGGGCGGCGACGGTCGCCGCCTTGGGCGGCGCTGTGCGCCCCCTTTGGGCGGCGCCGTGCGCCGCCCGGGGCAGCAACAATTGCTGCCCCACCGGGCAGCGATCCAATCGCTGCCCGGGTTTTGCCCCGAAATTTTTTTTTTTTTTATTAAAAATCTTTATTTTGTTTCATAAACCGAGACTCAAAAATTTTGTACAATTGATTAATTCAATCGATTGATCTGAGCAACCTGGCTCTGATACCACTGTTGGAAAACTGGCGAGTTCCCAGACCAATTACGATTGATACCCGGTGCAGCGGAAGTTTAAAAATTTTTCATGGAACGTTTCCATGGTATGGGTATCAACCGTTCATCGATTGAATTACGTGTGTGTAAAATTTAAATAACAATTAAATAAATTTTACCTCAAATCTCGCAACGAGATTAATGGACACCAACAGAACAATTCTGCTCTTGTTGTCTCTCCCTGGAACCGATGAACGCCTTCAATCAGGTCCACGAACAGAGGTTTAATCCCTCTGATAGATTGCACTAGAAAATCTATCAGAAGTTTTCTGCGAAGAGAATACACGAATTTGATTCGTTATTCCTTACTGCGATTCAAAATCACAGACCGGAATTTCTCGGGCAGAGCAAGGAGGGGGCGGCCGAAATATGTTTGAGAGAGAGGGTAGGGTTTTCGAAAATTGCTCTCAAAATAATGACCTGTTGTGTGTAATTTCTGTACTGAAATAACTTATTTATAATGCAGGCCACTAACACCTTAGGGCCCATTAGTCATAAGCTGGGGCCCGACAAGCAAAGCCCGCTCGTTCAGAAATTAATATAAAATTCATCGTGACTCCGATTGATGAAACGATTTCACCAATGTGCACAGAAACCATTTCTGCACGTTTTAAAGTCAAAATAAATTTTCCTGAATCCGAATTCAGTGGTTTCCAAAAATGTCCATCCCTATGTCATTTTAGGAAATCCTACTCCCTTACTCTTATTTAAGAAGTCCAACTCCTTAGTTCATTAAATTAACTCTTTAAATTTAACTATCTCAACGGGGATTAAAACTCCATTACACTGTGTGACCCTCAATGGTTCAGGGATACAGCTAGCCGTGGGCTCACAACTCCTTGTGACTCGGAACAACACTTTCCGACTTGCCCAACGAATCATGGTAAAGCGCCTAGCAACATCGCCCCATGATTCCCTAGGTATCACTGATAGTGCCTACAAGAACCAGTAGATTTTGGTTAACGTACAGTACGGTCCCTTCATCCATATATCCCGATCGAATCAACAACCATTGGTATATCGAGAGTCGCTCAAGATTCGATAACTATGCAATACATCTTGAAGATCAAATTAGTGACATCGCATGTGCTACTAAGAAACCATTTCTTAAATCACATCAAGTACTCTGGCCAGAGATTTGTCACACTAATATCTCCTCAGATCGCATAGGATATCCACACTCGCAAGTATGTGGTGAATCCTTGACAACAATGCATTGACTCCTATATGTGTCGTAACTGTACCCAATCTCGACACCTGATGACCCCCTCAGAGTCGGTAAACGAGTCAAAGCACAGTACTAGCATATAGAGTCTCCATGATGTTTCAAGTCGTAAGGACTAATGGTGTACAACCAAAACCGCGGACTTTATCCACTCGATAAGTGATAACCACTTGGAAAGTCCGGATAGGGTAGTTCGACTATTCATCCTATGAATATCCATTTGCATGCTTCGAACATCTCCATGTTCCCTACCAATGAAACGTGGTACTCCGCATCACAAATGCTAGTCTCAAACTCGAGCGATCCTTATCCTTATTATCGGACGGCTCAATCGACTAGGAACGGTTTTAGAATATACAGTGACTATAAGATGTATTTCATGATAGACATCTCCATGTTCTACCACATCTTACATACACTATAGTATATTCAAGGTCTTTATCAAAACAACAATAGTATATCACAATATAACAATATGAAGTAATATAAAGTCATTGCCATAAAAGTGTAAATAATATTAAACAAAAGATTGTTTATACAAAGAGTCAACAAAGCCCATAGCCACACAGTTGGCTCACTGGGCACCCACTCTTACAATATCCACACTCGCAAGTATGTGGTGAATCCTCGACAACAAAGCATCGACTCCTATATGTGTCGTAACTGTACCCAATCCCGATACCTGATGACCTCAATAGAGTCGGTAAACGAGTCAAAGTACAGTACTAGCATATAGAGTCTCAATGATGTTTCAAGTAATAAGGACTAATGGTGTACAACCAAAACCGCGGACTTTATCCACTCGATAAGTGATAACCACTTGGAAAGTTCGAATAGGGTAGTTCGATCATTCATCATATGAATATCCATTTGCATGCTTTGAACATCTCTATCTTCCATACCAATGAAACGTGGTACTCGGCATCGCAAATGCTAGTCTCAATCTTGAGCGATCCTTATCCTTATTTGCAGACGGCTCAATTGACTAAGAACTGTTTAGAATATACAGTGACTATAAGATGTGTTTCATGATAGCCATCCCCGTGTGCTACCACATCTTACATACACTATAGTATATTCAAGGTCTTTATCAAAACAACAATAGTATATCATAATATAACAATATGAAGAAAGATAAAGTCAATGCCATTATAAAAGTGTAAATTATATTAAACAAAAGATTGTTTTACATAGAGTCATAAAATCCCTTAGCCACAAGTTGGCTAACCGGGCACCCACTCTTTCAATATAATATACAAGTCGATCTCTTAATAAATTCACGAGTTCACGAAACACTTAGCAATTAACACTAAACTCTTCTAAATAGGATAGCTCAGGGACTATACAATTCTACCTCGTTAGACCTCGAAATAAGATATGAATCTGACCCATACTTCCACAACAACGACATATGGAACCCATCATGCATCACCAACAACTCTGCGCCAGCTCAAAAGATAAAACAAATTACCTATCTCATCAACAACCGCATAAAGAACGAAAAAACGAGTTAATTCCCTTATATTTCCTAATCGGTAACATTAGGAAACAATGACACCTTCCAGAACAACTTAATATCCATTTTGAAATTCTAAAGGTCTAAGATTTCTAAGTACCAAATAGTTCTAACATATCGCCTGAAGATACACCTCAAATCTCTAATTCAACTTGACAGCAAGTCTGAAAATCCGAAGAAATTCCCAAATTGTTATATGTACAACCTGAATTCATATTTCAAGAACTTAATACCCAATTAGACACCTTGAAGAGTTTGTAATTCGATCGTAAATGCTTACTCATTGATCCTCCAGTACCTTAGCATTTCACCGATAGATAAATCTTTAGTTTATCCAGAAAACTTCCTAAATATTCTATTCATCCTTCTGTACCTATAGTTGGTGCATTACTCTTACCGGTTGACGTTCACAAAATCTTAAAACGCTAATATAAAGTACCCAAAAGTCTATAGGGACAACTCTATTTCCCTCTCTCGCGACTGACCAGCCATTCAGCTTACCAAAAACGTCTGCTTACTCTTAACAATCCTATTTAAAATGGAACAACCCATTCAACTAATTCACTAACTAGAAATCTTCTCGCTAGAACTAGCTATAACTAGTAGTCACCATTACTCGGATCACAACAATAACTTAGGATTTTATTTAGCACTAACACTAATTTCCAACGGTCTAAACACTCATTATGCGGTTACGAGCCAAATTTCTACACAAGGAATCGAAATGATAGTTGAAACTATAATCCACCCAAGTCCCTATCATGGTGGATCATGAAAGGAAACAGACATATAAGTAATGCTGCTTAATGTTAAATGAAATAATGCATGCCTTACAAACAAAAGATCTGAAAATAAAAATCTAGATAAGTGAAAACAACTCACTCATAATTAAATTTTAGAGGTGAGCGAATATTAATGGAGGCTCCAAGAACAATGAGTATGAGCCAACAAAATAACAACTCTGGTGATCACTCATCCAAAGGTAATGACATCATGCTCAAACAATCAAGCATAATTAAAACAATCGGTGTGACTTTAGTCGAGAGAAGTCCACACTAGTTAATAATCAGGAAAAATAACGGTCCTAAGACATTTTCAGATGTCAACCACAACATAAGTAGATCACAAAAGAAAATCGAGGTAAATCTTACTCACATCAACATGTGGCTCTAGAACCGAAGAAAAATTTCAAGAAGTATAAAACATGAACAAGATTTTATTATGAAGTTCGACTAATGCCAAAGTAGCTGAATACAACGTTGACTGGTGTCATAAGAATTCGTAAATGAACAAAGGATGTGCAAAGAATTTTCGGATACTCAAAAGTATATGTTGCAATGGATTTGAGCACAAAAGAAAGAAAAAAGGAAATAACGATCGGAATAATAGTTCACAAAATTGAAAGGCTCACAGTAACCGACTCACTAATTCCAAAATCATATTTGTCCAAAAAACAAAAGAAAACTCAAACTATCCATAATAATATAAAACCAAGTTCGTATCCCAAGTCTTCACACGAGTTCGATTCGTAAACTTAACTGACTAAACACACGCTTAGAAATTTCTAAGCAACCTATACACTTAGTTGTATCCGACTAGAATCCAGTATAAGAAAACATCTTAAAATAATAGCACACAATTAAAATATCCTAATATGCAAGTTTAATATTTTCCAGAAAACTCCTACAAACTCAACAAAAATTATTAGTACTACCTAATAACTCAAATAACATCCACGTACTATCCAAAATTGGAAGGAATATTGGTACACCAACTCCGTTTAACTTGGATCCGCATGCTACAAAAATAAAAAGTCAAATAGTACACTATAAACTACTAAAATTTTTTGAACAAAAATAAACACTGAGCTACACACTTAAATAAATTAAACAACTAGTTTTGAAAATATTTAAAAGAAAAGATGACATCAAAATATTTAAAGTATTAATTCAAGTATGACTAACATATAAAATTCTTTAAAACTTACAGACTTTGAGGCGAGACGTCTCGAGTTTCTTGCAACCGGCAGTAGGCACAATCCAAACCAGAACCATGCTCTGATACCAACTGAAATGACCCTACTTCTACTTTAAATTAAACTAAATAAAATATGGATTTTCAAAAAAAATCAATATATTAAAAATTTTATTAAAAATTTCGGCATGACCTCTCTGTTTGTATTACAAACCAACCTGTCTCAGACAACAACCGAAATAAAATAAAAGGAATAGACAACTGACGATACAAGTAACTAGATCGAGACCCAAGAAAGAGGTTTGACATATCAAATATCCACAAGATTAGAAATCTAATGTTTACATGCCCAAAAACAATTCTATCAAAACATTACATATGCATTTGTCAAATAAGCAAAATAACTGCTTCTTAACATAAAAATTCGAGTAACTATACGGAAAACGAGCATAGGTCGGAGGGATGTGCCGTGCCCAAATCGTAGTACACTCGATAGTCTTGCCCCTTGATCTCAATGAAATACACCTCACCTAAAAGCAATAAGTGTAGTGAGTCTAAAAGAACTCAGCAAGAATATGGGGGGGGGGGGGGGGATAACGAGTACTACGTAAATACAAGCACACACAGATTAAAAATATCTTGATAATAACATATTTATGCCCTTAATTTGAATAAAATATACTTCTAAAATGAGAGAACATGAATATAACACATGCATGACTAAGTCATAAATAATCAATGTAACTGCATAAACTGTTGAACATAGTCATAAATATTTTGAACTGAAACTGAATAAACTGAATAGGAACATAGAAATAAATATTTGAACTTAGATCCTTGAATTGTGACTCTGTGATTTCGATCATGATCATGGCTGCAGTGCACTATGCCGCAAGGAAGTCAGGATTTCTCCCAATCTGTCTTGCCCATACTTGGTAAGGGAAGCTAGGATTTCTCCCGGCCCGTCCAAACCCATAAATTTGGTAAGGGAAGCCAGAACGTCTCCCAGCCCGTCCAAACCCATACTTTCTATAGTCACAATCATCTCACTTCGTTCCTATAAATATTTTCTTTCATACTTGAATATGGACTTAGCATGCATATGTAAATATAATGTACGTGTAAATATTTGATCGATAATCATGCAAATGACTCACACAATGATGACCGGGATGGTGATTTAGGGGAAAAACCAAAAGATGGGAAACTAAACCATAATTTAGTGCTTAAGACAATTCGAGCAGTTCGCCCGTAAAATATGTAACTTGCTTGATTCTTAGTAAAAAAGGATTCAGGTTGAAACCACGAATCCATGACACTTAGAACTAAGTAGGGAACTCATCCTCTTAATTTTATTCCTAAGAAATCATTTTATAAAAATCACAATCCCGGACAGCCCCTCATTAAATCCAAAATTCTGCACCTATCCAATCAAAAATCTAAAACTCGACCAAAACTTATCCGAATTGATTTTCGCTTGAACCGACATATTACCAACATCCTAGAATATTCCCAAACTTGAGCCCTTAACCAAACATGAGATAAACCCTGTTTTAAAAATTCGATTCCGGATAGCTCAAACATTACAGGAAAATCTGCTCAAGCCACTACTTATTCCTAATCCAAAAGCTCAACTATGAAACTCCCAAGTTCCAAGCCACTAGACTAGGACCATGACCAATACTTAGGCTCACCTCAAACACCTTCAACTCACCTCTAACCTGCCTCAACTCAGCTCGAAGGGCAGCCCCAGCTGTTGGAAAACGGTGTTCAGATCAATTAGAATTGATACCCGGTGCAGCGGAAGTTTAAAAAATTTATTTTATTAATATGGAACGATTCCATATCTGGGTATCAAAACTTTTACGATTAAATTGTGTAAGTAAAATAAATAATCACAATTAAATATTTTACCTTAAAATCTCGAAGCGAGATTATGGACACCAACAGAATTTAATCTGCTCTTGTTGTATATCCCCGGAACTGATGAACGAACGTTTCTTCAATCAGGTCCACGAATAGAAAACAAAACCCTCTGGTTGACTGCACTAGAAATCAATCAGAAGTTTGCGTAGAGAATAAACAGATATGATCTGTTAATTCAGATTGTAATTTTTCATAAAAATCACAAGCCGAATTTTCTCCGAAAGGGACAGAGGATTTCGAAAATCCCCTTCAAATATTTAGAGTGTAATTTCGAAAATTATAAGACACAATGTGTTTGATTTTCGAACCCAACACCTCTATTTATAGATAATTTCTAGTTATAATTGTATCAGGACTCTAAATCCTTAAAGTTCACAATCCATAACCTAAGCCCAACAAGCCAAGCCCGTTGTTATAGAAATTAATATAAAATTCATCGTGACTCCGATTGATAAACTGATTTTACCAATGTGCACAGAAACCATTTCTGCATCTTATAGAGTCAAGATAATTTTTCTGAATCCGAATTCAGTGATTTCCAAAAATGTCCATCCCTATGTCATTTTAGGAAATCTCACTCCCTTTAGTTAAGAAGTCCAACTTCTCTTTCATTAAATTTAACTCTTTAAATTTAACTATCTCTACGGGGTTTTAGTAATCCATTACTTGTGTAACCCTCAATGGTTCAGGAATACAGCTAGCCGTGGGCTCACAACTCCTTGTGACTCAGAACAACAATTTCCGACTTACCCATCGAATCATGGTAAGAGCGCCTAGCAACATCGCCCCATGATTCCCTAGGTATTACTGATAGTGCCTGCAAGAACCAGTAGATTTTGGTTAGCATACAGTACGGTCCCTTCATCCATATATCCCGATCGAATCAACAATCATTTGTATATCGAGAGTCGTTCGAGATTCGACAACTATGCATTACATCTTGGAGATCAAATAGTGACATCGCATGTGTTACTAGGATAACCAATTAACCTAAAACACATCATGTACTCTGGCCAGAGATTCGTCACACTAATATCTCCTCAGATCGCATAGGATATCCACACTCGCAAGTATGTGGTGAATCCTTGACAACAAAGCATCGACTCCTATATGTGTCGTAACTGTACCCAATCCCGACACCTGATGACCCCAATAGAGTCGGTAAACGAATCAAAATACAGTACTAGCATATTGAGTCTCAATGATGTTTCAAGTAATAAGGACTAATGGTGTAAAATTAAAACCGCGGACTTTATCCACTCGATAAGTGATAACCACTTGGAAAGTCCGAATAGGGTAGTTCGATCATTCATCATATGAATATCCATTTGCATGCTTTGAACATCTCAATGTTCCATACCAATGAAACGTGGTACTCGGCATCACAAATGCTAGTCTCAATCTCGAGCGATCCTTATCCCTTTTTTGCGGACGGCTCAATTGACTAGGAACAGTTTAGAATATACAGTGACTATAAGATGTGTTTCATGATAGCCATCCCCATGTGCTACCACATCGTACATACACTATAGTATATTCAAGGTCTTTATCAAAACAATAATATTATATCATAATATAACAATATGAAGAAAGATAAAGTCAATACCATTATAAAAGTGTAAATTATATTAAACAAAAGATTGTTTTACATAGAGTCATAAAAACCCTTAGCCACAAGTTGGCTAACCGGGCACCCACTCTTTCAATCTCCCACTTGCCCTAAAGCCAACTAGTCATACTACGTAATCCCATTGCTTCGCGATGTTTGTCAAACAATGGTCCTGGCAAGGGCTTAGTAAGCGGATCAGCGATATTGTCTGTAGAGGCCACTCTCTCGACACTGATGTCTCCTCTTTCCACAATCTCCCGGATGATGTGGTATTTCCTCAGTACGTGTTTGGACTTCTGATGAGACCTTGGCTCCTTTGCCTGAGCAATGGCACCCGTGTTGTCACAGTACACCGGGACTGGACCAACAGCTTCAGGAATTACACCCAACTCTTGGATGAATTTCCTTATCCAAACCGCCTCTTTAGCAGCAGCTGATGCTGCAATGTATTCTGCCTCAGTGGTGGAATCCGCTGTGGTGTCTTGCTTGGAACTCTTCCAAGAGACAGCACCGCCATTGAGCACGAATACAAATCCAGAGGTTGATTTCGAGTCATCCAAGTCACATTGGAAGCTAGAGTCGGTGTAGCCTTCCAACTTCAATTCTCTTCCTCCATAAACCATGAACACATTCTTAGTCCTTCGCAAGTACTTAAGAATATCCTTCACGGCTTTCCAATGCATTTGACCGGGATTGGCTTGATATCTGCTCGTGACGCTCAGAGCATAGGCCACATCCGGTCTGGTAGATATCATCCCATACATGATACTACCAATGGCTGACGCATATGGTATGTGTGTCATCTTCTCTATCTCTTCGTCAGTCTTGGGACACATAAACTTGGATAAAGAAACTCCATGACACATAGGTAGATGTCCTCTTTTGGACCCATCCATTGAAAACTTTTTCAATATGGTTTCGATGTAGGTTGATTGAGTATGTCCTATCATTCTCTTAGATCTATCTCTATAGATCAGTATCCCAAGAATATAGGAGGCCTCACCCAAATCCTTCATCGAGAATCTACTTGATAACCATATCTTTGTTGACTGCAACATTCCTACGTCATTCCCCATGAGTAGAATGTTATCAACATAAAGTACTAAGAATGTTACCGCATCCTTAACTACTTTCTTGTACACGCATGGTTCCTCCGGATTTTTGATGAAACCAAAATCCTTTATTGTTTCATCAAATTTCGGGTTCCAACTTCTTGATGCTTGTTTGAGACCATAGATTGATCTCTGAAGCTTGCATACCTTATGCTCGCTTCCCATTGATGTGTATACCTCAGGCTGCGTCATATAGATCTCTTCCTTAATGTTTCCATTAAGAAATGCAGTCTTTACATCCATTTGTCATATCTCATAGTCATACCATGCTGCTATGGCAATAAGGATTCTTATGCACTTGAACATTGCGACTGGTGAAAAGGTTTCATCATAGTCAACTCCTTGTCTTTGAGTATAACCTTTTGCCACCAATCGTGCCTTGTAGGTCAATACCTTTCCATCAGGCCCAAGCTTTCTCTTGTAGATCCATTTGCACCCAATTGGAACAATTCCATCGGGAGGATCTACTAAAGACCAAACTTGGTTAGAATGCATCGAATCTATTTCCGATTGCATAGCTTCAAGCCATAAATTTGAATCCGCATCAGAAATTGCTTCCTTGAAGTTTTTTGGATCACATCCAATGTCGGGTTCACTTTGATCCCCTTCAAGAAGAAGACCATATCTAATAGGAGGCCTAGAAGTCCTCTCGGATCTCCTATTAGTAGGCGTGTCTTGTGATGATTCTTGAGGTGTAGGATCGCTATTTTGTATCTCGGGTTCTTCTCGAATTTCTTCGAGTTCCATCATCTTGCCTTTCTTATCCAATAAGAACTCCTTCTCCAAGAAGGTGGCATTCCTTGAAACAAACACTTTTGTTTCATTAGGATGATAGAAATAATATCCGATTGAATTCTTCGAATACCCCACAAAATAACATAAGGAGGATCGACTATCCAACTTATCTCCCACTGTCTGCTTCACGTAAGCAGGACATCCCTAAATCCTCAAGTACGAATACTTAGGAGCTTTGTCATTCCATAACTCGTATGGTGTTTTATTTACTGCTTTAGTGTAGACGTTGTTTAACAACAATAGTGCCGTTTCAAGCGCGTAGCCCCAAAACGAAGGTGGGAGCTCAGTGAAGCTCATCATGGATCGAACCATGTCCAACAAGGTTCGATTGCGACGCTCCAAAACACCATTAAGCTGAGGTGTCATAGGAGGAGTCCACTGAGAGAGAATCCCATTCTCTTTTAGATAGTCCAAAAACTCGGTACTTAAGTATTCTCCACCTCGATCCGATCGAAGTGCCTTAATACTTTTACCTAGTTTGTTTTCTACTTCAGCCTTGAATTCTTTGAACCTTTCAAATGCTTCAGACTTATATTTCATTAAATATAAATACCCATACCTAGAATGATCATCAGTAAAGGTAATGAAGTAGGTGTTGCCACATTTAGTACCAATCCTAAATGGACCGCAAACATCTGTATGGATCAATCCAACAGATTTTGACTACGCTCAGGTTTCCCTTTGAAAGGAGATTTAGTCATTTTTCCCTTTAGGCAGGACTCACAAGTAGGTAGAGAGTTAATATCAGACATATCAAACATGCCCTCTCCCACTAGCTTGTTCATCCTCCTTGAGGAGATATGACCTAGCCTAGCATTCCAAAGGTTTGCCGGGTTTTGACTATCGTCCTTCCTTTTAATTGTTGTTACCGGTTTATCAACATAATTAATTGGAACGTCTTTTAATTTTAAGCTATATAGATCGTTTTCAAGTTGTCCATTTCCAATCAAACATTCATTCTTGTAAATATTGCAAATCTCATTTACAAAATTGCAAGAAAAACCATCTCTATCAAGCATAGAAATAGATATAGTGTTTTTGACCAAATCCGGAACATATAAAACATCTCTAAAAAATAACTTAAAATTGTTCTGCAAAACTAAATAAATGTCTCCTATAACTTTGGCTTCGACTCTAGAACCATTCCCGAGCCTTAGCTGGGTCTCACCCATCCTTAGCTTATGACTTCTTGTCATCACCTGCAAATCATTGCAAATGTGAGATCCACATCTGGTATCCAATACCCAAGAAGAAGTATTAAGCGAAACATTTATTTCAATGTAAAACATACCCTTTGCAGTTCGCAACTGTTCGAGGTATTCCTTGCAGTTACGTTTCCAATGACCGGGTTTCTTGCAGTAATGGCAAACGTTTTCATCTTTTATTCCAATTGAAGCCTTAGCCTTTCCCTTCTTATTTGATACAATCTTCTTGGGCGGGGCAGAACGTTTCTTACCCTTTCCACTTGGTCCTTTCTTAGAGTTAGAAGAGGAGCCAACCAAGAGTACCGGTTTATCCTTCTTTAGTGTGGCTTCATAAGTCACAAGCATATTGACCATCTCTTCAAGGGTGGCCTCTATCTTGTTCATATTGAAGTTCATCACAAAGCCGTCAAACGACGAAGGAAGTGAAAGAAGCAACAAGTCCGCATTGAGTTCATGCTCTAATGTCAGTTCGAGTTTTACCAACTTTTCAATGAGCCCAATCATGTGTATCCCATGCTCACGGACCGAAATCCCATCTCGCATGCAGCATGTCATGAGCTCTTTGATAGTCGCAAATTTCTCGGCCCTTGACTGAGCTCCAAAAAGTTCCTTGAGTGCGCTGTGAATGTCAGCAGCATTCACCGCATCCTCAAATCACCTCTGGAGTTCATCAGAAATTGATGCTAGCATATAACTCTTTGCCTTGACATCATGGTCCCACCAATCGTCAAGCTTTTTCAACTCTTCCGGACTAGTGTTAGCTGGGGCTTCCTTCGGAGGACGCTTCTCTAACACGTAGAAAGCCTTCTCCGAATTTAGAATGATTTTTAACTTACGGAACCATTCCGTATAGTTAGCGCCAGTCAACTTGTTTTGATCGAGAATTGAGAGTAGTGGATTACGCGAATTCATAGTAATGAAATACTGAAAAGGAAACAGACAATAATCAGTGATTTGTTTAATTAATTTACTAAGACATAAAATATGACGAATTTCATTTTATGAATTACACTCCCACTATTTTGACGATTTCACTACCCTCTAGTGAAAACGAGAAACATTTTCTTTAGTGGGAACATGGAGTCCAATTGACAAACTATGGTCCCGAATAATATCAGCCAACCATAATTTTCAAAAGGTAGAGCCCAATTGCTTCAAAAGAAACCTCCATGTTTTCACCTCATGTCCAATAAGGGCCCAATAATATGACGCCGTTTATTGTGACATGTCAAGATGACCCATCAATATTAAGTTGTGATAGACGGTCGCCATGTGGATCCCCAATAATATGAGCCAATCCCATGGGAGTTCCACCCAACTTACAACATGTGTCGATCCAATGTACAGCTTTCCGACGAACGGGCCCCCCCAATAATATGAGCCGGACCGTATCCGCGGGTAGCATCACATACATTGATCGTTGATGGAAGGTAGGAATATTTAAACAATATTTAAAATTCCCTTTTGTTTATCTTGATATCAATTTTAAATCATATTTCAAATGAGGGATTTTATTTTTGAAAATTTGTCTCATCATGCAAATATATGTATGCTTGCGGGATTCATACAATTTAGTCTAAACATGCATACATCAATAATATCATATATTATTAAAGGATGATCGATCCCATTAACTATTCGACCCGTGGTTGCCAATCACGAGTCTAAGTCCAATCCTAGGTGTTATGCAAGTATGCAATGCAATCCTATTACATTGTGCTTCCAATTTACATTTCTTCGGTCTTCATTGTCTGCTGGGCCCACCATTTCTTCAAATCTTTGTCTCCCACTAAGTCTAATAAATTTACAATAAATTTCGATGACAAATATGAGATACATTTTTAGGGGTGGGAACAGGCCATAAACCAGGCCCACTTTTATTACATATGACAATCATATTGGGCTATAAACCAAGCCCATTAATAAACACCAACAACAATAAGACAAATGTAAATCACCTAACATACACCTAAAATATTGGTCATGTCAATCGATCATCCTTTATCCATTAATTAATTCAATAATTAAATAATTGGATAAACATGCAATGACATCATAATTTAAAAGATAAAATCATATTTTATCTTATCCATCCATAAGATCATATCTTATCATCAATTGTACCAAAATAATTAATTTTATAAAATTTAATTTAACGGATAAAATTTATAAATTTTCCAAAAATTCAAATTTATCCAGAAATCAATTTTAAAAATTTCGGACTCGAACAATTCCATCCGATGCTTCGTGATCTAATCAAAAACAATTTTCGATCAGATCAAACACAAGAATTTAAAAAATTCAAAATTTTTTTAAAAATTAAAATTTTAATTTTCCGGGCTGCCCGGGACAATCCCGGGCAGCCCATGCCCCGACCGGGGCTCGGGCTGGGCAGCGATCACATCGCTGCCCTAGGCTGCGCCGTGCGCTGCCCTGGGCAGCGAAAATCGCTGCCCTTGGGCAGCGATCCAATCGCTGCCCGTGTTTTGCCCGTCAAAATTTTGATTTTTTTAAAAATTTGTTTTGTTTAAAAAACGAGGCTTAAAAATTTTGTACAATCGATTAATTTAATCGTTTGATCTGAGCAACCCGGCTCTGATACCACTGTTGGAAAACGGTGTTCAGATCAATTAGAATTGATACCCGGTGCAGCGGAAGTTTAAAAAATTTATTTTATTAATATGGAACGATTCCATATCTGGGTATCAAAACTTTTACGATTAAATTGTGTAAGTAAAATAAATAATCACAATTAAATATTTTACCTTAAAATCTCGAAGCGAGATTATGGACACCAACAGAATTTAATCTGCTCTTGTTGTATATCCCCGGAACTGATGAACGAACGTTTCTTCAATCAGGTCCACGAATAGAAAACAAAACCCTCTGATTGACTGCACTAGAAATCAATCAGAAGTTTGCGTAGAGAATAAACAGATATGATCTATTAATTCAGATTGTAATTTTTCATAAAAATCACAAGCCGAATTTTCTCCGAAAGGGACAGAGGATTTCGAAAATCCCCTTCAAATATTTAGAGTGTAATTTCGAAAATTATAAGACACAATGTGTTTGATTTTCGAACCCAACACCTCTATTTATAGATAATTTCTAGTTATAATTGTATCAGGACTCTAACTCCTTAAAGTCCACAATCCATAACTTAAGCCCAACAAGCCAAGCCCGTTGTTATAGAAATTAATATAAAATTCATCGTGACTCCGATTGATAAACTGATTTTACCAATGTGCACAGAAACCATTTCTGCATCTTTTAGAGTCAAGATAATTTTTCTGAATCCGAATTCAGTGATTTCCAAAAATGCCCATCCCTATGTCATTTTAGGAAATCTCACTCCCTTTAGTTAAGAAGTCCAACTTCTCTTTCATTAAATTTAACTCTTTAAATTTAACTATCTCTACGGGGTTTTAGTAATCCATTACTTGTGTAATCCTCAATGGTTCAGGAATACAGCTAGCCGTGGGCTCACAACTCCTTGTGACTCGGAACAACAATATCCGACTTACCCATCGAATCATGGTAAGAGCGCCTAGCAACATCGCCCCATGATTCCCTAGGTATTACTGATAGTGCCTGCAAGAACCAGTATATTTTGGTTAGCGTACAATACGGTCCCTTCATCCATATATCCCGATCGAATCAACAACCATTGGTATATCGAGAGTCGTTCGAGATTCGACAACTATGCATTACATCTTGGAGATCAAATAGTGACATCGCATGTGTTACTAGGATAACCAATTAACCTAAAACACATCATGTACTCTGGCCAGAGATTCTTCACACTAATATCTCCTCAGATCGCATAGGATATCCACACTCGCAAGTATGTGGTGAATCCTTGACAACAAAGCATCGACTCCTATATGTGTCATAACTGTACCCAATCCCGACACCTGATGACCCCAATAGAGTCGGTAAACGAGTCAAAATACAGTACTAGCATATAGAGTCTCAATGATGTTTCAAGTATTAAGGACTAATGGTGTACAACCAAAACCGCGGACTTTATCCACTCGATAAGTGATAACCACTTGGAAAGTTCGAATAGGGTAGTTCGATCATTCATCATATGAATATCCATTTGCATGCTTTGAACATCTCTATGTTCCATACCAATGAAACGTGGTACTCGGAATCGCAAATGCGAGTCTCAATCTCGAGCGATCCTTATCCCTTTTTTGCGGACGGCTCAATTGATTAGGAACAGTTTAGAATATACAGTGACTATAAGATGTGTTTCATGATAGCCATCCCCATGTGCTACCACATCGTACATACACTATAGTATATTCAAGATCTTTATCAAAACAACAATATTATATCATAATGTAACAATATGAAGAAAGATAAAGTCAATACCATTATAAAAGTGTAAATTATATTAAACAAAAGATTGTTTTACATAGAGTCATAAAAACTCTTAGCCACAAGCTGGCTAACCGGGCACCCACTCTTTCACCAGCCACTCCTCAAACCGAGCCCATACCTTAGCCCATTCGAATGCACCTTCAAACCAATCCCAAGCACAAACTTCAAGCCTTTCTAATGCCACCATGTGAACTACATATCACCCATGGTAGCCCCTAATTCACCATCCAAAGCACCGCACAATTTAAAAAACAAGCACGCAAAATAAACACTTTCTTAATTTTCGAAACTTGGGCATCCATCATATCACCATACAAATTCATAACTCATTTAAATTCTCAACAAGCAATCATAATATCATAATTTCCCAAGCATGAATGTGGTAAAATTTTAACAGAAAACTTTTGAACAGGGCACTTGCATTTTCTAAAAATAAAATTCATGGAATGCATAACACAATTCATACTCAAGACATAATAATCTACTTGATGAGAAAGAAACCCATATCCTTGCCTTTGCTATAGAAATTGAAGAACACACAAAAATCCCAATGAGCTATGGCCGAAACCATATCCTTCGATCAGGGCACGATCTCAATTGAAAAGATGAAACAAAATTTACACAGTGGAACACAACACAATATACTCTGAAATGGTGAGAAAAGAGCTCCTATTCTTGCCTTGCTAAGAAAGGAAAAATTGAAGGAGGTAAGAGTTGTTGCCGCCGATCGAAGAGGAGCTGACATGAAGCTGTAATCGAGCTCAATGGAGAAGGAAAGAGCTCGCTCAGCCTGCTGTGGTGGAGTTTCGCCGGAGAAGAAGAAGAGTGGAGAGTTGCGGCGGTGCTCGGAGCTTGAAGGAGAAATGGAGGTGAAGTCGACGGCTGATTCAGGGAGCCGATGAGAGCTGAAACCAAGCTCCAAAAGGAAGGAAAGCAGCTCGACCAGCACGCCATGGAGGTGTTTCGCCGGAGAAGAGAGGTGTGGCAGGTGGCGGCTATGGAGAAAAAATGGAAGTCGATGGCTTTCTATGAATAACAGGGGAGAATTCGTGAAGTTGAGTGTGTGTGGATGTGCGTGTTTGGGGTGTGGGTTTGAGGGTGAAATTTGGGTCTAGGGTTAATTCTTTGAGTCGAAGTGTAAGTATAGGTGTATCTATAGGAAATGTGAGTGTACTCATTTAAGGAAAAAGTGCTACACACTTTTATGAAATGCTAGACCAAACTTACAAATTTAGGAATTAAAAATCAACACTTTAAATATTTTGATGTCGCAACGATAGGTAAAATTTTAAACAATAAACATAGCGATTAAAATAATTTAAGCAGACTAGACTAATCGTTTAAAAGAAAATTGAATAAATACACAAGCGAAAATAAAAATCTTTAAAATGATTTGGACAATTAAAAAGAATTTAAATAAATAAGCTAGACATTTAAAATAATTTAAGATAATTATTCGCTAAACTTATGCTATTTAAAATAATTAGTTGGACAGTAAAAAATATTTAAAAAAAATAAGCTAAACAGTTAAAATTGTTTAAAAGAATAAACTAAACAATTAAAAATCACAATCATTTAAATAAGTAAAACCTGAAACCTTTAAAATCTTTTAAACAAATAAATTGCACAATAAAATCATTTGAATAAATAATAAAATATTCCATTAGAACATAATTCAAATAAGGAATTTAAATCAATTAAACTTAAAAATAAAAATCGTAATATTTATTAAATTAATGCATGCGATTTAGTAGATTGGATTTTAGGCGTCACATAATTTCTGGGTGATCTATTAGATTGACATTCGAAGTTGCCGAATGATTATAGATTTAGACTGATTTTGCTTTTGGACAAGTTGATTCTTTTTAATAGTTTGTCAGGTATGAAATTTCGATAGTTGTGCTGCTTAAAATTCTAGAGGATTATGGAATTGCAGTCAGTAGACAATTGTCAGGAATTTGATTTCAGTGCTAGCTGGGATTCTCTATAGCATCATGTGGAGTTAGAATCGAGGTTAGGTTCTAAGATTGTCATTTGAGCTATGATGTGTTACGGTAAGAGCAGACCATGCAGGTTTTAGTGAGGTCTAGATTGTCGAAAGCTATTTGACCCAATACTTTCGAATCAGAGCTATCAGGGATTGTGATAAGTTGGTCTATGTTACGTTCTCGGGGTTACCCTAGATTTCGAGGACGAAATCTTTTAAAGGGGTGGATAATGTAGTGAACCGAATCGAGAATTAACGATTAAGTAGTAATTAATCAAGTAATCATGTTTAAGAGAAGTAAAACATGATTAAGAGATTTTCAGATGGGTTTAAGGAATTCAAAAATGGATCAGGAACACTCGAAAATATCCTAGAGGGTCCTGAGTCTTCGGAGAGATCGGAAGGTCCGAACTAGGATCGGAGCATCCGATCTGTGTGAAATTTCGGAAGCATAGTTAGTGTTTGGAACTAGGGGAGATCGGAAAGTTCGATCTGCATTTGGAGCGTCCGAACTCCATAGGCCAGCTGTCCAAGGATGATATCAGCTTGATTATGTCATGGGTGACGTTTGGGAAAGAGATCGGAGCTTCCGATCTGCTAGCAGGACGCTTGTCGAGAAGCCATTACACGTGACGATCATGCAAGATCGGAGCTTCCGATCAGGTGGTTCGAAGCATCGATCAGGAGATCAGAGCTTCCGATCGTGCTCTATAAATATGGGGTCGAGTGATATGAATCTAGGAGGTATTCGAAGATTCATATTGTTCCATGAATTGTCCCGTGATTTGCCGTCAAGAATTGAAGGATTCGGGATCCATGGAAATTTAGTTGGAGAGCATGGAAATAATTTTGGGAATTATTATAAAATTGTTGAGGCTAAAAATATCAAGAAAATAAGAAATTTGGGAAGCAACTTCGTAGCTGCAGCGCGGCCGCGCCTTTGGAATCGCGCGCCCGCGCTGTTCTGGAATTTTACAAGATATGTGATGCGATGCTGACGCGCGCCCGCGCAGCCTGGCTTGCGCGCCCGCGCTACTTAATCTCACACACACCAAGCATGTTTGTGTGTATTCGGGGTTTTTTTTTATATATATTTTGATATATTGTGATATTTTGAGTGTTATAAGTTTATTAGGAAGTTTTTAGATGATATCTTTTGCATTATTTTGCATTATCTTTAGGATTTTGGAATTATAATCCAACTAGGAAATCTTTAGTTTAATTCTATTAGGATTTCTAGTTTATTTTCTTCTATGTATTGTAAACTTCTCATTCATGAGAGACAATTAACATAGTTCATATTATTGATTTTTATGAGTCTAAAATTCTCTCTAGAATTTTGTCAATGCTTTGCTTTGCTTTGTTTTTTTTTTTTTTTTTTTTTTTTTATCAAAATCAAACTTATCAAAGTTCAACAACTTTGTGGCGTTTGTCAATTGATTATCTTCGTGAATTGTCAGAGACAGGTTCCTCTGAAGGTTAAGTTGTGATTAATTGTTTATCCTCGTGATTATCTGTTGCTAGTTACGGGTTCAACTAGAGGTGGATATCCGAAACTTTCTTGTTCAAAAGGTCGGGACAAAATTAAAGAATCTTTTTGTTATTGGATTGAGAGTACGATTTTAATATAGCCGTGTTTGCCTTCCATTCATCCAAGATTCGCATCATTTGGTATCAAAGCTTAAGGTTCCATTGATTCAAGTATGTCGTATCTTTCTATTTGTTCTTCTTATCCGGTCTTCGTGTTCTTCGTTCGTTGTTCGTCGTTCTTCGTTCGTTGTTCTTCGTTCTTTCAAACTTGTTATCCAAGTCTCATGTCTTGTGCTACAAGTTATAAATTGAAAAAAAGAGAAATTTTGAAAAAGTCAAAAAAAAAAAATCGGTAAAAAGAAAAAAAAAATTGAAGGACCAAAAAAGGAGAAGCAAAATAACTTGTGGCAAAGTTCTTGTGTCTTGTGAGTCTTTGGGTAAAAATTTATTTCAATCTTTATAAAGTCAATTCTTCGTTTTTTGTGCAATCTACGTGAGTCGATTGACAAGTGTTTACAAGTTTTGAACTTGTGAGTTTGATATTTAAAATCATAAAGCATAAAGCTATTTCATATTTTGAGTGAAAAAAAGTGTTTGAGTGAATTCATTTGGAGTGACTTGTGTGATTTTGGGTGAGGAATAATTTATTATTAACCTTTTTCTTACAGGTACGATGTCCTACAAAAATTATTTTGTTGGTGGAGATGATGAGTATATGGAGAGCAAAATAAGATTTTATGAGTGTGGTAGTAATAGGAGAAAAGATGAATGTAGTAGTGAGGATTGGGGGAGAGAAAGGAGAAATTATGGGAGTAAGAGAGAGAGAGAAAAATTGATGTGTATAGAGACGATGATGGTTGTCGTGAAGAAAAATATTTTGAATATTATTTGGATATGATTAAAAAAAAATAAAATTCTGTCGTTCCATGGAGATATGAATTCGGAATCGTATTTGAAGTGGGAGAAAAAGGTAAAGAATATATTTGAAGGTAGTGATGTTTCAGAAGCCAAGAAGGTTAAATTTGTTTTATGAGAATTTACCGACTGCTAATAATTTTTTGTAGCATTTTACTTTGGCATTTTATTTTTGCGCAAGTAAAAAGTAAATTTTTTTTTTTTAATTATAAATGCTGAAGTAAAATGATGAACCAGATTTCAGATCCCTTTCTTGAACGGCATTTTATACGTATCTTTCTTTAACTTTTATCACTTGGTAAAAAAAAGAAATTATCACGATAACTCGCGATCCCCTTTCTCCTTCAACCAAGAGGCCGCCGATTTGCATCTCAAGCCATCCACCACCGCCGTGAACCGCTCGCCAACGCCGTAATTTGAAAGCCCAAGGTTTGAATCCTTCTTTAGTGTCAATTTGGATTTTACATGTTTTGGAAGATGTTTTCCTTTTTTTTTTACGTAATATATAAAAGCTGCATATATACTTGGATTGATTTTTGTAGATAGTCCTTCCCTTTCAAATGGCATCAAGACTCAAATGCTTTAAAACTTCAAAACATAGAGAAAAAGGGAACCCATTAAAAAATCCTTGTTATGGATACTGATGCTCAAAGTTCAAGAAAAGCGAAGCCTCTGCATCATATATTTGTATTTTGGAGCCGTGGAGATTTTAGCCATAATGTAAAGAGATCCAAGAAAAAGATGAAAACTTTAGCAGTCCCTCTATTTCTAGTCATTTTTCAGTTTCCTTCTTGTTTGGTTCCACTGCAAAACATCACTTTTCTTCTGATAATGGCGAATGCAAAACGTGACTGGTTCAATCAATCCCAACTGATATGCCCCATCGGTCTCGTGTGCCTAGTGTTCTTTCTGGTGGTAATTTAACTTTTTGACCCTTCCCTTATTTGAGTCAGTAGGAAAATGGGATATTTAACCTATGATGTTTCTGGTTTATTGATTTATTGGTTTGGTGTTTTCAGTTTTATCGTTGAATATTTACAAGGTTTCTTCAAGTGGGTTTTTGGAATAGACTATGCTAGCTGAGATATAGAAATTCTAAGAGTTAGCTGGTATGCTCAAAAGCTGTTGCAAGTGAAAATTGCGAAGTACAAATTGTGAGATTCCAATTACTTGTGTTAAAAAGCAATCATATTTAATTTATATTGTGGATGGAATTGAAGCTGCATATACACAAATTACAAATAAATTGGAGTAATTTATAACAATTTAAATTACCTGCAGGTGGAGCAGCAATATTGTGAGATAGTGTTTGGATTTGATTGAGTATTTTTTCCAACTCCAGCCAAACATCCCTGGAAGCGTTGTGAGAAATCCATGTAGTTTGATTGTATTTTTTCTTTTACATATGATAAACATATTCAATGTGCATTCAACTCAAATTTCATGGTCACCACCAGATTCCGATCTTCATTCCTCCTCGGTCATGGTCGCTGTTTCGCCCCCTAGAATTTCACTGGATTGCCTCGGACATAGATACTACAGAAATAACACAGGCACTGCATCTTCTTCCACTGCATCAACAAGGTAACTCTACTTTTCAAACCTATCTTAACCCGAACCAGGACAATCGGTTAACTAAGCTCTATCCTCCGAACTCTGCGTGATTTCTAAAGTTTTTAAGAACTATATTGATCTCAATCATGCCTACTAGCTGCTAATAAACATAGAGCAGAAGTTCAATCTAAAAAAAAGTAACTAAAATGTGTTAATGGATCCTATTGGCTGGTTTTAATTCATTGCTATGTTTTTTTTTACTGTACCTGAATCTCACGAGTCCCTTTCTGATGTTGGGGTTTAACAGGTTTCATGTAGATAGTCTTTAGTTTTATGAGCTTTTTCACTTGTGGTAAATTCTTCACAACTTGTCGATTAATAAATATATGTATTTAGAGCATCATTAATTAATTAAGAACCATTTAAGGTTATTGAGATATGGTTTTAATAATCGATGTTTTAATTTGTGCATATATAAAATTTTCAAATATAATAAAATTTTTCTCCCCGTTGCCCGTGTATATATATTTTGTGAATGATTAATATAATTATTATGGAAGTATTGATACAAAATTAGGCCAATTATGTGAAACTTAGTTAGACTAATAACAAGATGATTAGTTTAATAGAAGGTTAATTAATTAATTAATTAGTGGTTAATGCATAATTGGTGTTTTGAGGGTACAAGATAACCATCGAAAAAAAAGATAACCATCAAAAAAGGCGATCACCAATCTTGGGCTTTTTATTTTTTAGATTTATATATTTTTTTAAATAATATTTTGTGGATTAAAATCGACATATTAATGGTGAAAGAATTCATACCAAATTATTTTGACATATCACATATATACTTTTATATAAAAACTCCTATGAAATTTTCTCACGGTTTATTTTGTTAGACAGATCACCTTTGTTCAGCCCTAGCTCCTGCCGATCGACAACTCCAGCCTTCCACCACAACCAAGAGCTGCTCGCCGTCTTCCAAATTCCATCGATCCTCATCTTCCAAACTCTAGCGATCCCCTTCTTCAGCCCTAGCGTGCCGCCGATTTATGTTTCTTTTTTTGTTCTCTGCAGGAGCGCTCTTCTAGATAGAAATCTCAAGTAAGCAGTGTTCTGAGAAAAACATTGGTCAGCTGGTTGTTTTCTGATAACGATAATTTTATTCTTGCAAATACTTGGGGTGTGGTTACGCTCAAGTTCAAATTTTCTCGTCTATCCACTCGAACAAATTAGGAAGTCAATTAAAATTTCGTTCTCTGGAGTGTTATTATCTAAGTCAAATATATGCTTCGAAATTTGTGCTTTTGATGATTTATTCGGCTGAAGATTGGGATTAATTCGTTAAATTTTATGATTACACATATAAATGTGGGATTTTTTTGTGTTCTTGCGAGTTGGGAAACGCGGTTGATTAGTAAAAAAAATAATTAGACGCTATTTCTTATACCATTGGCTGGTACTTGGTAGGCTCACTTTGTTGGCTGGTGCAGCAATGTCGGGGCAAGTTTGCAATTAGCTAAGAAGTGGAAATTTTCTATTCATAATATAATATTGTATACTTGTGATTGAGTTCCAAATTAATGTAGATAAGTGGCTACCTCTGAAGTATGATGTTCAACTCAGCTAAACTGAAGTTTGTTTTTTAGTGGCAGTTTATTGGCTTAAAATTTTATTTATCAAGTCTTCATCTACACATCAGTGTATATTTGTCATGTAAGAGGTAGCAAATCGTTTCTCGTTTGAAATGACTTTATTTACTTCTTGGTTGATATAGAAAGAAGGAGGTGAAGAAAAGAGGTGGCGGGTTTGCCAAATTATGCAAGCTTTCACCAGAACTGGAGAAATTTACCGGAGTACTTGAATTGGCTCGGATCGAGGTTTCTCATCCGTGTTTCATGATTTATTCGTTTGGTCTATTTTAATTAATTTGATATATTGATCAAAATGCTTTTGTTTTTATAACCAGGTTGTGAAACAATTGTGGTGCTATATTAGAGAAAAAAACTTTCAAGATCCATCAAATCGGCGGAATATCATATGCGATAATACACTGCGCAACCTTTTTGGTGTAGATTCCATAGATATGTTCCAAATGAACAAGGCACTGACAAAGCACATATGGAAAATAGATGCTAGCGGTGGTATATTTTCTATCTTTACTTAATATTAACTCCTGAATATTAGTTCTGCCAACCTATTCCTTTGTTCGAATTTGCAAATTCTGTCAGAGAAACAGTTAATTAATCTGTGAGAACCATAAAAAGGGAAACTGGTATTTCTTATTTGAAAATTTGCTTGTCAAGTGAGGAAAAACAGGAAATGAAAAAAAATGGCGTGAATGATTTTATAAGCTGATTATTGGAATTGCATGTATTATGTTTCAAATATTTGTAATGAACTAGTTTCTGAGAGAAAATAAAATTTATGTTCAGCATTTGACTAAGGTTGCCAACATTACTGCCTAGCCCATTGAAGAAAAAGGAACCACATTGGCAAGATTTGTGCATAATCAGATCGTATAATGCTGTGAGGATATAAAAAATTATGCATGGAAATGCCCATGCCCCTGTGGATTCAGAACTGAAAGATTTATTGGTCAATGCAGAGAACAATTTGACATTAGATTAGCATGGAAAACTTCATAAAATGCCTAAATGTCCTCAGCGATAACTATAGGCAATGATGGGCGTGTTCTTGGCAATTTTAGTTGAACCACATACAAAATATGTCTGTAGTTTGTGATAGCAGGAGTGGATTTCATTCTAATGCGTCATGTTGCATTTTATGTTGACAAGATATGCTAACTGTAGACGAGCTAATGATGTCGGCTATTTTCATTCGATCCACTTAATTTTGCGTCTTTACAATCTGGCAGCTGCAGTTATTTCAGCTCCGAAGGACAAACCTCGGAAGCAAGAGAGAAATAAAGGTTGGGAATTTGTACCGAGCTCTTATAATGCTATGTTATTCTTTAACATCTGAATTATTTATTTTCTCCCGCTGTGGTAGTATATATCTTTTTGCTTGCTTGAATTGGTCATCTTTACAATCTGGCAACTGCAGTTATATCTTCAAGCACATGTTGAAGCATTCATAAAGCAGAGCTATTGAGAAGTTTTCACTAATGACATCCTACAATTTTCATTTTGTACGCTTTGTTTCACTTACATTTTTCTCAAATGTTACTCGTACCATTTTCTTTTTCTGAAGGATCCATCTGACAGAAGGAAAATAATCACAATATGCCATCCTCAATATATTATGTATGCAGTCACTTATACATATGAAAAAAATAAATTGTTACTTTTTAAATGTAGTGGGGTCAAGCTGTACAATGCGACGAGGGGTATTCCTAAATGGCCAGGTTTTAAACAACTGACGATATGTGTTGTGCTTACGTATGAATGCAATGAATTGATAGTTCATATTATTTGGATTGTGATTGCTGCAATTGAGTTTCAATTTCATTATAGGGAAATCTGAAATAAAGTGGTTCTGTTGAATGTGGATATTATGTGATGAGGTATATGAAAGAGATAGTTGAACCTGAAGTTCTACAGGTGGAATGATGGTAAGTTTCTGAAGATTAACAAGAACGAGAGAAACAGGGACAGCCATATGTGCAGTAGAAATATATTCTTTTCTGAATTAATATTCACAGTACAACCCTACACTATATATAGGAAACTTATTTCTATATTCTATTCACAATCTAACCTTAATTAATAGACAAGAAATAAGGAATAAATATCAGTCAAATATTCTAAGACTAAATACAATATTTCTTTCCTTTTTTCTACACTCCCCCTCAAGTTGGAGCAAAGATATCTATCATGCCCAACTTGCAGATGAAATCTTCGAACTTGGGTCTGAAATGACTCTTTGTTAAGGCATCTGCAATCTGTTGTTCAGATTTGAGAAATGGCATACAAATGATTCCTCCTTCAAGCTTTTCTTTGATAAAGTGTCTATCAACTTCTATATGCTTTGTACGATCATGTTGTACTGGATTATTTGCAATGCTAATGGCTGACTTGTTGTCACAGAATAGCTTCATTGGCACTTCCCAGTCTAACTTTAATTCTTCAAGAACTAGCTTTAGCCATAGTAACTCGCATACACCATTAGCCATAGCCCTAAGTTCAGCTTCTGCACTACTACGAGCCACAACATTCTGTTTTTTACTTCTCCATGACACAAGATTACCCCATAGAAAAGTACAGTACCCTGAGGTCGACCTCCTATCAGAAATGGATCCTGCCCAATCGGCATCTGTGTACGCTTCTATGCTTCTCTGATTGTTTTTTCTGAACAATAAACCTTTCCCTGGAGAACCTTTTAAATATCTCAAAATCTTGTACACAGCATCCATGTGTTCCTCGTGTGGTGAGTGCATGAATTGACTAACCATACTAACAGCAAAAGTAATATCAGGTCTTGTATGAGAGAGATAAATAAGTTTTCCTACAAGACGTTGATATCTCTCTTTATCAATGGAAGTTTTGCTGGACACTTCATTTAGCTTTTGATTTGGATCCATGGGTACATCACTTGGTCTGCATCCACTCATTCCTGTCTCTTCGAGTAGATCTAGAACATATTTTCTTTGGGATACATAGATTCCCTTTCTTGATCTCGCAACTTCCATCCCTAGAAAATATCTCAATAGTCCCAGATCTTTTATCTCAAATTCCAATGCGAGGCAGCCTTTTAAACGGGTTATTTCCACTTCATCATCCCCTGTGAGAATTATGTCATCGACATATACGATCAAGATTGCCATCTTGCCTTCTTTGGTATGCTTTACAAACATTGTGTGGTCGGATTGCCCTTGAATATAGCCTTGCTTCTTTACTGATTTCGAAAATTTCTCGAACCAAGCCCGTGGCGACTGTTTCAATCCATACAAAGACTTCTTTAGTTTGCATATTTTTCCACCAAATTGTTTTTCAAAACCTGGTGGAGCATTCATGAACACCTCTTCCTCCAATTCTCCATTCAAGAACGCATTTTTTACATCCATCTGATACAAGGGCCAATCAAGGTTTACTGCCAAGGACAACAATATTCTGACAGTATTCAATTTAGCGACTGGTGCAAAGGTCTCTTGGTAGTCAATCCCATATGTCTGTGTAAAACCTTTAGCAACAAGTCTTGCTTTGTAGCGTTCCAACGATCCATCTGAATTGAGTTTCACAGTAAATACCCATTTGCATCCCACTGTTCGTTTTCCATCAGGCAAGTGCATTATTTCCCATGTTCCACTTTTGTTCAGTGCATCCATCTCCTCAAGGACAGCCTTCTTCCATTCTGGAACACTTAGAGCATCCTGTATAGTCTTAGGAATATCCACACTTTGTAACTGAGAAATAAAACTCGAATAGGGTACAGATAAATTTTTGTCAGACAGATGATTTGAGATTGGGTGTTGAGTACAAGTTCTAACACCTTTCCTAAGTGCAACAGGAAGTTCTAATGACATAGAGGAGTCTAGTACATTCGAGGTAGATTTGGGTACATTACCTGGATTTGGTTTCAAATGAGTCGGGACTTCAGGTTCTGTTCTTGGTTCAGACACTTGGTCGTGTGGAGTTGTGGAGTCTTGCTTACTTTGGGGTCGTCGTATACTCCTGTAAACTTGCCCATACAACTTATCATCATCACCTTGTGTTTTAGTTTCAAGATTTTGCTCTGACACTACATGAGGTGTATCTATGATAAAAAATTCAGTTCTGTCCACATTATCAGAGTCTAAATCAAATATCGAATCTTCCAACTTACTCTCCCCCTGAAGAGGTGTGAAAAAATTTTCAGATTCGAAGAATGTGACATCCATAGACACAAAAAAAGTTTTTGTGCGGGGTTCAAAACATTTATACCCTTTCTGAGTAGGAGAATATCCTAGAAACACACATTTTACAGCACGAGGGTCTAGTTTATCACGAGTATGATGATGCGTATGAGCAAAGGCCACACAACCAAACACTTTGAGAGGTAAATCAGAATATAAGTGAGACATGGGAAAGGAATTTTTTAAGACAGTCAAGGGTGACGCAAAGTTCAGCACTCTAGAGGGCATTCTATTAATTAAATAGGCAGCAGTGAGAATAGCTTCCCCCCATAAGTATTTCGGAACATTAGTGGTAAACATGAGTGACCTAGCTACTTCTAGAAGGTGTCTATTCTTCCTTTCTGCGACTCCATTTTGTTGTGGGGTTTGAGTGCAAGAACTATGATGAATTATACCCTTTTTTTGAAAAAATTGACCCAAAAGTTTATTGAAATATTCTTTCCCATTATCACTTCTGAACACTTGAATTTTTTCATGAAATTGTGTTTCAACCATGGCATAGAAATTTTTGAAAATTTGTTCAGCTTCTGATTTATCAACAAGTAAGTAAACCCAACTTAAACGTGTGTGATCATCAATAAAGGTGATAAACCATCGTTTTTTTGAAGGAGTTGCCGTTTTGAACGGCCCCCACAGATCACTGTGAATAAGAGCAAAAGGTTTCGAAGCTTGATGTGTATGAGCAGGAAATGATGCACGATGATGTTTGGCAAATTGACAAATATCACATTGAAAAACAGAAGGATTTTTATTACGAAATAACTTTGGAAACAAATGCTTCAAATAATGAAAATTTGGGTGGCCTAATCTACGATGCCAGAGTAATATATCCTCGCTACTAGAACTAGAGTTTGGTATGATACTAGATTGTTGGGCTTGTCCACAGGAGTGACTTTCTTCCACAAAGTAGTAAAGGCCTCCACGTTCCTTAGCACTGCCAATCGTCGTCCCCAATTCCAGATCCTGAAATACACAACAGTTTGAGGAAAACTTAGCACAACACTTTAAATCATGAGTTAATTTGCTAACAGAAAGCAAATTACAAGAAAGATTAGGGACATGCAAAACATTTTGAAGAGTCAAAGTTTTAGAGATGACAATAGACCCTTTTCCAGCAATAGCAGATAAAGAACCATCAGCTGTTTTAATTTTCTGATTTCCAGCACTCGGGATATAGGAGCAAAACAATCTGGAGGATCCCGTCATGTGATCAGAAGCACCTGAATCTATTATCCAAGGACATATAGACAGGGTGGAAACATTAAAACCAGTAGATTGCAAGTCAGTACCTTTATGTGCTATGGAACAAGACGCTGGAGTGGATTGTGAAAAAGGTGTGGATTGAAAAAGCTTATACAACTGCTCTAATTGTTCCTTACTGAAAGAGGCAGCCCCCGAAGGTTTGTCTAGACTGGTTTGTTCTTCCAGTCCAGATTGATACGCCCTTGAAACCCCACTGCCTTTTTGTTTGAAAGACTTTGGTTTCCAGTCAGGTGGTTTGCCGTGTAAATCCCAACATGTTTCTGCGGTATGCCAGGGCTTTTTGCAGTGTTCACATACAACTTCTCTCTTCCTTGTCTGGGCAGTATGGTGTCGGCTTTGAGGTGTGGGAAAATTTTTGCTGAACAGGGCTGAGGTTTCCGAAACAGAAGATGCCTTCTCGCTCAACATGATTTTCCTTCTACCTTCTTCCCTTCTGACTTCAGCAAACACTTCACTCAAGGAAGGTAATGGATTTCTGCCCAGAATTCTTCCTCTAACTTCATCCAAGTCACGATTAAGTCCAGCCAGAAAAACATACACTCGATCACCTTCCATACGCTTGTGATATTTCATGCTATCATTTTTGCACTCCCATTTATCATCATAGCAAAGATCTAGTTCCTGCCATAACCCTTTCATGTCATTATAGTATTCAATGACAGTTTTTTCTCCCTGTCTAGACTGCCAGAGTCTAGTCTTCAAGTCAAAAATCTGGGATGAATTCTCCAGATCAGAGTAAGTCTCCCGAACAGCCTCCCAAACTTCTTTGGCGGTAGGTAGAAATAGATACGTCCTTCCAGTTGAAGGATCCATGGAGTTAACGAGCCACGAGATTACCATGGAGTTTTCAGATTTCCAGCCTGTCCACTTTGGATCGTCTTTGGCCGGTTCTTGGATGTCTCCCGTCAGGTAACCTAAACGCCCTTTTCCGTCAATGACAAGTTTAATTGACTGAGCCCACTCCAAGTAATTTTTGCCATTCAACTTATGAATGGTCAATTGAATGGAGCCTTCAAACCCAGTAGGATTCAGAGGATATAAGGTCGGTGTTTTAGCACCTTTCGTACCATCATTCTCACCCGAAGACATCTTATTTTTGTCTTCGTTGGTATTTGACATGCCCGTTTTTTTTTTTTTTTTTTTCTGTCAATTATGATGCGGGTATACAAAACCTAGGCTCTGATACCATGAAGATTAACAAGAACGAGAGAAATAGGGACAGCCATATGTGCAGTAGAAATATATTCTTTTCTGAATTAATATTCACAGTACAACCCTACACTATATATAGGAAACTTATTTCTATATTCTATTCACAATCTAACCTTAATTAATAGACAAGAAATAAGGAATAAATATCAGTCAAATATTCTAAGACTAAATACAATATTTCTTTCCTTTTTTCTACAGTTTCAAATTTTATTTTATGCTCTGGTTCCTTTCAAAATATGCTTGCCAATTAAGCATAACGTTAGAAACTATAAGCTTTTTTAAAGATTTTTTGAGTCATTTCTGTTTTGCAACTAGCTGCCTTGTTTTTTGTTTCTTTGTTTATTGCAAAATAGGATGAGATTGTCTCTTTATTGCAAGTGTACAGATTGTATTTGTATGCATACCAAATAGGTTGTTGATTATTCTTTGTTTTGGATTTCAGTTTGCAACTGCTGCCTTGTTGGTTTGCCGTGACATTCCTATCTTTTTTTGAATTTCAGTTTGCAGGATGCGTCAAGAATCAGTGTTACAGTCAAGAACAATTTGACGAAGTTATAAGTGAATGGAGTGAATTTGTCTACTCACATGTAGGTGCTTAAATATGTTATTCACGTTAGGATAGTAATTTCTTTTGAGGAAATACGTGTGCATGTGTACATGTTTAGTTTTGAGAAAGTACGCGTGGATATGTGCATATAATTTCGCGTTATTTTGGTGGATAGACTTGTTGACTTATGTATGCTTGTCGTTTTGAGATGGATTTATTATTAGTGTATTTTCAGTTTCAAAAATATATTTATAGCATTATTGTACCTAAATTTTAATTTACAAGCAATGTGTTCTATTAATTAGGCAATTTTAGTATCAACGTAGTAAACTGAAGAATGTACTTAATCATTGATTTAAATGCTGCAGTCATATGTATTCTATTGCTTCGGCAATTTTAGTAATCGACAAATATGGAAGTAAATCATTATCTTTTACTTCGTATATTAATCAAAATACCGAAGTAAAACAAATTTTATTACTTCGGCAATTTTATTAATAGATGAAGTAGAAGAATGCATTTTACTACGGTAATATAGGAAATTAACGAAGTAAAAGATATTATATCACTTCGTCTGTTAATGAAATTGATGAAGTAAAAGCTATTCTATAGCTTCAGTAATTTCATTAATAAGCGAAGTAGAAGATTGCATTTTACTTCGGTGATAAAAGAAATTAACGAAGTAAAACACAATCTTTCACTTCATATACGAACCGAAGTATAATCATAGTTGTTACTTCATTAAATTCATTAATTATCGAAGTATAAGCATATGTTTTACTTCGTAACTTATGAAATGAGCGAAGTAAAATATATGTTTTTACTTCGGCACCAGTCCAATTCTGCCTCCAAAAAATGACCAAAGACTTCGGTAATTTAAGGTATAAGACTTCGGCGATTCAGCGAAGTAAAAAAGTACCTTATTACTTTACGTGACACTACTTCGGTAATTAAGTACCGAAACCGAAGTCTTACGCAATTTTTCTACTAGCATGAATAGGAAAAGACATGGAATGAGTCCTATTTATACATGAGATGAGATGAAGAGAGCTATGCGGACACGTTTTGCTCCTAATGAGAAGAAAAGTAGAGTTTTCAAGCGTGAACATCAAGGTACATCTAAACTTTCAAATTCTAGTACCTTTGATATTGCATGCTTATGGTGTCATTAAAAAGATAAGCATGATATGAGCTAATATTTTAAGGAGGCTATGATGAAAGTGGCGGATTTTCGTGTAGAGATTGAATCTAATGTTGTCGTATACGTTGAATCAAAAGTTGAAGTTGAGTCAAGAATTGAGGATGAAACTTCATTGATTGATGATGAGAGTGTTGAAATTTGTGCGGTGGAAGGTGAATGGCTTGATGAAAAACCTTCTATTGTACATGGTGTGGTTGATAATGGTGTTAGTGTTGGAGAATGTGAAGTGGTAGGTGAGTTTGTGGGTGTTGAAGAGTCATCTAATATTTTTGTGATAGATGAGAGTCCTATTGATGTTCATAGTGGGACTAGTAATTTGTTGTTGGATGAGTCTTGTAATGTTGCTATTCAATTGAGTCCAAAAGAACTTCTTGAGGATCAATTGGAATTTCAAAAATTGAGTAATATGGCTGAAAAAAAGAGTGATAAAAAAAGTGAGATAGCCATGAAAAAAAAAAAAACAAAAATAAAATTTAGAGGCCGAAAGAAAGAGAGTGCAAAAGAGTAAGATGACCTTTGAGGTAAAAAAAGAGAGGAAAAAAATGAGGGAAAAGAGACCAATAAAAAAAGAAAATATTATGGTCCAAAATTGTGAGGATGAAAATTTTGTTCAATTAAATAAAATCCCTAAAGTACTTTTGTACAAAGAGGTTTTATCTCATTGTCATGATATAGCCGGTTCAATCCAGAACATCGTTTGTTCTTCTTTGCAAGATTTTGGAGATGTGTTGATGAAGAAGCAAAGAAGATACAATACTAACAAGCTTAAAATGTTGAATCCATGTGAGGTTGGTCATGCCCTTGGAGAGGTTAGAGACTTGAGAGTTGTTCCATTCGAGAGGTATGATTTAACTTTAAATGTTGAATACCAATCAAATGTCTACTTTCAAAGGTATGGTCTAAATTATAAATTGCAT
Organism: Henckelia pumila; assembly: GCF_033568475.1. Taxonomy (NCBI): domain Eukaryota; kingdom Viridiplantae; phylum Streptophyta; class Magnoliopsida; order Lamiales; family Gesneriaceae; genus Henckelia; species Henckelia pumila. Next base: position 193,933,402 of record NC_133121.1, read on the forward strand.
GGATTAAACTTCTTTGTTGAGAGATTTGTGAATATGCTATCTATGAAATATGGATTGAATTCAAATCTTGATCTTAAGTTATTGAAATCTAGGTATGTTGAGGAATTGAATAATTTGGATCATATGGTAGTGTTGAAATCATTTGTTGATCTTAATGTGTTGGAATCTTGGTGTGATACAAGATTAAGCAAGTTGGTGTATGTTGTTGTGAATTATTTGAATTGTGTTGATGTGAGTCAATTGTGCATGAATAGTATAGGTGGAAAGTCATATTTGCTTGAGTGACTAGTGTTGACTTTTGGGCTAGCTCATGTGCATAATACTTTCATGAGATTGTTGGGTTGTGTTTTGTATGTATCTATGGGTAACTTTGTTGTGGTATACTTTGATTATATCTTAGTATATAGCAAAAATTTTAATGTGCATGTTGAACATTATTGAGTTGTGTTAATCATGTTGGATATGCAGTTTTTGGGTCATGAGCATGTTAGAAAGTTGAATGTTTTTCGTGCAAAAGAACTTGTTGATTTTGGTGTAAGTTCTCAAGGATTTAAAATTGTTGGTGAAGAGTTGATCAAAAACCAACGAGGTAAGGAAAATGTGGTAGTTACTACACTATCACCAAGATATGAGTTCTTATCTCTTTTGGTTACAAGGTGCTTATGGTTTGAGAATGTTAATGAATTGCATGAATGAGTTATTGACTTTGAGGAAGTGTTTGGAAAATATTTGTGCGGTGTTAATGATAAATTTTATGTGAGCAAGTATTTGTTTAAAAAAAATAAGTTTTCTTTATATGTTCGTCATTGCATGATTTGCTTGATGAAATGATATGTGTCTTGAGGTTGAAGTGTAATTTTGCGAGATCCAAAAGAATGAGTCTAATGGATGAATATTTGTTATGGTTACACATGAAGAGATATATCGACTGGAGTTGTGAGTGGCATAATGCATGCGAGTTGTTTCTTATTCCTAGAAAACAATGGTTGTATTTAACTATGCATTTTGTGTTAGGGTTAACTAGGTCTAAAAAGGGGAAGAACTTGATTTTTGTAATGCTTAATGGAATATTAATCATGTTTTTGCATGCTAATGATGTTGGTGTGTTTAATTTGTACATGAGAAATTTCATAAATCTTGATATGGTTATGAGTGTGCAAAGTACATTATTGCCTGTGGAAAATAATTTTCAAATTTTTAATTCTTGCGTGATTTTTGTAGGTAAAGGGCAAGATTTGAGGACAAATTTTTTTGAAGAAGGGGAGTCTGATATCTTTCTAGGAGGTGTTCGAAGATTCATATTGTTCCAAGAATTGTCCCGTGATTTGCCGTCAAGAATTGAAGGATTCGGGATCCATGAGAATTTAGTTGGAGAGCATGAAAATAATTTTAGGAATTATTATAAAATTGTTGAGGCTAAAAAGATCAAGAAAATAAAGAAATTTTGGAAGAAACTTCTTAGCTGCAGCGCGCCCGCGCTATCGGTGAATTTTGATGAGTCAACGTGCGAAGGTGACGCGCGCCCGTGCCTGAAACCCGCGTGCCTGCGCTGTTCTGGAATTTTACAAGATATGAGATGCGATGCTGACGCGTGCCCGCGCAGCCTGGCTTGCGCGCCCGCGCTTCTTAATCTTACACACACCGAGCATGTTTGTGTGTGTTCGGGTTTTTTTGATATATTTTGATATATTGTGATATTTTGAGTGTTATAAGTCTATTAGGAAACTTCTAGATGATATCTTTGATATCTTTTGAATTATTTAAAAGAGTAGGTGCCCGGTGAGCCAACTTGTGGCTAAGGGCTTTGATGACTCTTTGTATAAACAATCTTTTGTTTAATATAATTTACACTTTTATTAATGGCAATGACTTTATCTTTCTTCATATTGTTATATTGTGATATACTATTGTTGTTTTGATAAAGACCTTGAATATACTATAGTGTATGTAAGATGTGGTAGAACATGGAGATGTCTATCATGAAACACATCTTATAGTCACTGTATATTCTAAACTGTTCCTAGTCGATTGAGCCGTCCGATAATAAGGATAAGGATCGCTCGAGTTTGAGACTAGCATTTGCGATGCAGAGTACCACGTTTCATTGGTAAGGAACATAGAGATGTTCGAAGCATGCAAATGGATATTCATACGATGAATGATCGAACTACCGTATCCGGACTTTCCAAGTGGTTATCACTTATCGAGTGGATAAAGTCCGCGGTTTTGGTTGTACACCATTAGTCCTTACTACTTGAAACATCATTGAGACTCTATATGCTAGTACTGTGCTTTGACTCGTTTACCGACTCTATTGGGGTCATAAGGTGTCGGGATTGGGTACAGTTACAACACATATATGAGTCGATGCTTTGTTGTCAAGGATTCACCACATACTTGCGAGTGTGGATATCCTATGCGATCTGAGGAGATATTAGTGTGACGAATCTCTGGCCAGAGTACATGATGTGTTTTAAGAAATGGTTTCTTAGTAGCCTTTGATCTTCAAGATGCATTGCATAGTTATCGAATCTCGAACGACTCTCGATTTACCAATGGTTGTTGATTCGATCGGGATATATGGATGAAGGGACCGTACTGTACGCTAACCAAAATCTATTGGTTCTTGCAGACACTATCAGTGATACCTAGGAAATCATGGGGCGATGTTGCTAGGCGCTCTTACCATGATTCGATGGGCAAGTCGGAAATTGTTGTTCCGAGTCACAAGGAGTTGTGAGCCCACGGCTAGCTGTATCCCTGAACCATTGAGGGTCACACAGAGTAATGGATTTTTAATCCCCATTGAGATAGTTAAATTTAAAGAGTTGAATTTAATGAACAAAGAAGTTGGACTTCTTATTTAAGAGTAGAGGAGTAAGATTTCCTAAAATGACATAGGGATGAACATTTTTGGAAATCACTGAATTCGGATTCAGAAAAATTTATCTTGACTTTAAAAGGTGCAGAAATGGTTTCTGTGCACATTGGTGAAATCGGTTTATCAATCGGAGTCATGATGAATTTTATATTAATTTTTGAACATGCGGGCTTTGCTTGTCGGGCTTGAACTTATGACTAATGGGCCCTAAGCTGTTAGCGGCCTACATTATAAATAAGTTATTGCAGTACAGAAATTACACACAACAGGTCACAAAATAATTTTCGAAAACCCTAATTTTATTTAGTGTGGCCGCCGCCCCCTCCCCTCTGCTCGTGAAAATCCAGTCTGTGAATTTTGAATTACAGTCTGGTTTAACGGATCAAATTCGTTAATTCTCTTCGTAGAAACTTCTGATAGATTTTCTAGTGCAATCTATCAGAGGGATTAATTATTCGTTCGTGGACCTGATTGAAGAACAGTTCGTCCATCAGTTCCAGGGATATACAACAAGAGCAGAGTAATCTGTTGGTGTCCATAATCTCGATTCGAGATTGGAGGTAAAAATTTATAATTGTTATTTAATTTTTACACACACAATTTAATCGTAAAGTTTTGATACCCATTATGGAATCGTTCCATATAAAATTTTTAAACTTTCGCTGCACCGGGTATCAATTCTGATTGATCTGATCGCCGGGTTCTCCAACAGTGGTATCAGAGACAGGTTGCTCAGATCAAGCGATTAAATTAATCGATTGTACAAAAATTTTTAAGCCTTGGTTTTTGAAACAAAATAAATATTTTAAAAATAAAATTTTTTTTTTCGGGCAAAAACCCGGGCAGCGATTGGATCGCTGCCCGCGGGGGGAGGGGCAGCGATGTTCGCTGCCCCGGGCAGCGCACGGCGCTTCCCTAGGCAGCGCTCGGCGCTGCCCATGGGCAGCGACGTGATCGTTGCCCAGGGCAGCGATTGTCGCTGCCCTAGGGCCAGCCGGGCTGCCCGGCCCGAGCCTTTTGGGGCGCGGGCAGCCCGGGAACGTCCCGGGCGGCCCGCGAAAAATTATTTTTAATTTTTAAATTAAAATTTTAATATGTTAAAATTCTATTTTTGGTCCGATCGAAAATTGTTTTTGATTGGTCCAAGAGGCGTCGGATCGAATTGTTCGAGTCCGAAAATTTTAAAATTGATTTTTGGATAAATTTGAATTTTTGGAAAATTTAAATATTTTATCCGTTAAATTGAATTTTGAAATTAATTATTTTTGGTACAATTGATGATAAGATATGATCTTATGGATATATTGAGTAAAATATGATTTTATGTATAAAATTGGATTTTATAGATAAAATATGATTTTATTTGATAAAAAGATAAAATATGATTTTGTATGTAAAATAAGATTTTATATATGAAATATGATTTTATCCTTTTAAATTTAAATTGCCATTGCATGTTATGCAATAAATTAATTTTGAATTAAATGTTATTGGATAAGGATGATCGATTGCCATGACCAATTTTGTAAGTGATGTTAGGAATTTACATTTGTTTTTATTGTTGTTGGATTTATTAATGGGCCTGGTTTATGACCCAATATGAATTGTCATATGTAATAAAAGTGGGCTTGGTTTATGGCCCGTTCCCACCCCTTAAAAATGTATCCCCTACTTGTCATTGTTATTTATTGTAAATAAATTAGATTTAGTGGGAGATGAAGATTTGAAGACGGAGGTGGGCCCAGCAGACAATAAAGACAGAAGAAATGTAAATTGGAAGCTCAATGTAATAGGATTGCATTGCATACTGCATATAACCTAGGATTGGACTAAGACTCGTGATTGGCAACCACAGGTCGGTTAGAAATGGAATCGATCATCCTATATAATATGTGATATTATTGTTGTATGCATGTTTTAGACAAAATTGTGTGAATCCGGCAAGCATACAAAATTTTAAAAAATGATGAGACAAATCTTCAAAATTAAAATCCCTCATTTTAAATATGATTTAAAATTGATATCAAGATAAATAAAGGAAATTTAAATTTGTTTAAATGTTCCTACCTTCCATCAACGATCAATGTATGAGATGCTACCCGCGGATACGGTCCGGCTCATATTATTGGGGGGGCCCGTTCGTCGGAAAGCTGTACATTGGATCGACACATGTTGTAAGTTGGGTGGAACTCCCATGGGATCGGCTCATATTATTGGGGGATCCACATGGCGACCGTCCATCACAACTTAATATTGATGGGTCATCTTGACATGTCACAATAAACGGCGTCATATTATTGGGCCCTTATTGGACATGAGGTAAAAACGTGGAGGTTGCTTTGGAAGCAATTGGACTCTACCTTTTGAAAATTATGGTTGGCTGATATTATTCGGGACCATAGTTTGTCAATTGGACTCCATGTTCTCACTAAGAAAAACAGTTTCCCGTTTTCACTAGAGGGTAGTGAAATCGTTAAAATAGTGGGAGTGAGATTCATAAAATAAATTTCGCCATATTTTATGTCTTAGTAAATTACTTAAACAATCACTGATATTTGTCTGTTTCTTTTCAGTATTTCATAAAGATGAATTCGCGTAATTCCTTTTTCTCGATCCTCGAACAAAATAAATTGACTGGCGCAAACTATACGGAATGGTTCCGTAAGTTGAAGATTGTCTTGACTTCGGAGAAGATGCTCTACGTGTTAGAAAAATCTCCTTCGAAGGAAGCACCAGGTGACATAAGTCCGGAAGAGTTAGCCAAACTTGATACATGGTGGGACCATGATATCAAGGCCAAATGCTATATGCAAGCCTCGATGTCTGATGAACTCCAGAGGCGATTTGAGGACACCGTGAATGCTGCTGACATTCACGTACAACTCAAGGAACTTTTTGGGTCTCAATCGAGGGCTGAAAGGTTCGCTACTGTAAAGGATCTAATGACGTGTCGCATGCGTGAAGAGACTTCGGTCCGTGATCATGGGGTACGAGTGATTTGGCTCATACAGAAGTTGGTAACCCTTGATTTGGTGTTGGAGCATGAACTTAACGTGGACTTACTACTTCTATCTCTTCCTTCTTCGTTTGACGGATTTGTAGTGAATTTCAATATAAACAAGATAGAGGCCTCCCTTGAAGAGATGGTCAATATGCTTGTGACATATGAATCCACTTTAAAGAAGGATAAACCGGCTTTCTTGGTGGGCTCCTCTTCTTCTGCTAAGAAGGGGCCAAGTACAAAAGGTAAGAAACGTTCTGCCCCACCCAAGAAAATCGAACCCGAGAAGAAGTACAAGACAAAGGCTTCAAACATGGAAAAGTCCAAGGATGTTTGCCATTACTGCAAGAAGCCCGGTCATTGGAAGCGTAACTGCAAGGAATATCTAGAGCAGTTGCGAACTGCGAAGGGTATGTTCTATATTGAAATAAATTTTTCACTTAATACTACTTCTTGGGTATTGGATACCGGATGTGGATCTCACATTTGCAATGATTTGCAGGTGATGACAAGAAGTCGCAGGCTTAGAATGGGTGAGACCCAGCTGAGGTTCGGAAATGGTTCCAGAGTTGAAGCTAAAGCCGTGGGAGATATTTATTTAATTTTGCAGAACGGTTTTAAGTTACTTTTGAGAGATGTTTTATTTGTTCCAGATTTGATTAAAAACATTATTTCTGTTTCTATGCTTGATAGAGATGGTTATTCTTGCAATTTTGTGAATGAGATTTGCAATATTTACAAGAATGAATGTTTGATTGGAAATGGACAACTTGAAAATGATCTATATAACTTAAAACTAAAAGACGTTCCAATAAATTATGTTGATAAACCGGCAACAACAAACAAAAGGAAAATCGATAGCCAAAACCCGGCAAACCTTTGACATGCTAGGCTAGGTCATATTTCTTCAAGGAGGATGAACAAGATAGTGGGAGAGGGCATGTTTGATATGTCTGATATTAACTCTCTACCTACTTTTGAATCCTGTCTGAAAGGAAAAATGACTAAATCTCCTTTTAAGGGGAAACCTGAGCATAGTCAAAATCTGTTGGATTTGATCCATAGAGATGTTTGTGGTCCATTTAGAGTTGGTACTCAATATGGCCACACCTACTTCATTACCTTTACTGATGATTATTCTAGGTATGGGTATTTATATTTAATGAAATATAAGTCTGAAGCATTTGAAAAGTTCAAAGAATTCAAGGCTGAAGTAGAAAACAAGCTAGGTAAAAGTATTAAAGCACTTCGATCGGATCGAGGTGGAGAATACTTGAGTACCGAGTTTTTGGACTATCTGAAAGAGAATGGGATTCTCTCTCAGTGGACTCCTCCTATGACACCACAGCTGAATGGTGTATCGGAGCGTCGTAATCGAACTTTGTTGGACATGGTTCGATCCATGATGAGCTTCACTGAGCTTCCACCTTCGTTTTGGGGCTATGCGCTTGAAACGGCGATATTGTTGTTGAACAACGTCCACACTAAAGCAGTGGACAAAACACCATACGAGTTATGGAATGACAAAGCTCCTAAGTATTCGTACTTGAGGATTTGGGGATGTCCTGCTTACGTGAAGCAGACAGTGGGAGATAAGTTGGATAGTCGATCCACCTTATGTTATTTTGTAGGGTATCCGAAGAATTCAATCGGATATTATTTCTATCATCCTGCTGAAACAAAGGTGTTTGTTTCAAGGAATGCCACCTTCTTGGAGAAGGAGTTCTTATTGGATAAGAAAGGCGAGATGATGGAACTCGAAGAAATTCGAGAAGAACCCGAAATACAAAATAACGATCCTACACCTCAGGAACCATTGATAGACACGCCTATACTTAGAAGATCCGAGAGGACTTCTAGACCTCCTATTCGATATGGTCTTCTTCTTGAAGGGGATCAAGATGAACCCGATGTTGGATATGATCCAAGAAACTTCAAGGAAGCAATTTCTGATGCGGATTCAAATTTATGGCTTGAAACTATGCAGTCGGAAATGGATTCGATGCATACAAACCAAGTTTGGTCTTTAGTAGATCCTCCCGATGGAATTGTTCCAATAGGGTGTAAATGGATCTACAAGAGAAAGCTTGGGCCTGATGGTAAGGTATTGACCTACAAGGCGCGATTGGTGGCGAAAGGTTATACTCAAAGACAAGGAGTTGACTATGATGAAACCTTTTTCACCAGTTGCAATGTTCAAGTCCATAAGAATCCTTATTGCCATAGCTGCTTGGTATGACTATGAGATATGACAAATAGATGTGAAGACTGCTTTTCTTAATGGAGACATTAAGGAAGAGATCTATATGACGCAGCCTGAGGGATACACATCCATGGGAAGCGAGCATAAGGTATGCAAGCTTCAGAGATCAATTTATGGTCTAAAACAAGCATCAAGAAGTTGGAAACAGAAATTTGATGAAACAATAAAGGATTTTGGTTTCATCAAGAACCCGGAGGAACCATGCGTGTACAAGAAAGTAGTTAAGGATGCTGTGACATTCTTAGTACTTTATGTTGATGACATCCTACTCATTGGGAATGACGTAGGGATGTTGCAGTCAACAAAGATATGGTTATCAGGTAGATTCTCGATGAAGGATTTGGGTGAGGCATCCTATATTCTAGGGATACAGATCTATAGAGATAGATCTAAGAGAATGATAGGACTCACTCAATCAACCTACATCGACACCATATTGAAACGATTTTCAATGGATGGGTCCAAGAGAGGACATCTACCCATGTGTCATGGAGTTTCTCTATCCAAGTCTATGTGTCCCAAGACTGATGAAGAGATAGAGAAAATGACACATGTACCATATGCGTCAGCCATAGGTAGTATCATGTATGAGATGATATCTACCAGACCGGATGTAGCATTTGCTCTGAGTGTCACGAGCAGATATCAAGCTAATCCCGGTCAAATGCATTGGAAAGCCGTGAAGGACATTCTTAAGTACTTACGAAGAACTAAGAATATGTTCATGGTATATGGAGGAAGAGAACTAAAATTGGAAGGCTATACCGACTCTAGCTTCCAAAGTGACGTGGATGACTCGAAGTCAACCTCTGGATTTGTGTTCATGCTCAATGGCGGTGCTGTCTCTTGGAAGAGTTCCAAGCAGGACACCACAGCGGATTCCACCACTGAGGCAGAATACATTGCAGCATCAGCTGCTGCTAAAGAGGCCGTTTGGATGAGGAATTTCGTCCAAGAGTTGGGCGTCATTCCTGAAGTTGTTGGTCCAGTCCCGGTGTACTGTGACAACACGGGTGCCGTTGCTCAGGCAAAGGAACCAAGGTCTCATCAAAGATCCAAACACGTACTGAGGAAATACCACATCATCCGGGAGATTGTGGAAAGAGGAAACATCACTGTCGAAAGAGTGGCCTCTGCAGACAATATCGCTGATCCACTTACTAAGCCCTTGCCAGGACCATTATTTGATAAACATCGCGAAGCAATGGGTCTACGTAGTATGACTAGTTGGCTTTAGGGCAAGTGGGAGATTGAAAGAGTAGGTGCCCGGTGAGCCAACTTGTGGCTAAGGGCTTTGATGACTCTTTGTATAAACAATCTTTTGTTTAATATAATTTACACTTTTATTAATGGCAATGACTTTACCTTTCTTCATATTGTTATATTGTGATATACTATTGTTGTTTTGATAAAGACCTTGAATATACTATAGTGTATGTAAGATGTGGTAGAACATGAAGATGTCTATCATGAAACACATCTTATAGTCACTGTATATTCTAAACTGTTCCTAGTCGATTGAGTCGTCCGATAATAAGGATAAGGATCGCTCGAGTTTGAGACTAGCATTTGCGATGCAGAGTACCACGTTTCATTGGTAAGGAACATAGAGATGTTCGAAGCATGCAAATGGATATTCATACGATGAATGATCGAACTACCCTATCCGGACTTTCCAAGTGGTTATCACTTATTGAGTGGATAAAGTCCGTGGTTTTGGTTGTACACCATTAGTCCTTACTACTTGAAACATCATTGAGACTCTATATGCTAGTACTGTGCTTTGACTCGTTTACCGACTCTATTGGGGTCATAAGGTGTTGGGATTGGATACAGTTACAACACATATAAGAGTCGATGCTTTGTTGTCAAGGATTCACCACATACTTGCGAGTGTGGATATCCTATGCGATCTGAGGAGATATTAGTGTGACGAATCTCTGGCCAGAGTAAATGATGTGTTTTAAGAAATAGTTTCTTAGTAGCACATGCGATGTCACTATTTGATCTTCAAGATGCATTGCATAGTTATCGAATCTCGAACGACTCTCGATTTACCAATGGTTGTTGATTCGATCGGGATATATGGATGAAGGGACCGTACTGTACGCTAACCAAAATCTATTGGTTCTTGCAGGCACTATCAGTGATACCTAGGGAATCATGGGGCGATGTTGCTAGGCGCTCTTACCATGATTCGATGGGCAAGTCGGAAATTGTTGTTCCGAGTCACAAGGAGTTGTGAGCCCACGGCTAGCTGTATCCCTGAACCATTGAGGGTCACACAGAGTAATGGATTTTTAATCCCCGTTGAGATAGTTAAATTTAAAGAGTTGAATTTAATGAACAAAGAAGTTGGACTTTTTATTTAAGAGTAGAGGAGTAAGATTTCCTAAAATGACATAGGGATGAGCATTTTTGGAAATCACTGAATTCGGATTCAGAAAAATTTATCTTGACTTTAAAAGGTGCAAAAATGGTTTCTGTGCACATTGGTGAAATCGGTTTATCAATCGGAGTCATGATGAATTTTATATTAATTTTTGAACATGCGGGCTTTGCTTGTCGGGCTTGAACTTATGACTAATGGGCCCTAAGCTGTTAGCGGCCTACATTATAAATAAGTTATTGCAGTACAGACACAACAGGTCACAAAATAATTTTCGAAAACCCTAATTTTATTTAGTGTGGCCGCCGCCCCCTCCCCTCTGCTCGTGAAAATCCAGTCTGTGAATTTTGAATTACAGTCTGGTTTAACGGATCAAATTCGTTAATTCTCTTCGTAGAAACTTCTGATAGATTTTCTAGTGCAATATATCAGAGGGATTAATTATCCGTTCGTGGACCTGATTGAAGAACAGTTCGTCCATCAGTTCCAGGGATATACAACAAGAGCAGAGTAATCTGTTGGTGTCCATAATCTCGATTCGAGATTGGAGGTAAAAATTTATAATTGTTATTTAATTTTTACACACACAATTTAATCGTAAAGTTTTGATACCCATTATGGAATCGTTCCATATAAAATTTTTAAACTTCCGCTGCACCGGGTATCAATTCTGATTGATCTGATCGCCGGGTTCTCCAACATTATTATGCATTATCTTTAGGATTTTATAATTATAATCCAACTAAAAAATCTTTAGTCTAATTCTATTAGGATTCCTAGTTTATTTTCTTCTATATATTGTAAACTTCTCATTCATGAGAGACAATTAACATAGTTCATATTATTGATTTTTATCACTCTAAAATTCTCTCTAGAATTTTGTCAAAGCTTTGCTTTGTTTTTTTGTTTTTGTTTTTTTTTTTTATCAAAATCAAACTTATCAAAGTTTAACAACTTTGTGGCATTTGTCAATTGATTATCTTCGTGGATTGTCAGAGACAGGTTCCTCTGAAGGTTCAGTTGTGATTAATTGTTTATCCTCGTGATTATCTGTTGCTAGTTACGGGTTCAACTAGAGCTGGATATCCGAAACTTACTTGTTCAAAAAGTCGGGACAAAATTAAAGAATCTTTTTGTTATTGGATTGAGGGTACGATTTTAATATAGTCGTGTTTGCCTTTCATGCATCCAAGATTCGCATCATCGAGGGTCCTCATTTCTTGCTTATGTGCTCTATAAATATGGGGTCGAGGGTCTTCATTTCTTGCTCATTTTGATTTCTTTCTCTTTCATTTTTAGCTAGTTTTAGGGCCTTTAGGACTGTTTATATAAAGGCAAGGGGGCGACGGAGCGCTGCCGGAGTTGTAGCGGAGTTGTGCCCAAGTTTTGGGGCTATCGCCATCAGTGGGCTGACGACGAACGCAGGTATGGTCCAAGTTTCTTAAAAATATTAGGAAGTATTTAATAGTTTAGTTAAGACTTTTAAAGTATGTTTAGTGATTCATGGATATTTTGCATTGTAATGTTGGACTGTAGATGCGGGGCATCCAGGAATATATTATTGAGGTACGTAAGTACTGACTGAGATTGTCAGCGGGTATGCATGCTTATGTGTTGCATTTATGTGTCATGATTTGCATGTTATTGCATGGATATATTATGTGGCATTCGCATATCATATTGTGTCTGTACATCTTTTGAGATGAACCAGTTGAGTAGGGTCGCTCAGCCTTGTTGGACGGTTGGGGCACTGAGAGTCACTCTGACCGACTGTTCATGCAGGCTCTAGTGTTTTCTCGAGGACATCCTAGATCCACGTCTAGTTAGGAATGAGTGGTTGGGTCTTGTGGTTTGATTGCCAGAGGCTACAACTCATGTCCTAGGCGCCAGTCTGAGCAGGTTGATACAGTATATCCCAGATACGAATACCCAGACATTTTCATATTGCAAGCATCATGTTTGTATGTTTACCCGTACTAGCGTATTTAGCTTTAACGCTCACGTTCAGTGTTTTTTGGACACCCCATTCAATGGGGCAGTTTCAGGTATTTTTCACCAGGACTTGGGATTAGGTGGTGACCAAGCAGAGCTATAGAAGTAGTAGCTAGGATTAAATATTGATTTATTTCAATTGGGTTGTATATTTGGAATTTGTTTACCGGTTGTATTCTACCGGTTCAATATTTAATTCAGCTTTCACAGTATATCTTTGATTATTGTTAATTGCATGCTTAATTAGGCTTTAATATCTGATTAGTAGTGGATCCAGGTTAGGGTCACTACAGGGACCAACTCCACTGGGTACATCCACATACTCACCGAGGATCACCGTAGCGTCAGTATTTTTCATCATGGCATCTCCCGGTGTCCGGAAATATAACAAGAACGTAGGGCTGAGCGACCCTATTCAGATGGCTATCTCGAAGGAGATTCGGATCAATATGAATATTCACTTGCAACATAATGTATAAAGCAGTAAAACATGGAACATGACACATAAAATACAATATATAAGAATGCATACTCGCTGACAATCTCAGTCAGTACTTATGTACCTTACTAAGACAGTCCTAGCAATACAAGTCTAGGGTCCAAGCCTACAAGGAAAAAATTATCATATCACTAAAGTTGGTCTAAATGCCTTAACTAAGCTAATATATACTCCATAAAACTAATAGGGATCTCGGACTATACCTGCATCCATCGTCATCCTTTTGCTATCGAAGGCCCCAACTCCTGAGCACCGCTCCACATCTCCTTTGGAAGTGCCTCGCTACTGACTGGGACCTGATTATAAGGCTGTAAATTCCCCAAATAACTCAAGACAAGAGAGGGAAGAAGTGTGAATGAGCAATAACTCCGAATCTCGGATGTCCTATTTATAGGAGATGTTCGGAAGCTCCGATCCCTGCATGCAAGCCACGTTCCGAATTGTCCTGATCGGAAGCTTTGATCTCATGCATGCGATTGTGTGTCCAAACGCTAGTGACACATCACTAATGCGCATGGCCTAACCTTCGGAAGCTCCGATATGACCCTATGTTTCTGAAATGCTTAGCTTCTGGTTCGGTGCTTCCGAACCTAGTTTGGAGGGTCCGAAATCTTAGGTGGTTCTGATTTCCAATCTATATCTAATCCAATTAAACATCTGGCTAATTAATATTATGATTCTTTAATCAAATTTTATCATTTAATCTTGTAAAACAGGGTACGGATTACTACAATGACCCACATACTGAACCGATCTTTGAATATCACCATCTTGGGTAACCCGCACATGTTGCCCTGTCGGTCCAGTGGGTGTCACATGGTGTAGTAACCCACTCCTGTTTAAGTAATTTAAGATTTCTAAGCATGAATAAATGGATAAAACATGATTAAGGAACCCTTAATTGAAGAAAACAAATAGAAAATCGGATTTAGGACGTTCAAAAATGGCCCGAAGGGCATCTAGTGTTCGAGTAGTTCGAAAGGTCCGAACTAGAGCTTAGGCCATTCGGAAGGTCTGGACCACTTCGTAGGGCAAGGGTGCAGTTCGGAAGCACTGAGATGTTCGGAAGGTCCGAATGTGAGATCAGAAGCTCCGAACTCCCTCAAACTGACATGTATGGGTTCTTGATTAATGATTTGACGGAGGTGAGTTTGGAAGCTCCGAAACCTCAGATCGGAAGCTCCGAACTATATTTGCACAGTGAATTGTCCAATCATAGGACACACGTTCGGTGAGTAAAGATCGGAAGGTCCAATCTTTTGGCTATAAATAAAGGTCAAGACCCTCATTTCAGATTGTAAATTCTATAGCTTCTATGTCATTCAATCTTTAGTTTTAAGGCTTTTTAAGATTCATCTCGAGGATCGGGCGACAGCGAAGTGCTACCGAGGGCATATCAAAGTTGTGCCTAAAGTTTGGGGTCATCGCCATCATTGGGCTAATGACGGGCACAAGTAATACTCTGAGATCTCTAATAAGTTTAGGAGTATATTTAGCTTAGTTAAGACTTTTAGAACTGTATAAGTGATACGGTATGCATTTTGGATCCTAGGTTGTTCACCTTGGCTTGACGTATAGAGGTACGCAAGTATTGACTGAGATATCTAGCTGAGTATGAGTTTTATGTGTTGCATTTTATCTTTCATGATATGCATATATTACTGTTCATATGTTGAATGTCCATGTATCACGTTGAGCTAAAACTCCTTCGAGATAGCCATACTTATAGTAGGATTTCTTAGCCCTAGTTTATGGACGATTGGACATCATGAGTCACAGTAGTCGACGAGTCGGGAGAGCTGTGATGTTTCCAGTACATTTCATATCCACGTTTGGATGATTGTGCTAGCTATCCATAGGGGTATTCCGAGTTGGTACTATGCACTCTGGAGACTCCAGTCTAAGCATGAGTTTTTCCTTGTTGATCAAGTTATCCAGTCCATGTCATATGCATGCACATATAGGTTTGTATACTCATAATTATGTACTGAACGATAGCACTCACGTCCTTGATTTTATCTTGGACACCCCATTCCACGAGGCAAGCTTCAGGTTGGATGATTCTCTCAGGAGTGGTCCTTGAGGTGAGGAGCAGTGCACCCTGATATTTCCGAGTTTGGTTTTGTTGTATTCTTTTGGGTTTCAGTATGCTACTCTTTTCGATTGGGTTGTATGAAACTAATATTTCCGTATGTTGGTTTAAGATTTGTATTGTACCGTTGAATTTTTTGTTGTTTATTTGATTATGTTTATTTAAGTTAATTTCTTGTTTAAGAATCTGATTAGTATGTGATTCCGGAGTAGGTCACTACTCACGGTACCCGATCATACAAGGAAAATACTAGGGCTGAGCGGCCATAGAAACAATAGGCTAAAAGATAACAGACTCAACTTGGTATGCCAATACCGCATACAAATAATGAACAATATAATCATGTTGGATCTCGGTTCTCTCGTACCCAAAAACGCACTGGAAGTTTAAAAATTTTATGTAAAAATTGAGCACTTGTGTAGCATTCGAAAATCATAAACATCCATAGAGTGTTTAAGAAGTTTTTACCTGTCAATATTAAAAGATTGATAATGGCTCCAACCAAGTTATAAACAACATAACTCTTGAATGATGGACCTCTTCTACAAGCTTCCAAGAGCACACCTTGCTCAAAAATAAGACAAGCTTCCAAGAGCACACCTTGCCAAAAATAGATTCTCCCTCAAATTAGGTCCACGACTAATCAAAATAGATCTACTCTATATATGCACTAGAATATATAGAGCATTTTTCATTGAAAATCTCTTGCCTCAACTTCATAAGATAAAAGACAAAAATTGGAGAATAAGTGAAAGAGGGTGTTCTGCCATATGGTTTGAAAGAGAGGAAGGAGAAATTTTTCTTGGTTCTTGGAGAAGTGTGTTATGACAAATTTAAAGCATGCATAGTATATTGTGCATCTTGTCTTGCAATCTCTCATCTCCTCTGTTACATGAATTGTAAGGGCCGAAAATATTAAGTTATTATTTATGAAATTTGAGAATTAAATTCCGTATTTTGGGCAAATATTGATTTGAGAAGTTATGGAAATTAGAGATTTAATTCCCGCACCGAAAATATTTAATTTGAGAATTTATGGATTTTGAGAATTAAATTCCGGGAATTCTTAAATTAAAAGAATAAATATTCGATTTGAATATTTATGGAAATTAAGATTAAATTACAAGTTTTGGGAATTAATATGATTTAATTCGAAAAGTGAAACCCGATCAGGGGTTGAGTTGAAAATATCGAAGTTGCAAAAGGCCGGGATTATTTAATTTAATCCAAACTTATTTAATTTTAATCCGAGTATATTTAATTTGGGAATATTTATAGTTTTGATTTAAATTCTAATATTATTAAATTATTTAGGATTGAAATTGAATTAAAAGAGGGCCGAGGATTGAATTGGAAATTATGAAGTCTCGAGGGGCTAAATTGCAAATAATTTGAATTTATCCTACTTTGAATTGAGGAGTCAGCTCTTTGACGTGGATGGAGCAAAATTCTTCAGAAGTGGTGAACAAAAAGTCTAGACCTCATTATTCCTATTGTCTTTGCCGTTTTCAAATTGCGATATCTTTTGATCCGGTTATCCGATTTTAATTCTGAAAGTAGCGCTGCGATCCTCTCTTTGAGGGCTTCGATTTAATGTAATTTTTCTTATGATTTATCAAGGTTTCAAACTTATGATGTAGCATAAATCAGACTTCATGTTTACAAAAGTATTCTTGAGTTCGATATCGAAAACGGATCGACGATTTGATGTTGTATTCAAGTATTATGATTTCTAGCTTATGGTTGCCATTATACCTGCTGAATTTGGTTGATTTATGATGTTTTTAAGCTGGTGTGAAATGTTGTAGCATGAAGATGCTTGTTAGAATTGATTCGATATCATTTAAGTTACCGATTGTCAATTGTTACGCCACCGAATCGGAATTTGTTAAACTTTTGGCATGTTACTTGCATCGAGAATGAATTGAACTCCTGGCTGATATGTCTAGTCTATGTATACCTTATTTTCAGATTGATGGTGACGAGTTAAGAATTCGATATCACAATTTTTGAACCAAGGAAGGATTCGATCAAAGTTATAATTTTCTAGACTTGAAGTGTAGTTGGAATTTGTATGACAATTGATTGGTTGATTGAGTTGAATATGAGATGAGTTGTTGTTGATGTTTAGAACTTGTTATCACTTCATTTTAAGATTTATATTGACGTTTGACGACTCGAGAATGCCGCTATTGAAATGGAATCGAATAACTCAAGGTTTGAAGTCATTTCAATGGAAGATTGAATTGTGAACTTGAGTTAGAATTGATTGAGTGTGATTGTGTTGATTGTCTAGATATAGAGCATCTCAACCACAACTGAATGACAGAAAGGTATAAGAAGACATCGCGAGTCAGGGATTTGAAACTCGAGAATGAAACTTCTTGAGTTGTCCCGCCAAAATCACATCTTTGTTTATCTTTTCGATTTGATTTTGATGTTGTCGATCCATTTCAGGTAGTGGATCTTTGAGTTTGAGTCGATAACATTACGATATGATATGATATTGAATTGATTCTATGCCAAGATCTGAGGCGATCTTATTTTCTAGTCTGAGACGACTACGATAAATGGATATCCATCTCAAGATAGGATACGAATCTTGATGGCACCGTTGATATATGAATCAATTCTCGATCGATATATGCGTTATTTACTCTACTGTTGAGTCGATTATGACTAGAGTCGATATGATTTATTTAACACTTTATATGTAGATTATACTGGGAATGATTTCTCACCGGAGTTTATCCGGCTGTTGCTTTGTTTTCTATGTGTGCATTGCAACAGATGAGGCATGAGCTAATCTGATAGGACGTTGATAGCTCGGAAGCGAGACTTAGCAAGTGTGGACTCGGGTTTAAGCTGAAGAATGGTAGTTAGATAGCATTGAACTTGACATGAAACTAATGTTTTAGAAGCTCACTTTTGAGACTTGGTGTAGCTTGTAGTTTCGTGATTTTTATGCTATTCGTTTGATGTAATAAATGCATGATTTGTTACTTGAAACTTCATACATGTATATATGAATGATCTAGAATTGATAAATCAGGATTTGAGTTGATATAGAATTGGTTTGGATTGAATGATCATGTTTGACAGCAAAAAAATAATTCTGCAGATTTTTGTAGCAGAGAATCCCGCTCGATCGGGTGAACTCCACCGATCGAGCGAGGCCCTTAAATTTCAAAACAGAGAATCGAGCATTTTAGGCTCGCTCGACCGGGTGAGTTCATCCGATCGAGCGAGGCCAAAATTGATGCAGACCCGAGAGTTTGATTTTCAAGCTCGCTCAATCGGGTGAGTTTGTCCGATCGAGCGAGGTACTGATTTAAAAAAAAAATTTAGCTCTTGGTTTTAATATTCATTTATTGTTTGATTAATGGTTTTATTAATCATTACTTGCCCTAAGATGAGATTAGCATACCGAGGTCCCCACAACAGGTGGTATCAGAGCGTAAGTTTCTCGAACTGAGATAGAAGTTGAGCGGGGTAGATTGAGTCGCATGCATTTATAGTATTGCATGATTATGCTTTACATGATTTGATAAATTGCATGTGAGCCTGATTTACTGATTTGTAAATTTTCTGAATTTCTTACTACTTTTGTTATAAGATTCCCCGGGTGATGTAAGCACTTAGAATTGAATAGAATAGTGTTACTTGGGTGACGTAAGCACCCCAGACTGAACAGAACTGTATGACTCAACTGAAAGAAGTATTTCTGATTGAACAGATCAGTATATCAGCGCATGAATAGATGCTATGGAAAATAAAAGTTGGTTTGTAGAGCTTGATCAGTTGTGCAAATCTTTGAAAGATACAGATGAATGTCGTATCAGATTGATTGTATACCAACTTCAAGATCTAGCAACCAGCTGGTAGATTTTGATGAAGAAATTCTGAGAGAGAATAGGTATATTAATTTCTTGGAAAGTGCTTAGAACAGAGATTTATTAGCGGTTCTTTGCTATAACAGATAGAAATTATGAGAAAAAGAAGATTGTGCCAAGACAGAAGAATAGCCAGAAAATAGAATATACCAATCAGAAGCAGAGAAATTTGAATATTGAAGAATATTATTTTATTAGATTTTCAAGCCTACTACGATTCTTTGAATTGTAGATGATGAAGAAACTCAAGATTGAGTCGTTTATTCATGGCTTGAATTCGGAGATTGTGTCTGAGTAAATGTTGACGACTGAAACATTTTATGAAAGTAGTTCTTTACCTCTACTGAACCGAGACAGATTGGTCTGGGTCTGAATGCAGATTATGTTGGAGATTATTGCACTTATTGTGGAGGGAGATATCCTAGAAATCAGTATAAAGACATTTCAAGAAGATGTGCTAGAATATGTGTGAAGCAAATCAGCTTTTGAGAAAATTTGAATAAAGAATAGTTCCAGAAATATACAGAGGATCAAAATGAAAGTGCACCTGGAAATGAGATTGCAGGTAACAGATTTATTTTGTTTTAACCTGTGTATGTTATAGGTGCAAGAGATATATGAAAGCTGAAAGCTTATTATATTTCCACCTCTGTATCCGAAAAGAGAATTTGTGAATTGAACTGAATAATTGAACTACTGCTTCGATGAAATGAAACTGAACATGATTTTGTTCGTATTTGAGATATCTGTGTATGTTGCATGATAGATGATACTGCAATAATCAAATACAGATTGATAGAAGATTGATGATAAGAAGCGAATAAATTAGATCAACAAGAGCATAATGTGCATATACATATGATGATATGATATGAGATCTAGAATTAAGATTCTTTGATTCCAGTTCCGTGTAAATGATGTTGATTACAGAAATGTTCTGAAATAAGTATATGTTATTCATTAAATATGTTCAAGATCTAAATCAGTATTGGTAGATATGTCAATGTGTAGTAGCCCGAACCCTAATTGAGTAATTAAAGGATTAATGCTAATTAAATAAATTGGGGATTGGACGGATCGGAAGCTCCGAAGGGACGATCCGAAGCTCCGATCGGGATCGGAGGCACCGATGATATTACGTCATCCATGACGTGTGGCTGGATCGGAAGCTCCGATCAGGACCGGAGGCTCCGATCACCCCTATCTGGAGTCAACAAGTGATATTTTGACACGTGGCAGATCAGGATCTTCGGAAGCTCCGATGGCAGGATCGGACGTTCCGATCGAGGTTCGGACGTTCCGATCAGGGATCGGAAGTTCCGATCGTTGTCTATAAATAGAAGGACGAGACTTCACTTTCATTTGCCAATTCCGAGTTCTCCTTTCCTTTCTAGTCCTTTTGGAGCTGTTCTAGTCTTCTTAGGCTTGGTCCGGAGGTCGGAGAGGCGTTCGATAGTCGTAGCGGAGTTGTGCCCAAGTTCTGGAGGCATCGACATCAAAGGGCTAACGACGGAAGAAGGTATAGCTTTTGCTTTCTATAAATATTTAGGAGTATGCAATAGCTTAGTTAAGGCTTTTAGAGCACTTTGATGATAGTGGTATCATTTGGCAGTGTAGAGCAGACTATAGGCGTGGACCTAGAGTTGGTAGAGCTTGCACTGTATTGAGGTACGAAAGTACTGTTCGAGATATCCTGACTGAGTATGCATGTATTATGTGACTGCATGATTTATATGCCATGATATTATGCTGCATTCATTTGCATCTTGCTGTATCTCCTTCGAGATGTCTGTTAGTAGGGTTGTACCCTATCCTGTTAGTGGATGGACTTCCATCGATTTGGGTCCGGCGTATCCACAGTTATCTCGGTATGGGAGCCACCTCCTGAAGCGACGGCACAGCGTGCTACATACCAGGGCCCGGTCTGTCTCTGTTATCTGATCCTTGACCTCGAGTCTATAGGGAGTTCACTTTGCATGCATGTATACTCATACTCTCGCACTGAGCGTTGTATGCTCACGTCTCGTACTCTGTATTTTCTGGACACCCTATTCCATGGGGCAGGTTTGCGATTGGACGAGGAGGGTGGATCCAGGAGGGGCTAGTCAGTGGTTGGCCAGCTGGAGCTTCGTCTAGGTTTTATTACTGTTGTTTTGGGTTTATACAGCTATTCGATTTGGTTGTATATTATTGGATAATTACAGATTCCTTTTCTTGGGATTGTATAATGTTATTGGTTTCCGCAGTTTTATTCTGATATATGTTTTATTAAGTTAATTGCATGCCTAAGTTCTGTTTAGTAGGTGATCTGGGTAAGGGTCACTACATTTATGGTATCAGAGCATGCAAAAGATTTCTTGGGATTTAGTCTCATCTTGAGGTATTTTTGTAGATGTCAAATCGTGACGACCAGAGTTCTCATGGCAGTGTTGGTGGGCGTTGGGGTGATGCCGACCGGGAGCCTCGTCGAGAACGGCGTCATCGTCACCATGACGACGAGCGTTTCACTGTGCGTCGATTCTTAGCTATGGGTCCTAAGCCCTTAGTTGGAGGTGAGTCTCCGGAGGATGCGGAGAACTGGTTAGACCGCATGGAGACGAATTTTCAGACTTTCCAATGCACCGATGAGCAGAAGGTGGAGACCCTTGGCTATCTTCTGGACGGGCGTGCGCGCAGGTGGTGGAGGTTTATTTCTGCACCTTTTGTTGCGGCGAGGGGAGTGGCCACCTGGGCCGAGTTTCGCACAGCTTTCCAAAAGCGGTATTTTCCTCCTGCACTCCGACAGTCGAAGGCAGGCGAGCTACTGAGTCTGCGACAGGGAACTATGTCTATCGATGAGTATCAGCAGAGGTTCTTTGATCTGCTATCCTATTGCCCCGAGATTGCTGATAGCTCAGAGATGAAGTATAATCTGTTTCTTCAGGGCCTTAACCCTGAGATCCATGACCGTGTGGCGGTTGGCGACGACATGTCCTACGAGGTTTTGGTGAGCCGTTGTCATCAGGCAGAGGACAGCATTCGGCGGAACAGGTCTTTCTCTCAGTCGAGACCTACTAGTTCTTTGGGTCCCCGTGCCCAAACTTTCAAGAAGTCTGGATCTTCTTCTTCCTCTGGTTCTGGAGGTATTGTCCGTTTCGGTAAGAAGGACAAGTGTGATCACTGTGGGAAGAACCATCCATCCGACAAGTGCCGCAGAGCTTCTGGAGTTTGTTTCCGTTGTGGAGAGACTGGTCATATCCGGAGGGATTGTCCACTGTCTGGGGGAGGCGGTTCTGGATCTGGTTCAGGATCGGGTTCTCAGGCCACCGTTCAGCAGAGGTCGCAGGGACAGTCTGCTGGGAGTTCTCATTTGAGGCCACGAGCTTCTGGCCAGGTGTTTGCCCTGAGACATGATCAGGCTGTGGAGGAGAATGAGAAAGTCATCGCAGGTACATTTATGCTTTATGGTATACCTGCTCTTGTACTTATTGACACTGGTGCATCTCATTCCTTCATTTCTGCACGTTTTGTTAAGAGGCATAGATTACCATGCATTGCACTAGACGTAGTGATGTCTGTTTCTACTCCGACGGGCCAATCTGCTTTGGCTAAGTGTCTAGTGATGGGTTGCCCTTTAGAGTTCGAAGGGAACGTTCTGTTGGCGAATCTCATGGTCTTGGCGATGGACGACTTTGATTGCATTCTGGGAATAGATATGTTGACTACCTATCGAGCTTCAGTGGACTGCTATCAGAGATTAGTACGCTTTCATCCGGAAGGGAGTGAGAGTTGGTTTTTCTATGGTGAGGGAGCGCGACCCCCGATGCCTTTGGTATCAGCTTTGAGAGCCTGTCGAGCTCTAGAGTCTGGCGGGGAAGGCTACCTTATCTATGCAGTTGATTTGTCCACTGAGAGTATTGGGATAGAGAGCATTCCTGTTGTGGATGAATTTCCAGATGTGTTTCCTGATGAGATTCCGGGTTTTCCTCCTGCTAGGGAAGTCGAGTTTGGCATAGAGTTGATGCCGGGTACTTTGCCTATTTCTAGAGCACCGTATCGTCTGGCTCCGTCAGAGATGCGTGAGTTGAAGAATCAGCTACAGGATCTTTTGGACAAGGGGTACATTCGTCCTAGTGTATCTCCTTGGGGAGCTCCTGTTCTCTTCGTGAAGAAGAAGGATGGGTCGATGCGGCTGTGCATTGACTATCGGCAGCTGAATCGAGTGACTGTGAAGAACAAGTATCCGTTGCCTCGTGTTGATGACTTGTTTGACCAGCTGCAGGGCACATCAATTTACTCCAAGATTGACTTGAGATCTGGGTATCATCAGTTGAGAGTCCGTGATCAGGACGTAGCCAAGACTGCATTCCGTACTCGCTATGGGCATTACGAGTTCCTAGTGATGCCATTTGGTTTGACTAATGCGCCGGCTATATTCATGGATCTGATGAACCGTGTCTTCAGGGAGTATTTGGACAAGTTTGTCGTGGTCTTTATTGACGACATCTTGGTGTATTCGCGTAATACGGAAGAGCATGTTTCTCACTTGCGGTTGGTACTGCAGACTCTTCGAGATGAGCAATTGTACGCCAAGCTGAGCAAGTGTGAGTTCTGGATGGATAGAGTGGTCTTTCTTGGCCATATCATATCCAGGGAGGGGATTTCTGTTGATCCAAGCAAGATTGAAGCGGTACTTAATTGGTCGCGTCCGATGACAGTTGCTGAGATCCGTAGTTTTCTGGGTCTAGCAGGGTATTATCGTCGCTTCATTCTGAATTTCTCTCAGTTAGCTCGACTGTTGACGCAGCTTACCCGCAAGGGTGTGGATTTTGAGTGGTCCTCCGAGTGTGAGGAAAATTTCCGTGAGCTTCGACGGCGGTTGACTTCTGCGCCGGTGTTAGCATTACCGTCAGGATCTGGAGGGTATGTAGTTTACACGGATGCTTCTCTTCAGGGGTTAGGTTGTGTCCTGACTCAGAATGGGCATGTGATAGCATACGCTTCTAGACAGCTGAAGCTTCATGAGGACAACTACCCAGTCCATGATTTGGAGTTAGCAGCCATTGTGTTCGCTTTGAAGATCTGGCGTCATTATCTATATGGCGAAAAATTTGAAATCTTCACCGACCATAAGAGTCTCAAGTATTTGTTCACTCAGGCAGAATTGAACATGAGACAGAGACGTTGGATGGACTTGCTTAAGGACTATGATTGCGAGATTAAGTACCATCCGGGAGCTGCTAATCTCACCGCTGATGCTTTGAGTCGCAAGGTGCGACTATCCGCACTTCAGACTTGTTCGATGTCTAGTGCGATCAGTGACTGTTGTACTTCAGGTTATACCTTCAAGCATAAGAAAGGTATGCAGAGTATCCAGATGTTTGCGATATTATCTGAGCCAGCCTTGTATTCGCGGATCCGAGATGCTCAGATGTCTGATTCAAAGAACCAGCGTTTAGCTCGTCTAGCTAACGAGGGTAGCTCGTCTGGATTTCATTATCAGTCAGACGGCTTTCTGTGTTTGTCTGGTAGGCTTGTGATTCCACAGGATGAAGAGTTGCGAGAGGAGATTTTATCTCAGGCACATCGCACTAAGTTGAGTATTCATCCTGGGAGCAACAAGATGTACAAGGATCTACGTACTCGTTTCTGGTGGAAGGGAATGAAACGCAGTGTTTATCAGTTTGTTTCGAGATGTTTGGTGTGTCAACAGGTCAAGGCAGAGCACCGACGACCTGGAGGATTGCTTCACAGTCTGCCTATTCCTGAATGGAAATGGGAGTTTATCACTATGGACTTTGTGACCCATTTGCCGGTATCCCCGAGGAACTGTGATGCTATCTGGGTTGTGGTGGACCGACTCACCAAGTCAGCGCATTTCATTGCCTATAGCCGGGAGTACAATGTGGATCGTATGGCTCGGTTGTACATTCAGGAGATCGTTCGACTTCATGGAGTGCCTGTGAGCATTGTCAGCGATCGGGACCCCAGGTTTACTTCTAGATTCTAGGGGAGTGTTCAGCGTGCGATGGGTACTACTCTCAGTTTGAGTACAGCCTATCATCCAGAGACTGATGGTCAGTCAGAGCGCACTATCCGTACGTTAGAGGATATGCTTAGAGCGTGCGTCTTGGATTTTGGGTCAGCCTGGCAGGATCATTTGCGTTGATCGAGTTCGCTTACAACAACAGCTATCACACTAGTATTGGGATGGCACCTTTTGAAGCGTTGTATGGGCGACGTTGTCGTACTCTACTTTTCTGGGAAGAAGTGGGGGAGAGACAGGCTGAAGGACCGGAGTTTATCCAGCAGGCGATAGACATTGTTGATCAGATCAAGAAACGGATTAAGACTGCACAGGATCGTCAGGCCAGCTATGCTAATATCAAGCGTAGGCCTTTGCAGTTCGAGGTCGGGGAGAAAGTGTTTCTGAGAGTGTCACCTTTCCGCAAGATTCTCAGATTTGGCCTTAAGGGCAAGTTGTCTCCCAGATTTATCGGTCCGTTTGAGATCTTGGAGAGTATTGGTGATTTGGCTTATCGACTAGCTTTGCCACCGCATCTATCTAGTATTCACGACGTGTTCCACGTATCCCTGTTGCGATGGTATGTGGCGGATGAATCTCATATTCTGCAGCGGTCTGAGGTTCAGGTAGACAAGGATTTGACTTATGTTGAGAAACCTCTTCGTATCCTGGATTATAAGGATAAGGTTTTACGAAACAAAGTCATTCCTTTGGTTTTAGTTCAGTGGCAGCGCCGAGGTACTGAGGAAGCTACTTGGGAGCTTGAGGACAGGATGCGTAAAGACCATCCTGAGTTGTTTTGATTTCATTCTTTAAGTTGTATTCAGTTGCAAACTCTGTAAACGTTTGATTTGAATAAAGAATGTTTCTGATTTCTGTATTTGCATTCGGTACTTAAGATCTGTTTTCGAGGACGAAATATCTTAAGTGGGGGAGAATGTAGTAGCCCGAACCCTAATTGAGTAATTAAAGGATTAATGCTAATTAAATAAATTGGGGATTGGATGGATCGGAAGCTCCGAAGGGACGATCGGAAGCTCCGATGAGGATCGGAGGCACCGATGATATTACGTCATCCATGACGTGTGGCTGGATCGGAAGCTCCGATCAGGACCGGAGGCTCCGATCACCCCTATCTAGAGTCAACAAGTGATATTTTGACACGTGGCAGATCAGGATCTTCGGAAGCTCCGATGGCAGGATCGGACGTTCCGATCGAGGTTCGGACGTTCCGATCAGGGATCGGAAGTTCCGATCGTTGTCTATAAATAGAAGGCCGAGACTTCACTTTCATTTGCCAATTCCGAGTTCTCCTTTCCTTTCTAGTCCTTTTGGAGCTGTTCTAGTCTTCTTAGGCTTGGTCCGGAGGTCGGAGAGGCGTTTGATAGTCGTAGCGGAGTTGTGCCCAAGTTCTGGAGGCATCGACATCAAAGGGCTAACGACGGACGAAGGTATAGCTTTTGCTTTCTATAAATATTTAGGAGTATGCAATAGCTTAGTTAAGGCTTTTAGAGCACTTTGATGATAGTGGTATCATTTGGCAGTGTAGAGCAGACTATAGGCGTGGACCTAGAGTTGGTAGAGCTTGCACTGTATTGAGGTACAAAAGTACTGTTCGAGATATCCTGACTGAGTATGCATGTATTATGTGACTGCATGATTTATATGCCATGATATTATGCTGCATTCATTTGCATCTTGCTGTATCTCCTTCGAGATGTCTGTTAGTAGGGTTGTACCCTATCCTGTTAGTGGATGGACTTCCATCGATTTGGGTCCGGCGTATCCACAGTTATCTCGGTATGGGAGCCACCTCCTGAAGCGACGGCACAGCGTGCTACATACCAGGGCCCGGTCTGTCTCTGTTATATGATCCTTGACCTCGAGTCTATAGGGAGTTCACTTTGCATGCATGTATACTCATACTCTCGCACTGAGCGTTGTATGCTCACGTCTCGTACTCTGTATTTTCTGGACACCCTATTCCATGGGGCAGGTTTGCGATTGGACGAGGAGGGTGGATCCAGGAGGGGCTAGTCAGTGGTTGGCCAGCTGGAGCTTCGTCTAGGTTTTATTACTGTTGTTTTGGGTTTATACAGCTATTCGATTTGGTTGTATATTATTGGATAATTACAGATTCCTTTTCTTGGGATTGTATAATGTTATTGGTTTCCGCTGTTTTATTCTGATATCTGTTTTATTAAGTTAATTGCATGCCTAAGTTCTGTTTAGTAGGTGATCTGGGTAAGGGTCACTACACAATGAGTAGAGATTGGAGATGTGTTCCAGTAAGATTTCAACTTTAGTTTAAGTTGTGAACTGGAATTCAATAGCCAATTGCTGAGTTTATGAATTGAATATTACTTTTGTGGTTTATAGACTAGATGACGATATGAAAATCAGTTGCAGTTGAGTTTTTTCTTTGATTATGCTGAATCGAATACATCAATTGGAGATATGATTCTTGAAATGTTTGATTTTGAGTGGCTCTCCTTGTTTTGTTCATAGAGCCTGAGTTGATTTACTCATTCGGAGTTATGAGATGAAAGTAAGTTGTTTTCACTTAGCAGAGTTTGTTATCCAGAAAATTTGATTTTTGGATGACCTTGATTGAGAGATTTTCTTAATCTTGATTTATTCTTTTGATTTTGAGAATTATTGATCCTTTGATGGATATTTCAGCATATTTTGAGATTTTTGGCTCGTAACTGATAGAAAATTAGATTACTGTCAAGATTTTGGATTGATTGTATGATTTGTCAGTAATTTGGAAATAGAAGTGAGAAATGAAATAGGCATTCGATCGATTAATTTCAGATTTCTGTGTATTCTGGTTTGAATATATTCAGACGAATGCATAACCAATCAGAATGATTTTTGATTGGAAATGATCCAGATTTGTTCAGAAGATGAAAGAAACACAGAAAGTAAATCAAAGTGATTAGAATTCGGTAAAGAATGCCAGATTGAGATATGAACTGAATCGCAGATTAGAATGGATGAATTATATTGTGATTGATTTATATGATTGTGCTTGATATTTCCGAAAAGAGATATCAAATTCTGAAAAACATGCACAACAATGAATGCAATAGTCATCCAATAATTGTTTTATCCTTTGATAAAGCAAACAGATGTAACAGAATTTGTACGTTTTAGAAGTTAAACATATAGAGAGAGTTGCAGTTGCAAAGCATTGACCAGATGGGTTCAGTGATAGTTTAGAGACTCCAGAATTGAAATGAAGTCATGATTTGATAGATTACTTTACTAAACTATCAAGATGAAGCAGTATGCAAGATGTAAACTGTGGTAGTGATGATTGAATTGATTTGAATTAATGAATACTATGATATGACTTCTGATCAGATTGATTGAAATTATTGAATAAGATGAACCATAATCATGATCAGATCACTAATTTGTGATTAGAATTGTTGTGAGATTACATAGTAAGCCAAGGATTATTGTTTCATATTGAGACGGTAGGTTACTATTGAATTATGATTCAGATTATCTGAAACTCTGAGTACTCTTTGATGTGAAAGTACAACATATTGTCTTTGAAGGATAGTCAGGGCAGATGAATCGAATTTCAAGAAGAAACTATATCGGACATGATATAGATTATCAAAAGCTCTGAGTACTTTGGAATCTGTGAGTACAACATATTATTCTCTGATTAATGGATAGTCCGAACAGACTAATCAGATTTTTCAGAATACGCTGTATGATATGTGATACAGATATGAATAGATAGCTGTTAAGAAGTTAATGATATGATGAGATTACAGGAATGATTTAAATCTATAGTCAAGATAGAGACTTTAGATTTATTTGATAGATTGTGTCATCGATTGATTGATGTTTCGAGTGTTTGGTTATATGTGATTGCATTATACCATTCTCTGATCAATGAATTATTTGAGTTGATTTTCCAGATTTTGAGAATATACTCAGAACTTTAATACCTGATTCGGTATTAAGTGACTTGATGTATTGCCACTTTATTATATGATTCCTGTAAAATCTATCGAGTCGATATTGAGATAGTGCTTTGATGATACGATAAGAAGAAACCAGATTCTTTGTGTTGAAATGATATTTCAGAAGTATTCGACATCGGATCAGATGTGATTTTAGAAACACCGAGAATGTGAATATGAATCTGTACTGAAGAAACAGAGTTAGTAAGTGAATGATAGATATAACTTATAAAAGCTGGAACTGATTGGTCAGCGAAAAAGTTATTCGTGAAACATTTTTCGATTCAGAATAGAGAAAGAGCGGTATATGAATTATAGATTCAGAATATAAATGTTGAATACTGATCGTGGAGCGATGAACAGAATGACAGTGTAGACTTGATATATCTTCTATGCAGAGCATAGAATGATAAAGAGAAAGAAACAAGTCGTCACTGAAACTGAATTTCACTGAATGAGATGTCAGACATAATTGATAAGTTTATTGAAAGCATTATTATTTCCAACTTGATATGATGGATTAGATTTGTTCCACGTATCTAAGTGAAGGAAGTATCAATAGATTATTCCTATGTGCTTTAATCAGATGAAATAGATATTGCGGAGATTCTGAGTTAAGTCGAATATTCGATAGATCCTTGAGTAAGGAGAAAAACAACTCAGAAAGAAGTCTTTTCAGTTAATTAAAGTACGAATGAATAGATACAGAATACAAGAGAATAGACGCAGAGTAGAAGAAATAATCTGATAAGAGATGAAGAGATGAAATACGAAGATCAGAGTTATATGATTGAAGTGAGAATTACTTCAGATAGTCATTCAGTTTATCAGAATTGATAGTTCGATTGAATACGATTTCGAGGACGAAATCTTTTCTTAGAGGGGAGGAAATGTAAGGGACGAAAATATTAATTTATTAATTATGGAATTTGAGAATTAAATTTCGTATTTTGGGCAAATATTGATTTGAGATGTTATGGAAATTAGAGATTTAATTTTCGCGCCGAAAATATTTAATTTGAGAATTTACGGATTTTGAGAATTAAATTTTGGAAATTCTTAAATTAAAAGAATAAATATTCGATTAGAATATTTATGGAAATTAAGATTAAATTCCAAGTTTTGGTAAATAATATGATTTAATTCAAAAAGTGAAACCCGATCAGGGGTTGATTGAAAATATCGAAGTTGCAAAAGGCCGGGATTATTTAATTTATTCCAAACTTATTTAATTTTAATCCGAGTATATTTAATTTGGGAATATTTAGAGTTTTGATTTAAATTCTAATATTCTTAAATTATTTAGGATTGAAATTGAATTAAAAGAGGGCCGAGGATTGAATTGGAAATTATGAAGTCTCGAGGGGCTAAATTGCAAATAATTTGAATTTATCCTAATTTGAATTGAGGAATCAGCTCTTTGACGTGGATGGAGAAAAATTCTTCAGAAGTGGTGAACAGAAAGTCGAGACCTCATTATTCCTATTGTCTTTGCCGTTTTCAAATCGCGATATCTTTTGATCCGGTTATCCGATTTTAATTCTGAAAGTAGCGCTGCGATCCTCTCTTCGAGGGCTTCGATTTAATGTAAGTGTTCTTATGATTTATCAAGGTTTCGAACTTATGATGTAGCATAAATCAGACTTCATGTTTACAAATGTATTCTTGAGTTCGATATCGAAAACGGATCGACGATTTGATGTGTTATTCAAGTATTATGATTTCCAGCTTATGGTTGCCGTTATACCTGCTGAATTTGGTTGATTTATGATGTGTTTAAGCTGGTATGAACTGTTGTAGCATGAAGATGCTTGTTAGAATTGATTCGATATCATTTCGGTTACCGATTGTCAATTGTTAGCCGCCGGATCGGAATTTGTTAAACTTTTGGCATGTTACTTGCATCGAGAATGAATTGAGCTCTTGGCTGATATGTCTAGTCTATGTATACCTCATTTTCAGATTGATGGTGACGAGTTAAGAATTCGATATCACAAGTTTTGAACCAACGAAGGATTCGATCAAAGTTATAATTTTCTAGACTTGAAGTGTAGTTGGAATTTGTATGACAATTGATTGGTTGATTGAGTTGAATATGAGATGAGTTGTTGTTGATGTTTAGAACTTGTTATCACTTCATTTTCAGATTTATATTGACGTTTGACGACTCGAGAATGCCGCTATTGAAATGGAATCGAATAACTCAAGGTTTGAAGTCATTTCAATGAAAGATTGAATTGTGAACTTGAGTTAGAATTGATTGAGTTTGATTGTGTTTATTGTCCAGATATGGAGCATCTCAATTACGACTGAATGACAGAAAGGTATAAGATGACATCGCGAGTCAGGAATTTGAAACTCGAGAATGAAACTTCTTGAGTTGTCCCGCCAAAATCACATACTTGTTTATCTTTTCGATTTGATTTTGATGTTGTCGATCCATCTCAGATAGTGGATCTTTGAGTTTGAGTCGATATGATTACGATATGATATGATATTGAATTGATTCTATGCCAAGATCTGAGGCGATCTTATTTTCTAGTCTGAGACGACTACGATAGATGGATATCCATGTCAAGATCGGATACGAATCTTGATGGAACCGATGATATATGAATCAATTCTCGATCGATATATGCGTTATTTACTCTACTGTTGAGTCGATTATGATTAGAGTCGATATGATTTATTTAACGCTTTATATGTCGATTATACTGAGAATTATTTCTCACCGGAGTTTATCCGGCTGTTGCTTTGTTTTGTATGTGTGCATTGCAATAGATGGGGCAGGAGCTAGTTTGATAGGACGTTGATAGCTCGGGAGCGAGACTTAGCAAGTGTGAACTCGGGTTTAAGCTGAAGAATGGTAGTTAGATAGCATTGAACTTGACATGAAACTTATGTATTAGAATCTCACTTTTGAGACTTGGTGTAGCTTGTAGTTTCGTGCTTTTTATGCTATTCGTTTGATGTAATAAACACATGATTTGTTACTTGAAACTTCATACATGTTTATATGCATGAGCTAGAATTGATAAATCAGGATTTGAGTTGATATTGAACTGGTTTGGATTGAATGATCAAGTTTGATAGCAAAAAAATAATTCTGCAGATTTTTGTAGCAGAGAAGCCCGCTCGATCGGGTGAACTCCACCGATCGAGCGAGGCCCTTAAATTTCAAAACAGAGAATCGAGCATTTTGGGCTCGCTCGATCGGGTGAGTTCATTCGATCGAGCGAGGCCAAAATTGATGCAGATCCGAGAGTTTGATTTTCAAGCTCGCTCGATCGGGTGAGTTTGTCCGATCGAGCGAGGTATTGATTTTAAAAAAAAATTTTAGCTCTTGGTTTTAATATTCATTTATTGTTTGATTAATGGTTTTATTAATCATTAATTGCCCTAAGATGAGATTAGCAACCCGAGGTCCCCACATGAATTGTATGTATTTTAGGTTAAACATAAACATACAATCCCAGTAATAGAATAATCATTCAACATTGTTTCTATTTGGGCTCTACAAGAGCCAATGCTTAATTAATACAATATTTGAATTAATTTAATTATTTGGACTCTACAAGATCCAATAGTATTTAATTAATTCAACTCTTGAATTGATTTAATTAAGTTCATAATAATAGTTTTGAAAATCACCATTTTCAAAAACTAATTATTTATTTAAGTCAACTTTTAATCTTGAAACACATTCACAAATTAAAAGTTACATTCCCCCTTTATTCTCCTTTAGAAGTCATACTTTTAATTTCTCTCGCTTATAAACTCCTTTATAAGCCGTTCAACTCATTAAACTAATTTTTATTCTCAACGGGATCTAGAAAGTCAGTACTTGTGTGACCCTTAATGGTTCAATGTTACAACTAGAAATGGGTTCACATCTCCGTGTGATTCGGGATCACAAGTCCCTATATGAGCTTACCCTAATAGCTCCATTCTTACTTATCAACTCCTTGATAATAAGAACGTCAGAACTCAAGTCTAATAAAATCCAACCAGTCATGTTAAATGTCTAGCAGATCGATTACATGAATCCATAGGTATCAAATGATAGTGCATGCAAAAACCATTCAGTTATGGTTAGCGTATAGTACGGTCCCTTCAACTCATATATTTCGATCAATTCGACAAACACTGGTTTATCGAAAGTTATCAAAGAATCGATAACTATATGTTATACTATATTTGCATCGATGGTGTAATTAAAGAAACTCATTTCTTAAATATCACCTACGCCGATCAAAAGATTTCCAAACTACAAATACATGAGATCACATAAGATATCCATACCCGAAGTTAAGCAGTGAATCCCCGACTACAATGAATCAACTCTTATATGTTTCGACATTCATGATACTTTTGGTACCCAACTCACCGTTATCCTCGATCTTTTATCTGAGAGTGGTGATGCCAAAAAGGGGGAAAATGCTATCTCATCTAAAGACAAAGGCAAAGGAAATAAGTAAAGATTATCAAATTAGAAAAAGAGCTGAGTAGATCAGATCAATGCAATGATTTTCAGTAAAGATTATCAAATCAGAAGAAGAGCAGAGTAGATCAGATCAATGCAACGATTTTCTTGGGAAATTAATTTTTGACATCTATTTTGTCTAAAATTATTATTTGATCTATGACAGAACACTTTTGGAAAGCTTTTTGATCTATCGATCTATCGTCTTTATCATAATTTGATCCGAAAATTAACTTGGTTTGACATCACCAAAAAGGGGAAAACTGTTGGAGATCAAACTCTAAAGTTTCGGTGATAACAACTCAAAACAAAACCAAGTAATAAAATCATTTAAGGACTAATCTATTCAGACTCATCAAGTGAAAGAGTGGGTGCCCGGTGAGCCAACTTGTGGCTAAGGGCTTTGATGACTCTTTGTATAAACAATATTTTGTTTAATATAATTTACACTTTTATTAATGGAAATGACTTTATCTTTCTTCATATTGTTATATTGTGATATACTATTGTTGTTTTGATAAAGACCTTGAATATACTATAGTGTATGTAAGATGTGGTAGCACATGGGGATGACTATCATGAAACACATCTTATAGTCACTGTATGTTCTAAACTGTTCCTAGTCAATTGAGCCGTCCGACAATAAGGATAAGGATCGCTCGAGTTTGAGACTAGCATTTGCGATGCAGAGTACCACGTTTCATTGGTAAGGAACATAGATATGTTCAAAGCATGCAAATGGATATTCATACGATGAATGATCGAACTACCCTATCCGGACTTTCCAAGTGGTTATCACTTATCGAGTGGATAAAGTCCGCGGTTTTTGTTGTACACCATTAGTCCTTACTACTTGAAACATCATTGAGACTCTATATGCTAGTACTGTGTTTTGACTCGTTTACCGACTCTATTGGGGTCATCAGGTGTCGGGATTGGGTACAGTTACAACACATATAGGAGTCGATGCTTTGTTGTCAAGGATTCACCACATATTTGCGAGTGTGGATATCCTATGCGATCTGAGGAGATATTAGTGTGACGAATCTCTGGACAGAGTACATGATGTGTTTTAAGAAATGGTTTCTTAGTAGCACATGCGATGTCACTATTTGATCTTCAAGATGTATTGCATAGTTATCGAATCTCGAACGACTCTCGATTTACCAATGGTTGTTGATTCGATCGGGATATATGGATGAAGGGACCGTACTGTACGCTAACCAAAATCTATTGGTTCTTGCAGGCACTATCAGTGATACCTAGGGAATCATGGGGCGATGTTGCTAGGCGCTCTTACCATGATTCGATGGGCAAGTTGGAAATTGTTGTTCCGAGTCACAAGGAGTTGTGAGCCCACGGCTAGCTGTATCCCTGAACCATTGAGGGTCACACAGAGTAATGAATTTTTAATCCCCGTTGAGATAGTTAAATTTAAAGAGTTAAATTTAATGAACAAAGAAGTGGGACTTCTTATTTAAGAGTAGAGGAGTAAGATTTCCTAAAATGACATAGGGATGGGCATTTTTGGAAATCACTGAATTCGGATTCAGAAAAATTTATCTTGACTTTAAAAGGTGCAGAAATGGTTTCTGTGAACATTGGTAAAATCGGTTTATCAATCTGAGTCACGATGAATTTTATATTAATTTCTGAACATGCGGGCTTTGTTTGTCAGGCTTGAACTTATGACTAATGGGCCCTAAGCTGTTAGCAGTCAACATTATAAATAAGTTATTGCAGTACAGAAATTAGACAACAGGGTCACAATTTTCGAAAACCTAGCTGATTTACTCTCAAAGTGGCCGCCCCCCCTTCCCTCTCTACTCGGGAAAAATCCAGCCTGTGAATTTTGAATTAAAGTCTGGTTTAACGGATCAAATTCGTTCATTCTCTTCGTAGAAACTTCTGATAGATTTTCTAGTGCAATCTATCAGAGGGATTAAATCTTTGTTCGTGGACCTGATTGAAGAACATTTCGTCCATCAGTTCCTGGGAGATACAACAAGAGCAGAGAAATCTGTTGGTGTCCATAATCTTGATTCGAGATTGGAGGTAAAAATTTATAATTGTTATTTAATTTTTACACACACAATGGTGAGACCCAGTCAAGGCTCGGGAATGGTTCCGGAGATAAATCCAAAGCTATAGGAGACATTTATTTAATTTTGCAGAACAATTTTAAGTTATTTTGAGATATGTTTTATATGTTCCGGATTTGGTCAAAAACATTATATCTATTTCTATGTTTGATAGAGATGGTTTTTCTTGCAATTTTGTAAATGGGATTTGCAATATTTACAAGAATGAATGTTTGATTGGAAATGGACAACTTGAAAACGATCTATATAACTTAAAATTAAAAGACGTTCCAATAAATTATGTTGATAAACCGGTAACAACAAACAAAAGGAAAATCGATAGTCAAAACCCGGCAAACCTTTGGCATGCTAGGCTAGGTCATATTTCCTCAAGGAGGATGAACAAGCTAGTGGGAGAGGGCATGTTTGATATGTCTGATATTAACTCTCTACCTACTTGTGAATCCTGCCTGAAAGGAAAAATGACTAAATCTCCTTTTAAGGGGAAACCTGAGCATAGTCAAAATCTGTTGGATTTGATCCATACAGACGTTTGTGGTCCATTTAGAATTGGTACTCAATATGGCCACACCTACTTCATTACCTTTACTGATGATTATTCAAGGTATGAGTATTTATATTTAATGAAATATAAGTCTGAAGCATTTGAAAATTTGAAAGAATTCAAGGCTGAAGTAGAAAACAAGCTAGGTAAAAGTATTAAAGCACTTCGATCGGATCGAGGTGGAGAATACTTAAGTACCGAATTTTTAGACTATCTGAAAGAGAATGAGATTCTCTCTCAGTGGACTCCTCCCATGACACCACAGCTGAATGGTGTATCGGAGCGTCGTAATCAAACTTTGTTGGACATGGTTCAATCCATGATGAGCTTCACTGAGCTTCCACCTTCGTTTTGGGGCTACGCACTTGAAACGGTGGTGTTGTTGTTGAACAACGTCCACACCAAAGCAGTGGACAAAACACCATACGAGTTATAGAATGGAAAAGCTCCTAAGTATTCATACTTGAGGATTTGGGGATGTCCTGCTTACGTGAAGCAGACAGTGGGAGATAAGTTGGATAGTCGATCCACCTTATGTTATTTTGTAGGGTATCCGAAGAATTCAATCGGATATTATTTCTATCATCCTGCTGAAACAAAGGTGTTTGTTTCAAGGAATGCCATCTTCTTGGAGAAGGAGTTCTTATTGGATAAGAAAGGCGAGATGATGGAACTCGAAGAAATTCGAGAAGAACCCGAAATACAAAATAATGATCCTACACCTCAGGAACCATTGATGGACACGCCTATACTTAGAAGATCCGAGAGGATTTCTAGACCTCCTATTCGATATGGTCTTCTTCTTGAAGGGGATCAAGATGAAACCGATGTTGGATGTGATCCAAGAAACTTCAAAGAAGCAATTTCTGATGCGGATTCAAATTTATGGCTTGAAGCTATGCAGTCGGAAATAGATTCGATGCATACAAACCAAATTTGGTCTTTAGTAGATCCTCCCGATGGAATTGTTCCAATAGGGTGTAAATGGATCTACAAGAGAAAGCTTGGGCCTAATGGTAAGGTATTGACCTACAAGGCGCGATTGGTGGCAAAAGGTTATACTCAAAGACAAGGAGTTGACTATGATGAAACCTTTTCACCAGTTGCAATGTTCAAGTCCATAAGAATCCTTATTGCCATAGCTGCTTGGTATGACTATGAGATATGGCAAATGGATGTGAAGACTGCATTTCTTAATGGAAACATTAAGGAAGAGATCCATATGACGCAGCCTGAGTGATACACATCCATGGGAAGCGAGCATAAGGTATGCAAGCTTCAGAGATCAATCTATGGTCTAAAACAAGCATCAAAAAGTTGGAACCAGAAATTTGATGAAACAATAAAGGATTTTGGTTACATCAAGAACCCGGAGGAACCATGCGTGTACAAGAAAGTAGTTAAGGATGCTGTGACATTCTTAGTACTTTATGTTGATGACATCCTACTCATTGGGAATGACGTAGGGATGTTGCAGTCAACAAAGATATGGTTATCAGGTAGATTCTCGATGAAGGATTTGGGTGAGGCATCCTATATTCTAGGGATACAAATCTATAGAGATAGATCTAAGAGAATGATAGGACTCACTCAATCAACCTACATCGACACCATATTGAAACGGTTTTCAATGGATGGGTCCAAGAGAGGACATCTACCTATGTGTCATGGAGTTTCTCTATCCAGGTCTATGTGTCCCAAGACTGATGAAGAGATAGAGAAAATGACACATGTACCATATGCGTCAGCCATAGGTAGTAGTATCATGTATGGGATGATATCTACCAGACCGGATGCAGCATTTGCTCTGAGTGTCACGAGCAGATATCAAGCTAATCCCGGTCAAATGCATTGGAAAGCCGTGAAGGACATTCTTAAGTACTTACGAAGGACTAAGAATATGTTCATGGTATATGGAGGAAGAGAAATAAAATTGGAAGGCTATACCGACTCCAGCTTCCAAAGTGACGTGGATGACTCGAAGTCAACCTCTGGATTTGTGTTCATGCTCAATGGCGGTGCTGTCTCTTGGAAGAGTTCCAAGCAGGACACCACAGCGGATTCCACCACTGAGGCAGAATACATTGCAGCATCAGCTGCTGCTAA
Organism: Henckelia pumila; assembly: GCF_033568475.1. NCBI lineage: Eukaryota > Viridiplantae > Streptophyta > Magnoliopsida > Lamiales > Gesneriaceae > Henckelia > Henckelia pumila. The sequence continues at coordinate 193,971,637 of NC_133121.1, forward strand.
AGAGGCCGTTTGGATGAGGAATTTCATCCAAGAGTTGGGCGTTATTCCGGAAGTTGTTGGTCCAGTCCCGGTGTACTGTGACAACACGGGTGCCGTTGCTCTGGAAAAGGAACCAAGGTCTCATCAAAGATCCAAACACGTACTGAGGAAATATCATATCATCCGGGAGATTGTGGAAAGAGGAGACATCACTGTCGAAAGAGTGGCCTCTGCAGACAATATCGCTGATCCACTTACTAAGCCCTTGCCAGGACAATTATTTGACAAACATCGCGAAGCAATGGGTCTACGTAGTATGACTAGTTGGCTTTAGGGCAAGTGGGATATTGAAAGAGTGGGTGCCCGGTGAGCCAACTTGTGGCTAAGAGCTTTGATGACTCTTTGTATAAACAATCTTTTGTTTAATATAATTTACACTTTTATTAATGGCAATGACTTTATCTTTCTTCATATTGTTATATTGTGATATACTATTGTTGTTTTGATAAAGACCTTGAATATACTATAGTGTATGTAAGATGTGATAGCACATGGGGATGGCTATCATGAAACACATCTTATAGTCACTGTATGTTCTAAACTGTTCCTAGTCGATTGAGCCGTCCGACAATAAGGATAAGGATCGCTCGAGTTTGAGACTAGCATTTGCGATGCAGAGTACCATGTTTCATTGGTAAGGAACATAGAGATGTTCAAAGCATGCAAATGGATATTCATACGATGAATGATCGAACTACCCTATTCGGACTTTCCATGTGGTTATCACTTATCGAGTGGATAAAGTCCGCGGTTTTGGTTGTACACCATTAGTCCTTACTACTTGAAACATCATTGAGACTCTATATGCTAGTACTGTGTTTTGACTCGTTTACCGACTCTATTGGGGTCATCAGGTGTCGGGATTGGGTACAGTTACAACACATATAGGAGTTGATGCTTTGTTGTCAAGGATTCACCACATACTTGCGAGTGTGGATATCCTATGCGATCTGAGGAGATATTAGTGTGACGAATCTCTGGCCAGAGTACATGATGTGTTTTAAGAAATGGTTTCTTAGTAGCACATGCGATGTCACTATTTGATCTTCAAGATGTATTGCATAGTTATCGAATCTCGAACGACTCTCGATTTACCAATGGTTGTTGATTCGATCGGGATATAAGGATGAAGGGACCGTACTGTACGCTAACCAAAATCTATTGGTTCTTGCAGGCACTATCAGTGATACCTAGGGAATCATGGAGCGATGTTTCTAGGAGCTCTTACCATGATTCGATGGGCAAGTCAGAAATTGTTGTTCCGAGTCACAAGGAGTTGTGAGCCCACGGCTAGCTGTATCCCTGAACCATTGAGGGTCACACAGAGTAATGGATTTTTAATCCCCGTTGAGATAGTTAAATTTAAAGAGTTAAATTTAATGAACAAAGAAGTGGGACTTCTTATTTAAGAGTAGAGGAGTAAGATTTCCTAAAATGACATAGGGATGGGCATTTTTGGAAATCACTGAATTCGGATTCAGAAAAATTTATCTTGACTTTAAAAGGTGCAGAAATGGTTTCTGTGAACATTGGTAAAATCGATTTATCAATCTGAGTCACGATGAATTTTATATTAATTTCTGAACATGCGGGCTTTGCTTGTCAGGCTTGAACTTATGACTAATGGGCCCTAAGCTGTTAGCAGTCCACATTATAAATAAGTTATTGCAGTACAGAAATTAGACAACAGGGTCACAATTTTCGAAAACCTAGCTGATTTTCTCTCAAAGTGGCCGCCCCCTTCCCTTTCTACTCGGGAAAAATCCAGCCTGTGAATTTTGAATTACAGTCTGGTTTAACGGATCAAATTCGTTAATTCTCTTCGTAGAAACTTCTGATATATTTTCTAGTGCAATCTATCAGAGGGATTAAATCTCTGTTCGTGGACCTGATTGAAGAATAGTTCGTCCATCAGTTCCTGGGAGATACAAAAAGAGCAGAGAAATCTGTTGGTGTCCATAATCTCGATTCGAGATTGGAGGTAAAAATTTATAATTGTTATTTAATTTTTACACACACAATTTAATCGTAAAGTTTTGATACCCATTATGGAATCGTTCCATATAAAATTTTTAAACTTCCGCTGCACCGGGTATCAATTCTAATTGATCTGATCGTCGTTCTCCAACATCAAGATCAAAGCTTAAAGCTGCCAGATCAATTGTCCAATTTTCAGATGAATCAAGTGAAAGAGTGGGTGCCCGGTGAGCCAACTTGTGGCTAAGGGCTTTGATGACTCTTTGTATAAACAATCTTTTGTTTAATATAATTTACACTTTTATTAATGGCAATGACTTTATCTTTCTTCATATTGTTATATTGTGATATACTATTGTTGTTTTGATAAAGACCTTGAATATACTATAGTGTATGTAAGATGTGGTAGAACATGGGGATGTCTATCATGAAACAATCTTATAGTCACTGTATATTCTAAATAGTTCCTAGTCGATTGAGCCGTCCGTTAATAAGGATAAGGATCGCTCGAGATTGAGACTAGCATTTGCGATGCCGAGTACCACGTTTCATTGGTATGGAACATAGAGATGTTCAAAGCATGCAAATGGATATTCATACGATGAATGATCGAACTACCCTATCCGGACTTTCCAAGTGGTTATCACTTATCGAGTGGATAAAGTCCGCGGTTTTGGTTGTACACCATTAGTCCTTACTACTTGAAACATCATTGAGACTCTATATGCTAGTACTGTTCTTTGACTCATTTATCGACTCTATTGGGGTCATCAGGTGTCGGGATTGGGTACAGTTACAACACATATAGGAGTCGATGCTTTGTTGTCAAGGATTCACCACATACTTGCGAGTGTGGATATCCTATGCAATCTGAGGAGAAATTAGTGTGAAGAATCTCTGGCCAGAGTACATGATGTGTTTTAAGAAATGGTTTCTTAGTAGCACATGCGATGTCACTATTTGATCTTCAAGATGCATTGCATAGTTATCGAATCTCGAACGACTCTCGATTTACCAATGGTTGTTGATTCGATCGGGATATATGGATGAAGGGACCGTACTATACGCTAACCAAAATCTATTGGTTCTTGCAGGCACTATCAGTGATACCTAGGGAATCATGGGGCGATGTTGCTAGGCGCTCTTACCATGATTCGATGGGCAAGTCGGAAATTATTGTTCCGAGTCACAAGGAGTTGTGAGCCCACGGCTAGCTGTATCCCTGAACCATTGAGGGTCACACAGAGTAATGGATTTTTAATCCCCGTTGAGATAGTTAAATTTAAAGAGTTAAATTTAATGAACAAAGAAGTGGGACTTCTTATTTAAGAGTAGAGGAGTAAGATTTTCTAAAATGACATAGGGATGGACATTTTTGGAAATCACTGAATTCGGATTCAGAAAATTTATCTTGACTTTAAAAGGTGCAGAAATGGTTTCTGTGCACATTGGTGAAATCGGTTTATCAATCAGAGTCATGATGAATTTTATATTAATTTCTGAACGTGCGGGCTTTGCTTGTCAGGCTTGAACTTATGACTAATGGGCCCTAAGCTGTTAGCAGCCCACATTATAAATAAGTTATTGCAGTACAGAAATTATACGACAGAGGTCACAATTTTCGAAAACCTAGTTGTTTTTCTCTCTAAAGTGGCCGCCCCCCTCCCTCTCTGCTCGGGAAAATCCAGCCTGTGAATTTTGAATTTGCAGTCTGGTTTAACGGATCAAATTCGTTAATTCTCTTCGTTGAAACTTCTGATAGATTTTCTAGTGCAATCTATCAGAGGGATTAAATCTCTGTTCGTGGACCTGATTGAAGAACAGTTCGTCCATCAGTTCCTGGGATATACAACAAGAGCAGAGTAATCTGTTGGTGTCCATAATCTCGATTCGAGATTGGAGGTAAAAATTTATAATTGTGATTTATTTTTACACGCACAATTTAATCGAAAAGTTTTGATACCCATTATGGAATCATTCCATATAAAAATTTTTAAACTTCCGCTGCACCGGGTATCAATTCTAATTGATCTGAACACCGTTCTCCAACATCAAGTATTCGATCTACGTCACTTTTCAAACAATGTCTTTCAACGGATCAAATTAATCAGACCTTCACTTGGGCAAATCAAATTGATCAAGACAGTCCAGGTAGCTATCAACCAGATCAAAGTCTCACTTTGAACTAACCGTTGTTGAGGTTGTTGAAGTAAAAGACAAAAACATTTATTGAGATTTTGAACGTTGATCGGCCTCCATCAAAAGTCAAGATTTGTGAGCCAATTTAAGAGATATGTTGGAGGCTTAATTTCAGAGATTGTTAGCGGCTCACTGGCTACTTTTGAAAGCTATGAATACTCAAGCATTTCAAAGATTCAAGTATGAGACCAAGAGTGAAAATTACAAGCTATCGAAATCAAAGTTCATTAAAGTCAAAAAGCCTTCAATCAGTATACTTACTCAGATACCCATATCATCTGACCAAAGTCTCGACATTCTGAGTTAGATAACATTTTTAAAGATCGATCAAGTTCAAAGAAACATATACAAAATCGATCCAGATCAAAGCCATTCACAGTTATCCAGATCAAATCACCGAAGAATATTCTGTAGCTTCATTTTGTAACTCAAAGCAGAGAGTTTGTTCTTCTTCGAGAGGGAGTATTTCTAGGAGTTCCTCTCAAAGGATTGATTGTATTGGATTTGTACAAAGCATTGTATAAATCAAAGTCTTCTAGTAGAATCCTTCTGGAAACATAAGAAGGGATGACATAGAAGAATTCATCTCCGAACATCCAGAAACAACTCTATCTTTTTTACATACTGCACTTATATTATCTTATCTGGCTTAGCTTTATAATTATTCAATCTTCAAGGAATATTTCTTCCGCCTGATAACTTCAGATCTTTCGAGCAGATCAAAGTCTTAAGCAACATAAATTCTGTCTGATTTTCACAAATTAGATCGAAGAAACTTTAAATTTTAAATAGTGTATTCACCCCCCCTCTACACGTATTTTTGATCCTAACAGACTTGTAGTAACCCAAGTTCTATTTTATATCTAAAAATAACACTAATTTTAGAAATGTCAAAACATGATCAATATAATGAGTCAATATTTGAGATAAAATAAGTGTAAAATTAGCTCCGGAACGTCCCAAAATGATAGGGAGGGACCCGAGAGTTCGAACAGTTTGGAGCAGTCGAACCAGTTCAGAAGGAGCAGAAGCAGTTCGGACCTTCCGTATCAGTTCGAATCTTCCAAACTCAGTAGGCAACAAGTGTAATGATAGGTTGGACAAGTGTCAGTTTGGACCTTCTGAACTCTACGTTCAAAATTTTGTCTACACGTGGAATTCATGCCCAGATCGAAGCTTTTGAACCCAGATTGGACCTTCCGATCCCTGGCCTATAAATAGGCATCCAAACCTCATTTTTAGATGCTAAGTTGAGAGGTATTACAAATATTAGTTCATATTTTGAGTGTTTCCAAACATATTCTCAAGGTCGGGCACTAGCGAGGTACTACGGGGCTTGTAGAAGAGCTATGCTTGGGTCAGGGCCTTCACATCAACGAGTTGACGACGGACGCATGTATAAGTCTAGATTCTTAGTAGCTTTTGGGAGTAGCTATTATTTTAGTTAAGACTTTTAGATAAATTAGAGTGATATGATATTCACTTGACTTATAGCTTGGACTCTAGACAGTTGTACTGCTATACCAGTGAGTTGAGGTACGTAAGTACAGAGTGAAATAGCCAGCTTAGTATACATGTTTATGTGTTGTATTATTATTTGTCATATGATGTATAATTTGTTAGAGTAGGTGCCCGTTGTAAGGCCCGTGATTATTTAATTTTAATTCGAGAATATTTAATTTGGGAATATTTAGAGTTTAGAATTAAATTATAATATTCTTAAATGAATAAGAATTGAAATTGAATTAAATCGCTTTTCCGGGGACTGAATTGCAAATAGCCAAAATTTCAGGGACTAAACTGCAATTTGGCTAATATTTATCTTCTTTGCACTTGCTTATTCATCATTTCAACGTGAGTCATCAGATTAGAAAGGGTAGAGACAGTTGAAACCTCCAAGACGCCATTTTCATCCGCAAAAGTTCGATAACTCGAGATCCGGCTGTCAGAAATTCGAGATAAATATATATCTGCGAAGTTTGAGAACGCGGCGATCAGATCAATCAGGATTGATACCCGGTGCAGCGAAAGTTTAAAATTTTATATGGAACGATTCCATAATGGGTATCAAAACTTTTTACGATTAAATTTTGTGTGTGTAAAAATTAAATAACAATTATAAATTTTTACCTCCAATCTCGAAGCGAGATTATGGACACCAACAGATTGCTCTGCTCTTGTTGTATATCCCTGGAACTGATGGACGAACTGTTCTTCAATCAGGTCCATGAACGGATAATTAATCCCTCTGATAGATTGAAATATACTATAGTGTATGTAAGATGTGGTAGAACATGTAGATGTCTATCATGAAACACATCTTATAGTCACTGTATATTCTAAACTGTTCCTAGTCGATTGAGTCGTCCGATAATAAGGATAAGGATCGCTCGAGTTTGAGCCTAGCATTTGCAATGCAGAGTACCACGTTTCATTGGTAAGGAACATAGAGATGTTCGAAGCATGCAAATGGATATTCATACGATGAATGATCGAACTACCCTATCCGGACTTTCCAAGTGGTTATCACTTATCGAGTGGATAAAGTCCGCGGTTTTGGTTGTACACCATTAGTCCTTACTACTTGAAACATCATTGAAACTCTATATGCTAGTACTGTGATTTGACTCGTTTACCGACTCTATTGGGGTCATCAGGTGTCGGGATTGGGTACAGTTACAACACATATAGGAGTCGATGCTTTGTTGTCAAGGATTCAGCACATACTTGCGAGTGTGGATATCCTATGCGATCTGAGGAGATATTAGTGTGACGAATCTCTGGCCAGAGTACATGATGTGTTTTAAGAAATGGTTTCTTAGTAACACATGCGATGTCACTATTTGATCTTCAAGATGTATTGCATAGTTATCGAATCTCGAACGACTCTCGATTTACCAATGGTTGTTGATTCGATCGGGATATATGGATGAAGGGACCGTACTGTACGCTAACCAAAATCTATTGGTTCTTGCAGGCACTATCAGTGATACCTAGGGAATCATGGGGCGATGTTGCTAGGCGCTCATACCATGATTCGATGGGCAAGTCGGAAATTGTTGTTCCGAGTCACAAGGAGTTGTGAGCCCACGGCTAGCTGTATCCCTGAACCATTGAGGGTCACACAGAGTAATGGATTTTTAATCCCCGTTGAGATAGTTAAATTTAAAGAGTTATATTTAATGAACAAAGAAGTTGGACTTCTTATTTAAGAGTAGAGGAGTAAGATTTCCTAAAATGACATAGGGATGGGCATTTTTGGAAATCACTGAATTCGGATTCAGAAAAATTTATCTTGACTTTAAAAGGTGCAGAAATGGTTTCTGTGCACATTGGTAAAATCGGTTTATCAATCAGAGTCACGATAAATTTTATATTAATTTCTGAACATGCGGGCTTTGCTTGTCGGGCTTGAACTTATGACTAATGGGCCCTAAGCTGTTAGCGGCCTACATTATAAATAAGTTATTGCAGTACAAAAATTACACACAACAGGTCACAAATTTTCGAAAAACCCTAGTATTTTTCTCTGAAGTGGCCGCCCCCTTTTCCCCTCTGCTCGGTAAAATCCAGTCTGTGAATTTTGAATTACAGTCTGGTTTAACGGGTCAAATTCGTTAATTCTCTTCGTAGAAACTTCTGATAGATTTTTTAGTGCAAACTATCAGAGGGATTAATTATCCGTTCGTGGACCTGATTGAAGAACAGTTCGTCCATCAGTTCCAGGGATATACAACAAGAGCAGAGCAATCTGTTGGTGTCCATAATCTCGCTTCGAGATTGGAGGTAAAAATTTATAATTGTTATTTAATTTTTACACACACAAAATTTAACCGTAAAAAGTTTTGATACCCATTATGGAATCGTTCCATATAAAATTTTAAACTTCCGCTGCAACGAGTATCAATCCTGATTGATCTGATCGCCGCGTTCTCCAACAGTGGTATCAGAGCCAGGTTGCTCAGATCAAGCGATTAAATTAATCGATTGTACAAAAAAATTTTTAAGCCTCGGTTTTTGAAACAAAATAAATATTTTAAAAATAAAAATTTTTTTTTCGGGAAAAACCCGGGCAGCGATCGTCGCTGCCCTAGGGGCAGCCGGGCTGCCCGGCCCGAGCCCTTTGGCGCGCGGGCAGCCCGGGAATGTCCCGGGCGGCCCGCGGAAAAATTAATTTTTTAATTTTAAATTAATTTTAATATGTTAAAATTCTATTTTTGGTCCGATCGAAAATTGTTTTTGATTGGTCCACGAGGCATCGGATCGAATTGTTCGAGTCCGAAAATTTTAAAATTGATTTTTGGATAAATTTGAATTTTTGGAAAATTTAAATATTTTATCCGTTAAATTGAATTTTGAAATTAATTATTTTTGGTACAATTGATGATAAGATATGATCTTATGGATATATTGAGTAAAATATGATTTTATGTATAAAATTGGATTTTATAGATAAAATATGATTTTATTTGATAAAAAGATAAAATATGATTTTGTATGTAAAATAAGATTTTATATATGAAATATGATTTTAACCTTTTAAATTTAAATTGTCATTGCATGTTATCCAGTAAATTAATTTTGAATTAAATGTTATTGGATAAGGATGATCGATTGCCATGACCAATTTTGTAGGTGTATGTTAGAATTTACATTTGTTTTTATTGTTGTTGGATTTATTAATGGGCCTGGTTTATGGCCCAATATGAATTGTCATATGTAATAAAAGTGGGCTTGGTTTATGGCCCGTTCCCACCCCTTAAAAATGTATCCCCTACTTGTCATTGTTATTTATTGTAAATACATTAGATTTAGTGGGAGATGAAGATTTGAAGATGGAGGTGGGCCCAGCAGACAATAAAGACAGAAGAAATGTAAATTAGAAGCACAATGTAATAGGATTGCATTGCATATTGCATATTACCTAGGATTGGACTAAGACTCGTGATTGGCAACCACGGGTCGATTAGAAATGGAATCGATCATCCTATATAATATGTGATATTATTGTTGTATGCATGTTTTAGACAAAATTGTGTGAATCCGGCAAGCATACAAAATTTTAAAAAATGATGAGACAAATTTTCAAAATTAAAATCCCTTATTTTAAATATGATTTAAAATTGATATCAAGATAAATAAAGGAAATTTAAATTTGTTTAAATGTTCCTACCTTCCATCAACGATCAATGTATGAGATGCTACCCGCGGATACGGTCCGGCTCATATTATTGGGGGGGCCCGTTCGTCGGAAAGCTGTACATTGGATCGACACATGTTGTAAGTTGGGTGGAACTCCCATGGGATCAGCTCATATTATTGGGGGATCCACATGGCGACCGTCCATCACAACTTAATATTGATGGGTCATCTTGACATGTCACAATAAACGGCGTCATATTATTGGGCCCTTATTGGACATGAGGTAAAAACGTGGAGGTTGCTTTGGAAGCAATTGGGCTCTACCTTTTGAAAATTATGGTTGGCTGATATTATTCGGGACCATAGTTTGTCAATTGGACTCCATGTTCTCACTAAGGAAAACAGTTTCCCGTTTTCACTAGAGGGTAGTGAAATCGTTAAAATAGTGGGAGTGAGATTCATAAAATAAATTTTGCCTATTTTATGTCTTAGTAAATTACTTAAACAATCACTGATATTTGTCTGTTTCTTTTCAGTATTTCATAAAGATGAATTCGCGTAATCCACTTTTCTCGATCCTCGAACAAAATAAATTGACTGGCGCAAACTATACGGAATGGTTCCGTAAGTTGAAGATTGTCTTGACTTCGGAGAAGATGATCTACGTGTTAGAAAAATCTCCTCCGAAGGAAGCACCAACTGACATAAGTCCGGAAGAGTTAGCCAAACGTGATACATGGTGGGACCATGATATCAAGGCCAAATGCTATATGCAAGCCTCGATGTCTGATGAACTCCAGAGGCGATTTGAGGACACCGTGAATGCTGCTGATATTCACATACAACTCAAGGAACTTTTTGGGGCTCAATCGAGGGCTGAAAGGTTCGCTACTGTAAAGGAGCTAATGACGTGTCGCATGCGTGAAGGGACTTCGGTCCGTGATCATGGGGTACGAGTGATTTGGCTCATACAGAAGTTGGTATGTGTGCATGGCAATTGGTGGGGCAGGAGCTGGTCAGAGAGACAGGGATAGCTCGAGATAGAGTCGTAGCATGTGAGGACTCGGGTTTTAGCAGAACAACTTGTACTTTGAGTTGGTTAAACATGTTAGAAATGATACAAGAACTTGTATGTTGTTGTCAAGTACTTGTTAGCTTTCATATTATGTTTGTGAGATAGCATGTCTATTATTTTGTAGCTTGACAAAGATTATATATACATGTTGGGTTTGTGTTTTTGATGTTCTCACCTTCTCTTGTACATATATGGTTTTGGTGGGAGAAGTTATGCATCAAAAACCTTCATTTGACAGCAAAAGGTCAGATTTTAGCAGCCGAGCACAACTCAGCTCGCTCGAGCGCAGCCTGGGCTCGCTCAAGCGAGCCAAGGGGGTTTGAACCCGAGAGGTGCTCGCTCGAGCGCAAGTGAGGGTCGCTCGAGCGAGCCACCATGGAAAAAAAAAATTTGTTGTTTCTTTTTGCGACGAGGTTTTGCATCGCCAATTGTCCGGTATTGCAGATTAACTATTTTTAGTTATTAATCGCCCTATAAGATTTGATTAGCACCTGAGGTCCTCACACCCATCGAGCCAAGTGTTGGTCGAGGGTCCTTGTAATAACTCTTGTATGACAATATTTATTTTAATAATATTTGATTTGACACATCTTTATCTGTATGCTCATGCTAGTTGCATAGATAAAGCCATTGAATATACAAATAGTTGAAAGAATATAAGATGATCATGTGATAACTATCATGAAACTCATATTTGAAATACTATATATTCTAAATCGTTCCTAATCGATCCAGCCTCCAAAAATATGTACAAAGGCCGCTCAAGTTTGAGACTAGTATTTGCAATATGAGTACCATATTTCATTGGTTGGAGACATAGTGATGTTCAAGCATGCAAATAGGTTTTCCTTGTAGAGTGAACTGAATAACCCACCCTAAAAAAACTTTCCAAGTGGTTTTTACTTATCGATTGGAAATGTCCTAGTTTATGGTTGTACATCATTAGTCCTTATGACTCCGAAGAACATTGAGACTCTATGTGCTAGAGCTATACTTTGACTTGTTTACCGACTCCACTGGGGTCATCAGGTGGCAAGGTTGGGCTTGCTTGTTGTGGGCTTCAGTGGAGGCTTCTAGACTATCAAGTTTTTGAATAATGTTCAAATATTCTGCTGTATGTTGCTTTTGAACATTCAAGACAGATTCACTGATATTATTGACTATGGTGAATATGTGAGACTTGAAATCTCGAAGCTCTGTAGAAGTCTGTATTTGATTTACGTGCAGTTCGGATACCAAAGCAGATAGGTGAGAAAGTGATTCAAACAAAAAGGTATCTGAACTGACATTAATCAGATGAGAAGTAGAAGGAGCAGCATCTTCAGAATGAGTAGATTCACATAGTTAAAGTAATGGAACAGTTACGGCAGGAGGCTCAAAAACAACATCTTCCATAATTTTGGATGATTCATCTTAATCTAAGATAGATATCTCCGAAAGAGTTGAAGATGGAAGAGCCAACTTCTCCTTGAACATAATAGTAATAGGCTTGAATATACTGTGAATTAGATCAGTCTTAACTACCTTGAAGATAGGAGGCAGATCCATTACCAAATGTTCGGATGAAACTGTTTCCATTGATCCTGCAGGTGATACTTGAATTTTTCTTTTGGATTTATTCTTCTCACATGCATTCTTTATTGTTGTCGATGCATCTTTTGCTTTTGCAGTGGGCACCTAGGAAAACGTGTTTTTGGTGGTCCATGTCCACCTTTGCTTGTCTCGAAAAAATCTTTTCGATCTGTTTGGGGTCTGAAGGTTTTTTCGAATTCTGGCTCCTTCTGGTTTGGACATTCTGGGAAGATATTCTCTGACCATCTTCCAATATGAGCCATGTTACAAAATTTTCGGCGAGTTTATTTACTCCCCGGCAGATTCTTGTTCCACAAAAAGTTCCTCTTCTTTTCGAAGAGTTCTTCCGCAAAAGCCATAGTTTTTCCTGTCATTGTGTTTAACAAGAATGATCCGTTCACAGAATTCTGATAAAATTTGAACGAAAACTTGAACTTGTCCATCTCGGTGAGACAAACCCAAATACCTCATGACCTTCTGGTTGAGATTTCATTTTTTCCAAAGATGGACACCAATGGTATTTCTTCAGATATAGGATCCTTGATAAATCTTTGATCATTCATGTCAGATCTCCTTAGCTTGATGAAATGAAAGGTCTCGTGTGATCCTTTCCCTGTTGGTTCTGGAGCTGCACTAAAGAAGTATAACTCGAGCACATCTCATCTGGACAAATGATCATTATTTACCCATGTTTCTTGGACTGCTTCTTGAATCCATTTTGGTAGCTGTGATATTTCCTGGAAGCCTGGTGAATTTGTATAAACTGAGGCTAAAGCCACAAATTCATACCATAGCTTTACATCCTTAGGATTGACATTGTTTTTTAGCCAAACCCTTGGATATATTCCTGCAACCTCAACCCTGCAAGTGGCTGGGTTGATTTCACTTCTTGTACTTAATTTCTTCAATCTTTGTTGATAAACCTGAAATGGAGAAATGAAACCTTGATTAGTATCAATCTTAGATTTGCCCTTGTCAGTGTTGGGCCTAAGATTGATCTCTTCCTCTTTTACCCCAGAGGCGGAGGGTTGACTTGATGAATCATCCTCATCAATTGTTGCTTTATCTAGATCATCAAAAGTTGATGATAGATTAACACTTGTTTCTTGAGTATTAGAATCCTCAAAATATTGTTTTACAATCGGTGGATGTATTTCTTGTTCTTGTAAAACCAATGGTTTTAACATTTCTTGTTTCTGAGAAAGCAGTGGTTTTTATATGGAACGTATAATTGGCCCTTGACTAGCAGCCCATAGTTGAGTTTGAGCTTGCATACATCCTGTGATTCGATTGGATACTTTGATCCGATCAGCTTGTTGTAACCTGCCCGCCATATCGGCACTTATGACAAGCTGGTTGAACTCGGTCTGAAGCAACCCAAGGTGTTCCCTGAGATGCCTCTGCATTTTCATGATGGAATCCACATCACTGCCTTCCATATCTTGTTAAGAAATCTGCAAGAATATTTTAATAAGATTTAATAATAACAATATCAAAAATATAATTTTGATATAATGCTTGCCATCTTAATAACCTAGCTTTCTCAGATTTAGATTCAATCTTATTTCTTAGGAAAACTTTTACCTGAGTGTTATCAACCTTCAAAGTGAATTTTTTAGCAAGTAAAAATAATGGCCATTTTTCGAAAGCCCTTTTAACTGCATAAAATTCCTTATCGTTGATATGTCATCTGATCGCCTCAGATTTTGAAAAAATACCGCTACAGTATCTGCATGGTATTTCTCCATCCGGAGTGATCTTAGTAAGGATTGAGGAAAGTCCACCATTCGTCACTGGCATCCGTAAATAACACCAGATCATCTTCATCCACGGGTATAGCCATTTTTGGGAGATTCTTACATATCTCCTTTAATTGGTTTACCCCTTTAGTATGGTCATCGGTCCATGTAAACCTTGCATCCTTTTTTAACAAAGGACTGAACAACTTTCTGTACATTGCCAGATTGTTTATGAACATCCCTGCAAAATTAAATACTCCTAGAAAACTTTGGAGTTGTTTTACATCTTTGAGTTTATCTGAAAAATTCTTTACCTTTTCCACAATATGAGGTTGTATAATTATTCCAGTTTCATCAATCTCAATTCCAAGGAATTTAATTTTTCTTGTTGCTATGACTGCTTTCTATTCAGATAAAACCAGTCCTTCTTGTTTACAAATTTTAGAGAAAATCTCTAAATGTTTAACATGTTCATCTATGTTTTTTGATGCTATAAGAATATCATCAATATAAACAAACATGAAGTTGAAATAATCTTTAAAAAGATTATCCATCTTTCTTTAAAATATTTGGGGTGCATTAGCCAATCTCATAGGCATAACTTGCCAGATATAATGTCCTTGTGGTGTACAGAAGGCTGTGAATTTCTTACTGCCTTCTTCCATCCGAATCTGGTAAAATCTAGACTTACAATAAAATTTTGAGAACACTCTAGCATTTCGCACACAGCTAATTAGATGTTCTCTACTGGGTATGAAATACCCATCAAACTCCAGGGTCTTATTAATACCTTGGTAGTTAATAACTAACCTGGGTTTTCCTATTTTTATTTCACCATGATTTCTGACCAAAAAACCTGGGCTGCTATATGGTGAAACTCCTTCTTTGATTAAACCAAGGTCCAAATGTTCCTTGATAATCATCCTCATATCCCTTTGATCTGTTATGTTCATCGGGATAGGCTTATATCTAACGAATTCATATTCTTTACCTTCCTTTAGAGTAAGAATGACTTTGAGTTGATTTCTATCCCACCATGCCAAAGGATGCTCGTTATAACTTTCTTTGAGCCTCTTCTTCAAGGGATACCTTATTTTCTAACTCTATATCTCTGTGATTCAGAGTTACCTTGAGAAGCTCCATATCCTCTGTTTGGAGTTCTTGTTCAGTTGTTATCTTCAACATGGTTTCTCCAAACCTTCTTGGATCTTTCATTTTTGGGTGAAAAAGTTGTCCTTTATCACCACGCTGGCTGCAGAATATTATCGGCATTTGTCGATAAAAAGCAATCTTGAGTCTTGGGACGATAATTTTATGATCACAAATTGTAGTGAACATAAGTCATCTTAACTCATTATCTTGGGTATGCTTAAACATTTGTAAGAAGTTATTTCCCAACAGGATATCGGCTCCTGTATCATGGAAATATATTGTTGGTGTCTTTACCTTATATCAGAGTGTCTGACCTGCGCCTCCTATAAGGATCTCTGCTTGTTTTATTCTTTTGCAAAGAATTAAAATTCTTTGAGAGAAATCTCGTCCAGCAATTTTTGGCAAGTCTTCTTCACATTCTTCAGGGAAGACTCCTTTCTTTGTTGTACAAATTCCTGCTCTTGAATCAATATAAGCTGCAAAGTATTCAGCCTTATATTGTTTGTACAACATCCCAATTGAAATGTATATGGAGAAAGGGCTTTTTGTCATGTTACTTGAAGGGATTACTAATGGTCCTGCCATTTTTAGTAAACAGCTTTTTAATTCTGTAATCCGTTTAAGACTATTTTGCCTTAGTGTTTCTAAGGCCTCAGTAGGTAGAGTATGGTTACTCTTTTCTACTTCTTCAATGTGTCTTAATAAATCATGTTCATGATTTACTAACTTCAATAGTTGCTTCTTTCTCTATTTTTGAACAGAGTTTTTGAATCTAATTAAGGAGTTATCCCTTATCCATTTCTATTGGTTTTCCATCTCGTAGAATTCTTATTGAATTCTCCAAGTTTTTTCTTTTGCCATAAACTCTATTCCTCTTTTAAGGCGTTTCCATGGTTTATGATCTTTCAAAAATTCTAAGCCAAGAATTAGTTGATCTTTTTCTTTTCCCGGGATTCCTGAAATTTGAACTTCCAATTCACCTACATTTATTAATCCTTGGTAATTTCTTTTTACCTGCTGTTCTAAATAGTAAATCGAATTACAAGGAAATTGGTTCCTATGACTTGTAATTTTGAATACTATTTTGACTTTTTTCCATCCTTCTAGAGATATAAGTTTTCCTATTATAGAAAACTCCTTTTCTTCTGGTGGAATTTCCTGAATAGGAGATTTTTTCCACCTTCGAGTTGTCATTCGGTCACCTTGGAAAGATAACCTTCGGGGTTCTATTTTAAGATCTCTGTATAGAACCAGTTTATCTTGTATTTGAATGTTTATTTCCTGAATTAAAGAAAACTCGATTCTTTCCAGGTATATTGCTTGAGCAACTTTTCCAAAGATCTCTGGAATTTCAATAAACTCGTTTCTAATAAATATTTCAGAATGATGAGTATTAGAAAGAGCATATGAAATTTGATATGTAATATAATATGGCTTATTACCCTCATTCTTTAATCTTATTTCCTTGAAGTTTTGATTCAACGTCAAGGCTCGAATAAAGTCTCTGTCAGCGAAATGGTAGGCTATTCTCGGATAAATAACTCTTACAATTTTTTCTGCACATAGATTCCTGAGATAGTACCCAGAACAACATCTTGGATATTCCCCATTCTTTATCACATACTACGATATCTATGGGTGAATCTATTCCTTTTTTAAAAGTTTCCTTGATCATTATTTGGATTGCTCCAATATGAATCCAAGACATTGTCCTTGCTACCTCACTTTTCAGCTTTTGCAATTCCTCTCTTACTTCTTCAAAAGAAATTAATTGCATCTCTATTTGATTACTCGTTAACTCCATAGGGATTGCCATTTTCCTTCTGGATACTTTGTAAATCAAATGATGTCTTCTTTGTCTAAGCCCTAGGTTGCCTAAGACTATTTCTACTTGTCCTTCCGAAAATCCTTGGTACTTCTGTGATGTTGGATTTTCTCTCATAATCTTTTGGACCATATTATGAGATATCGTGGTTTGACTAAAAAACCCAGCCAAACTCTCATGTGTTACATGTCGAAACCCTTCTTATTTATTCTGATTCTGATTCTGATTCATCATCAGATTCTTCTTGGCTAAACAATATATATTCTTCATAAATGCTTTCATTTGAGAGGATATCCTCAAATTGATATATTTGGACTAGATCTTGAAAGAAGACCGCATCATCCATATCCGGTGTTGCTTCAAAGAGTTTAACTTTTTTTTTTTCTCGTTTTCTGGAAAGTTTGTAGATATATGTCCTTTTGCTCCACATGTCCAGCAGTTGCAATCCTTGTAACTTTTACTTGATCTTGTATGAGTTCTTTTGAAAGTTCTTCTAGATGGTGTTCTTCCCCTGCTTTGCGACGAGCTTGTTGCTGGGGATTTTCTTGTAGGTCCACTTCTTTTTCTTGATCTATAAGATCTGGCCTTTTGTTTAGACCAAAATGTTCTTGGTTTCCAAGAACTTCTCATTCTTTTATTGTAGAGATTATTTCTGAATTTCTTCCTCTTAACTCCCTGTGATTTATTCCCAATAACCGTACGGAGATAATTTTCTCTACAACATAGAGGAGTATGCTTATTAATACCCCTTATCTTTTTGTAGTTCTTTTGTAATGCTGCCATATGAAACCATTCTGCCAATTTTTCTTTAAGAAAAGAGGCTCTTCTTGCCAATGTATCTGGATTATCTGGAACGTATTTTTTTATCAGCATTTCTATCCAGGGACTTGGAATCTTTGCAAAAAATAGCTGAATAGCTATATTTTCTTCGACTTCCGAATTCCATCTGTATTTAGTGAATAACATGATGTATTCATCAACTAAACAAATATCATGCAACTCGAGACTATACAGATCTTGAGTATATCTTCTTTTCTTTTCTGTATCTTGATTATTGAAATAATCCACTCCTATAAATTATGCCTTAAATAGGGTGGCCATTCTTCCTCGGATTTCACTTAGAGATTCTTCTGCTAAGACCGATTCTTTAGTCTCTGGCATAGTCATTTCCCAAGCTATCTTAAAAGATCCCATTAGACTCATTTCCAGAAGCTTGATAAATACTTCTTTATTGAGATCTAAAGTACATGCTGCTATTCTCATAGCTGACGTCCAATAGTCTATGAGATCTTCTCTATTTTTGAAGTTCAAAAAATCAAGGTTTAACATAACCCCATAAGGATGTATCGGATCTAAAATAGTTTTTCCATAAGGAGTTTGATGTAGTGGTATCTTACTCCTTCTTAACCTAGTTCCTGCTGGATGTGAATTTTCTCAAACGTGAAACTCACTATGTGGTTTTTCTGTTTTAACCACATATCTTAGAGGATTCCCTATAGGTTGTTCACCCTTAGGGGAATTCATTTTCAGATCTACTACTTTAAGATTCGAAAATGAATCTGCAAGATCTTGTAGATCCTCGAGATTTAATATCTCTAAAGTAGTCATCAGATAGTGTTTTTTTTTATACTGCTTTTATGATATTAATCATCATTTATTCATCAGTTAAAGGTTTTGTACCATTTTGGTTTTACCTTTCTGATGTAACAAAGGTTCGGTACCAAACGAGAGTGGTAACCTTCCTCCTGTACTACCTTTTCTAGAACTAGAGGTGTGTTCTAGATTTATGATTTTAGTTTGAAGATCCTTTAGAGTTCCAAGAATTTCTTCTTGTTTCTTAAGAATTTATTCAATCTGCCGAGGAATTTCATACAGCTGATTACTGTAATATTGTACCGTCTTTGAATTTATCTAAGATCTCCGGATAGTTTAGAGGAATCTGGTGTAATTTATAGAAATTGAGAATTAGAAATAATATTTCTTAATATCTTCAGAAAGTATAAAAGACCTAAGTCTTTTTAAATTCTGTTGTAAAGAATATATTTTAAATAGATTCACTTGTTTATGGGATTTCATATAAATGAAATCCTTCTAGTTCAAACTCTCGTTTGAATCCATGGTTTGTTGAAAATATCTTCCTCAACAAAGAAAAGTATGATTTAATGAATAATATAAAGTATAAATAAAATTACCTAGGCTCTGATACCATCTTGTGAGCCATAAGGATAAATTAATAAAAAATATTAATTTAAGGGTAGTATATGAAATTTTTAGTTTGTGGGACATATCAGATAAATTTTTTGTTAAATGAGGGATATAATTAGGAACAAATAAAGTGTTAGTATCTTTTTGGGAAAGTTTGAAAACTTTAGGGACGTATTCGGGTTTTATCCCTTTTTAAAAGTTGATCTGATCTTCTTACCTAGTTGGCAGACAGTACAAACTTTATCTTTTGAAAACTCGATTTTAGGAAAACCTGTAACCAATTCATGTTTACTCAGATTGGTTAAAGCTTTTAAGTTCAAGTGATTGAGTCTCTTGTGCCATAACCAATTTTGGTTCATCTTTGTTGCTACCAGACAGACTGAAGTGAGTGGTTGATTCGACCAATTTACTTTATAGGTATTTCCACTTCTTTCTCCTGTCATAATTATTAGTCCATATTGATTTTTTACAGTGCAAGTGTGCTTTTGAAATTCCACACAATAGTTATAGTCACACAATTGACTAATACTAATCAGATTATATTTCAAATTCTCTACAAGTAATACATCTTTAATGCGAATATTTCCATGGATAAGCTTACCCTTACCCATGGTTGTACCTTTAGAATTTTCTCCTAAAGTAATCTTGGGTCCTGGTCCTGGAATGTAGTCAGATAACATTCTTCTATCTCTTGTCATATGCCTTGAGCATCCACTATCCAAGTACCAGACTGCTTGTTTAATGAGTTCGATTTTGTTTACCTGCAAAAGTAAAATAAAATAACTTTGGTACCCATTCTTACTTGGGTCCACGCTGGATTAATCCCTTTGGAATCCATACTTGGATTATCCTTAAAGACTTTCCATGATGTTGTCCTTTGGGAATAACAAATTTATCTGATGATCTTTGTGCATTGTGCTGTGTGTGCCAAGTGTAGTGATCAGATCGATTGTTCCTGTTTGACTTCCAATACTTTCTATAAGAGTCATTAGAATGTGGTTTATGTTGAGTTGATGAAGTTCATTGTCTTTCAAGACCATATCCAGACCAATTTGATCTAGGTTTATTCCATCGAGACTTAGATCTGTCTGGCTCAACATATCACAACCCTCTGTGTAAGATTTTACTCTGTTGAGGTATTGAATATGACATAGGGATCTCTGGTTCATATATTGTGCTGGATCTCACAAACTTCATATATTTAGAGCTGTTATTTTCCAAACAAGATTGAGTGGTTGAGATAGATAAACTTCCTTCATTTATGCTGTACCCTAAGCCAGATTTATCTCCAACTTGCTTTTGCACTCCAGTAAGTTTATCTAAGGATATTGATGCTTTGTTCCAAGAGTTTACTAGATCTTTTAATCTCTGATTTTCAGATAAAGTTTCTTGAAGCTTACTTCTCATATCATTGTTCTCAGTCATTAACAAACTTATCTTAGCCTTTAGACTGTCTGATCCAGTGTACTCATCTGAGTTACTTTGATCTGACTTATCTGTTCAGCTTTTTCCATTTGTTCTGACTTCATCAAACTTATGAGATAGCATGCAATATTCAATAACCATTTCATTTAATGCATTAATAATATCTTCCTTACTAAATTCATCAGAAGTAAAGTCAAGTACCTCTCCATCATCTGGAATTTCAGAGTCATTAGCCATAAGACATTTGACAGCTTCTTCTTCACTTTCACTTGACGATGTCTCTGAGTCAGATGAAGTGGAGTATGATTTAGCCCATTTGTTGTTGCTTTCATCTGCTAATAGAGCCTTTTGTTCTTTCTTCCTGCTGAATCTCTTCCTTTCTTCTCTTGAATTCTTCTTGTATGATGTTTTTTTCTCATCCTTCTTGGGTTTGGTACAGTCGGCTATGAAGTGTCCTTCTTTTCCACAGTTGTAACAAGCTTGATTTTCTTCAACTGGTTCTTTTGGTTTGAAGCTTGATCTGTTTGCTCTTTGGAAATTATTGTGATTCTTCCTCATGAACTTTCCAAACTTCTTAACAAATAGTGACATTGCATCACTACTCATTTGTTATGCGGTTTTAGTTACTGGGATTCATCTGCTATAGTGAGAGCTTTGGTAACTTGTGATGTTGATGTGTCTTCCTCAGTTCGAACTCCCAGCTCGAATTCATAGATTTGAGGTCTGCAAACAGATCATGTAGTTCGATCTTATTGAGATCTTTGGATTCTCTCATAGCTACTGTCTTTACATCCCATTCACGTGGTAGAGCTCTCATGACTTTGAGTGCTACTTCAAGGTTGCTGTAACTCTTTCCAAGTGCATTCAGATCGATCATAATGCTGCTGAATCTTTCATCAAATTCATTCATTGTTTCACCTGGTTTCATCTTTATGTTGTCAAACGTTTGAATGGCCACCATGAGTTTGTTTTCCTTTGTTTGATCATTTTCTTCACATAGTTGGGTGAGCTTCTCCTATATTTCTTTGGCAGTAGTGCAGCTTTTGATCTTGCTAAACATGTTCTTGTCCAGAGTTTTGTATAGTATATCTTTGGCTACATTGTCCATATTGGCTTTCCGCTTGTCTTGAGAAGTCCATTTAGCTCGAGGCTTTTCTATCATCTGAGGAGCACCTTCAGTAATGGCAACAGCAGTGTTAACTCTCATAATCTTCATTGGTCCATCTGTTACCATGAACCACATGTCATCATCCAATGCTGATAGGTGTGCCTGCATACTAATTTTCCAGTTATCATAATCTTCTTTTGAAAACATAGGAATTTTACTAAAGGATGTCATAGCTAAGGATACCATAGTTAAGAGACGATTCAAGTGATAAGCAAGAACCTCTCTGATACCACTTGTTAGGATCGAAATTACGTGTAGAGGGGGGGTGAATACACTATTTAAAATTTAAAAGTTTCTTCGATCTGATTTGTAAAAATCAGACAGAAGTTTTGTTGCTTAAGACTTTGATCTGCTCGAAAGATTTGATGTTATCAGGTGGAAGAAATCTTCCTTGCAGATTGAATAATTATAAAGCTAAGGCAGATAAGATAATGTAAGCGCAGTATGTAAAAGAGATAGAGTTGTTTCTGGATGTTCGGAGATGAATTCTCCTACGTCACCCCTTCTTCTGTTTCCAGAAGGATTCCACTAGAAAACTTTGATTTATACAACGCTTTGTACAAATCCAATACAATCAATCCTTTGAGAGGAACTCCTAGAATTACTCTCTCTAGAAGCAGAACAAACTCTCTGCTTTGAGTTACAAAATGAAGCTACAGAATATGCTTCGTTGATTTGATCTGGATAGCTGTGAATGGCTTTGATCTTGATCGATTTTGTATATGTTTCTTTGAACTTGATCGATCTTTAAAAATGTTATCTAACTCATAATGTCGAGACTTTGATCTGATGATATGGGTATCTGAGTAAGTATACTGAGTGAAGGCTTTTTGACTTGAATGAACTTTGATTTCAATAGCTTGTAATTTTCACTCTTGGTCTCGTACTTGAATCTTTGAGATGCTTGAGTATTTATAGCTTTCAAAAGTAGCCAGTGAGCCGCCAACAATATCTGAGATTGAGTCGCCAAAATATCTCTTAAATTGGCTCGCAAATCTTGACTTTTGATGGAGGCCGATCAACGTTCAAAATCTCAATAAATGTTTTTGTTTTTTACTTCAACAACCTCAGCAACGGTTACTTCAAAGTGAAACTTTGGTCTGGTTGATAGCTACTAGGACTGTCTTGATCGATCTGATTTGCCCAAGTGAAGGTCTGATGAATTTGATCCGTTGAAAGACATTGTTTGCAAAGTGACGTAGATCGAATACTTGATTCATCTGGAAATCGAACAATTGATCTAGCAGCTTTAAGATTTTATCTTGACGAGTCCAAATAGATTAGTCCTTAAATGATTTTATTACTTGGTTTTGTTTTGACTTGTTATCACCGAAACTTTAGAGTTTGATCTCCAACAAAGTCCTACGGACTTAAACTAATGATAACACAATTTCTACTTGTTCTATCTCAATCTTATTAGAAAATCTGTCTATTAAATCGAAATTCTTGATTTTTTAGTATTGAAAATAAATATTTAAAAATATGGATGCAATATATAAATAAGGGAATTACTATAGATTCTTAGTTTTTAAATATTAAAATATATTTAAAAAACAATACTTATTTGTTCAAAAAATGTGATCATTTTTAGTTTATCTTATTATTTAGTTAATATTGGAAACTGGAACTCTGAAGATTTATAAATAATTAAAAGTGATAGGTAAATATTTATATTTGGAATTGCCTTTATTTTTGCTGTTTTGGTGGCGTACCCTAGAGAATACGGTTGTTTTAACTGATTTCGCACTTCTAAGTTGTTCAAATATCCTCTGAAATTGAAAAAATTGGTTGAGTAGATTAACATCCATTCAATCCTTTGTTTATTTTCAAGAACATTTTAAAAATGTGTATTCACCCCCCTCTCTACATACACAACAGATTTCCAACAAGTGAACGTGACCAACTTATCATAATCATCATATTACATCTTGATGTGTGTGCAAAAAATGAGTCTCTCGCTCCCAATTTTCTATCAGCTTGTGTCGTAAATGTTGGACATTGTTCTACATATGTTTGGTATTATTCCAAATATGAGATAATTCAAACCGAAATTATTTTCACTAGGCAATGATTATCTTTATAGCCCAATTTTATTTAATTTTTTTTTAAAATTTTATCTTGGTAAGTAAACTAACACATGCTCAATTAAGTTTCATGTGTACTATTGTTGTGCTTGTGTTGTGCCAAACCCAAGTATCACACATGATTTTTTAATAGTTTAGTTCAGATATATAAATCATCTTTCAAATTAGTATAATCGATGACTAAATATCATGTTCAAAAATTGTTGCAGTTGTGAGTTAACATTATTTTAGGCATTGAGCAATTAATGATGTCAATACATGTGAAATTATTGGATAATGAGTAATGTGTTCTCTTCTACATTAATAGAGTAGTGCATATTATATTACATGACAAACACTAATGTAATTGGTCGAAAATTCTTACGACAATGAAAACTGACCATAATCTTCATAATGTGTGTTAAATACCTAAAAATAACATCTCGGTACATGCACAAAAAATGAGTCTCTCTGTCTCAATTGTTGTGAGATTGTGTTGTAGATGTTCAGTATTGTTCTAAATAAGTTATGGATTATTCCAAATCAGAGAAAATTCGAACCGAATTTACTTTTACTAGGAAAATTTGATCTTCAAGGCTAAAATTTTTATCCCAAAAAGTAGAACAATGCATGCTCAATTAGACCACATGTATACTATTATTGTACACGTGTTGTGCCAGATACCAGTATCACATATGCTCTTTTAATAGTGGAGTTCAAATACATTTGTCGTCTTAAAAATTGGTATAATCAATGACTAAATATCATATTCAATAATTGTTACAGTTGAGAGTTAACATTAGTTATTCAATTGTAGATATTGAGAAATGAATGATATTAACAAATGTGATCTCATTGAATAATGAGTAATGTATTCCTCTTCTACATTTGTTAAAATAGTTTATATGACTGTTAAGTTCAATTTATGTACTTAATTTACATATGATTTGACTTGGATTTTGTGATATATCGAGTGAGTTTATGAGTATTTGTTTATTGTTTTGTGATATGCAAGAATTGAAAGTTAATTAGCGAGAAGAGGTGAAAAAAGGAATTATGAAGTAGAAAACTTACAAAACTTACTGGAGCTTTTAGGGAAATCAAATTCAATCTCCACCATTAAGAATAAATTTTAGGATTTTTTAAAGCTGCTGTCAAAATTTCAGCTCGATCCGACGGCTAGAACTTGAGATATGATTTTTACAAAAATGCTGCATAGATGGTGAAACGGAAGAACAAGAGCAGCGCCAGTAACTCTTTGTGTCAAGCGCCCCAGTGCCTGTTTTTAAGCGCTCCAGCACTAGACTTCCTTCATTGAAAAAAAAATAAATACGAAACTTAAGCGCACCAGCACCGAAGAAGCAACGCTCCAGCGTTGCACTGTATCGAAAATATGGAAACTTTTTAGTCGGATTTTTAAGGAGATTTCTTGGCTTTTTTGGAGGGGAATCGAGGGTTTGCATGAGTTTTTGAAAGCTAGAGACGACTAAAGACCAAGGAGAATGGGGAAGAAGCATTCTTGGCATGAAGGCGAACGAAGTGACTTCTAGAGATGGAGAAGCATCATCTACTTTCATTTTATTTCGTTCTTTCTCCTACTTTTTGACTGATATTCAAGAACATGCTTTGTTTGATTTTTATTTTCGTTATGAACTAATTTCTTTGTCTAGAGGGATGACTTAGCTTGACATAAAACCATGTTATTGATATTTTTATTGATATTTTAGAATTCTTCATTCGGTTTATTTGTGTTTTTCTGAATTGATTGGGTTCAATTAACTGATCACTAGTTGAATTGTTATATTTATTTGGAATCTAGCACTCGAGAGAGGAAATTTTGAATAGGACCGTAGAAAAATACATCGTTGGTATTTATAGAGTTCGATAGGCCTATAACTCCTTTGAAGTCATTCTAAGAATTATTGTTCTATTTACCGAATTTGATATCTAAACTTTGATAGAAATATTGAGTTTGATATTAAATACGAATTTCTACTTAACATTTGAGAAAAGGAGTAGAAAATATTGATAATTCTTGGTTAGTATACTAGAAGAATTTATGATATAGATTTTTTTATGAATTAAACTAGTGGATAGTCAAGTGAAATCGAATATCTAGAATTTGTCTCTCATTGTCGTCTTGCAAGCTCGTCGTTAATTAATTTTAATCATTGAAATTTTTATTTACTTGAATTACAAACCATTATCGTAACTCTACATAGGATTAAGATTTTATTAGTTGCAAATATAGAATATAATATCATTTTATTCATTCTTTGTGGGATCTACTTGGACTTAATTTCTATATTATAACTTGATACCGTACGCTTGCGAGCGAAAAATACGCAACAATGACATTAATTGACAATCATTAATGTAATTGGTTGAAAATTATTATGACAATGAAAGCTCACCATAATCATCATAATGTGTGTTAAATACCCGAGGATAACATCTCGGTGCATGCGTAAAGAATGAGTTTGTCGTTCTCATTTTTTGTCAAATCGTGCAGAAAATATCCAAGATTGTTCTATATAAGTTATGGATTATTCCATATAAGATACAATTCGAACCGAAATTACTTTCATTAGGAAAATTTGATATTCAGTGCTAAAATTTGTATCCTGGAAAAAAGAACGCGTGCTCAGTTAGACCGCATGTGTAGCACCCGATATTTTAATACGTAAATTCACATGGATAATTAGGAAAATAATTATTAAAATTTGAAATGTGGGTTAAATGATATTTAAGTGTTATTATGTGAATTATGTGCATGTTTTAAAATTATTTTATCATTTAACCCGCGATTATTGATTTTTTTGATTTTCGAGTAATTGATGGATTTTATCGCGTAGACGGGACCGTGAACGGACGAGATATTAGTTTTTCATCCAAAAATATTTTGAGATTTTTATGAGCCATAAATTACTATTTTAAGATGTTATATCTTCAAAATTTTAGTATTTATTATTATATATATATGTGTCCATTTTTACTCAAAATAAGTCATTTTAATGACTTTTAGTAACTTTTAAAAATCAATTATTTTGTAATTACGGGATTTTAAGTTTTATATCAGATTAGTATTTATTTTTAAAATTTAAGTTTTATATGTTTATGGCATAATTATCTCATTAATCTAATTATTCAGATTTTGCCATAATCTAAGATATCTTTCAAAAAACAAATTCTCTACCCTATCTCACGTTAATCCCCTAGCCGCCTCCCCACCTTCTTCATCAGCATATTCCACGTTCTTCCACAGAAAAACAGCCCCCATATCCGACCTTTGAAGTTTTTAAGCAATTTTGAAGATCCGTTCGTCCCGGGAGCACCGTACACGCGATAAAAGCTTCGATTAAATTCAAAGGCATGTCGAATTCTCTTATTTGACACCATATAAGATATTTAATTTCATGTCAGATTTTTCATTGAATGTTGCTGTCATTTTCGAATATGATGAAGCTTTCTTGGCTAGAACCCGAACAACTCATGGTCTTGTTGGTTTTGCATGTAAATGCTCACGTTATATGTCATGGGAAGGGGCTGGCTGCTGGTTCGAGGTTCATGGGGGTGAAATAGAGTCCTTAGACTCGGTTTGTTTCATGGCTTAAGGCTGGAAAGGGGAAGCGTGTGAGCTGGTTCAGATCTAGGGCATGGGGTGCGCAGGTTAGGGTTTGAGGGAAGGAGGCTCGGTTCTATCTTGCATGGCCGTGAACCAGAGGGGGCTGAGCCAGGTTAGGACCGCCCAGATGTGGGTCATGTCTGGGCGATGGTGCTCCAGCCTGGGGCGGCCGGAGTAGGGCGGCAGCAACCATGGATTGGCTGCTGCTCGCAGCATTGAAGGGTAGAGGGAAGGGGGATCGAGTTTTGGGTTTTCGGGCGGGTTGGGTCGGGTCTGGGGTTCCGGGTCGGGTCCTTTGGGTTAGGGGTCAAGTTAGTTGGGTCCGTGTTTGGGTTAAGTTAGTCGGGTTTGGGTATATTTATTTTTAAGTTATTATTAGATTAAGTAATATTTTTGGGCTAAATTAAATGTTAAAAAAAATTATTTGGGCTTTTAAATATTTTAATTAGGCCTTAAAAATGTTTATTTAAGTAACCCATGGGAATTATTGGGCCAGTCTGTGAAATTCTTGGGTCTGTCAATGATTAATATTGGGCTTAATAATTTATTGGGCTTAAATATTTTATTTGGGCCCAATTATGTTAAGTATTTTTATTTGGGCTTATATTAAGTTATTGGACCAGTCTTAGATTTTATGGGCTTAAGTCTAGGGACCAACAGTCTGGACAATCCCATGAAAAATAACTAAGTCCGAACTATATATTTAATTTATTTTATATATGAAGTTTATTTTAAGTATAAGTATATATGTTATGAAAATAATTAAATATATATTACAGACACATTTTTAAGTGCATGCATACATGAAAAAAAAATAAATTTTATGATGTGTTTATGATTGAGATTGAGCATGAAAAATATTTTTATGAAAATTGAAGTGATGTGGTAGCACATAGGTGGTTTACCACCGGCACAGAGGTAGTTCTAATACCGGCATAGAGGTGGTTTTACCACTGTCACAAAAGTTGTTTACTACCGGCATAGAGGTGATTTATTCACCGCCACGTACGTTGGTTTTTTTAGATTGATCAGTCGGCACAGTTATTAGTCACATTCATGGATATGACCATACCCAGTTTTTATGATTATGACATGTTCAATTACGCTATGTATGATTAATTAAGATTATGTATGGACTGATGATGACAGATGTTTATGATGCATTATTTTTAAGATCATGCATGCATGTTCATGTAAGTTATATGTATTAGTATGATTATGTGTTTGCATGATTTTAAACCTTGTTATTATGAGATAAAACATGTTGGGCCTCTAGGCTCACTACGCTTATATGGTGCAGGTGAGTACGATGATAGCACAGTAGCTCCAACCGGCAGTGAGGGCCTATGAGTTAACCTGCATATGGCACCCGTGACCGTTGCTATCAGAGTTTTTATGTCTTTAGATTTTTATCAGTTTTTTAAACACGTTTTTCCTCATTTATATTATTATGGTGGTTTCTAAAGTATTATTTTATTTACGTGTGCATGGCGTATGAATTTTTGTATGGGATTCTTTTTTAATAATGCATGATACAAGATTTTTATTAAGTATTTGATTAATATTTATATAAGTTATTTATTAAGTTTTTATTCAATGTTTAATTTTAGTGTTTATACATATATGTATGGGCATATATGTATTGTATGTACTTTTATTAGTTAATAAAAAAAATTTCCTAGTATTTTATTAGATCGAGTCTTTTCAGTTGATATCAGAGCACGGTCCTTGGAGGGTGACTTCTACTACGTGAAGCTCAGAAGCCACACTACCGGTTTGTAAGTTTTAAATGTTTTAATTTATTTTTGGGGAGCAGGTGTTCATAGATTAAGATTTTATGTTAGTAAAGCTTTAAAATACATAGTTATGCATTGCGATTTACGTGAATAAATGTGTGGTGATACATTATGGCTCCTAGACGGATGAATAGACGTGGGGATCCTCCACCTCCACCTCCACCTCCTCCTCCGCCGAACCAGCTCACAGCACTGGAGCAGGCCAGTGCTAATATGATGGCAGTAATTACAAGGCTGTTGGAGCATCAGAACACACAGCCTAGGAGGTCACATGATGAGGACGTTGCTGAGCGGTTCCATAAAAAGGGACCAAAGGAGTTCACCGACACCACTGACCCACTCGTTGCTGAGAGGTGGATCCGTTCCTTGGAGATCATATTCGCCTACATGGGCTTGTCTGATGCCGATAAGGTGAGATGTGCTGTGTATATGACGAGGGTTGATGCAGCCCTTTGGTGGGAGGGCAACGTTCGAGGGGTGAATTTGGAGACCTTGACTTGGGAGGGCTTCAAGAGGACTTTCTTCGCCAAGTATTTCACTGATGAAGTACGCAGTCAGATGATTCGAGATTTCATGAGTCTGGTAGGGAGACAAGTCTGTGGTGGATTATATTAAGCAGTTTGAGCGGGGGTGTCACTTTGTGCCCCTGATTGCGGGAGACGAGCGGGAGAAGTTGAGGCAGTTTGTTGATGGGCTCTGGGCTGATATTAAGCATGATGTGCACATGCTGGATGTGGCCACTTACGAGGCAGCAGTGAATAGGGCTCTACGATCTTAGGAGGGCAGGAAGGAGATCCTGAGAGAGCAACAGAGCAACAGGCCATTTTAGCCATCTTATCATCGATCATCTTTGCAGCCCCCTGCGAAGAAGCAGTTTACTGGGCCATCTAAGGGCTCGAGTCAGCAGAGGCCACATCAGAATCCTCAGGGGCACCAGGTTCCATAGCAGCAACAGAGGGGCGCGGCCCCTAATACTGGAGTGATTCCACTATGTCCAAAGTGCCAGAAACCACATTCGGGCCAGTGTCTGGTTGGGTCGAATGTTTGGTTTCATTGCAAGGAACCAGGGCATATGTCTGCCAGCTATCCGAGGAAGAGGAACACCACTGGGAGGGTGTTTGTTATGCAGGCTGAGGAGGCAGACCCAGATACCTCCTTGATCACTGGTATATCCTATCTCTTGTTTTTAATAATTTTTTATTTATTTGTTGGTTATCGAATGCATGTTATATGGGTTATCTATCTGCATGGATAGTGTAAGATTTATGTTTTCCCTTTTGATTATAAGCAAGATTGCTATCAGTGTGTAATCTTTGGGTAAATTAAGTTTTGGTGTGCATATGTTGGGATTTTATACGTGCAGGGAGAATTTTAGTTGGGGGCAACTCCACATTTGCGTTTCTAGATTCGGGAGCCATGCATTCGTTTATCTCCTTGGATTTTATCAGACGGATAAGTATCACACCTGAGGTTGCTACCATAGGGTATGATGTCACTATGCCATATGGGCAGATTCTTATTACCACATATATCATCAGAGGTTTGGAGTTAGAGCTGCAGGGACATTCCTCAGGGCTGATCTAGTGGTTTTGCCGATGACCAGGTTTGATTTGATTTTGGGTATGGACTGGCTGACAGTTAATGGAGCTTCAATTGACTTCCGTCGGAGGACAGTATCAGTGAAAGCTTCTGAGGGCGACCCGTTTATCTTCTTTTCATCTCAGAGCAGCAGTGTTTCGCATGTTATCTCCTTTGTACGTGCGAGGAAATTATTGCAACGAGGTTGCCAGGGGTTTCTTTCCAGTGTACTTACAATGTCAAAATCGACTAGCAGATCTTTATCAGATATAGAGGTTGTTCGTGAATTTTCTGATCAGGGATTTCACCAGCGAGAGAGGTGGAGTTCATTATTGAGTTGATGCCTGATAGCGTGCCTATCTCTAAGGCACCATACCGACTTGCTCCTACCGAGATGAAAGAGTTGAATGAGCAGATTCAAGAGTTATTGGAGAAAGGCTTTATTCGCCCGAGATTTTCTCCTTGGGTAGCACCAGTATTATTTGTGAAGAAAAAGGATGGCAACATGAGGTTTTGTATTGACTACCGAGAGCTCAACAGAGTTACAGTGAAGAATAAGTACCCAATGCCGAGGATAGAAGATTTATTTGATCAATTGCAGGGAGCTTCAGTATTCTCCAAGATCGATCTGCGATCTGGATATCATCAGTTGCGGATCAGAGATTTTGATGTGTCCAAGACTTCTTTTAGGACACGTTATGGGCATTACGAGTTTTTAGTGATGCCATTCAGGTTGACTAATGCTCCAGCGGTCTTCATGGATCTCATGAATCGGGTATTTCAGTCGTATCTCGATCAGTTCATCATAGTATTTATTGATAACATATTGATCTGCTCCAGGAGCATTGAGGAGCATAGACAGCACTTGCAGACAGCTTTGCAGACTTTGAGAGAGCATAGATTGTATGAAAAGTTCAGCAAGTGTGAGTTTTGGCTTGAGCAGGTGGCATTTCTTGGCCATATTGCTTCTAGAGATGGGATAGCGGTGGATCAGTCTAAGGTTGAGGCAGTGCAGAACTGGGGGAATCCGAAGAATGCATCAGAGATTCGTAGTTTCTTGGGTTTGGCAGGTATTACCGGAAGTTCATCAAGGGTTTTTTCTGTATTGCAGTGCCCTTGACATCCTTAACCAAGAAGAATTCGAACTTTGTGTGGAATCGTGATTGTCAGAGGAGCTTTGATCATTTGAAGGAAGCACTCACTTTTGCGCTAGTGTTGGCGATGACAGTAGCACACGAGGAGTTAGTGGTGTACACAGATGCATCTAAGCTGGGTTTAGGCACCGTACTTATGCAGTGTGACAGAGTGATTGCTTATGCATCGAGACAGCTGAAGATTCATGAGCAGAATTATCCGACGCATGATTTGCAGCTTGCAGCAGTTGTGTTTGCGTTGAAAATCTGGAGGCACTATCTGTATGGCAAGAAGTGTAAGATTTTCACCGATCACAAGAGCCTCAAGTACTTCTTCACCCAGAAGGATTTAAACATGAGGCAACGCAGATGGTTAGAGCCCATGAAGGATTATGACTGTGACATTAGCTACCATCCGGGTAAGGCTAATGTAGTGGCTGATGCATTGAGTCGGAATACGTCAGTAGTATCTTGTTTATCAGTGCAGTTGCCACTTCAGAGGGAGATTCAGAGGTTTGATTTGGAGATCTACTCGGGTGGCCACGCACCGAGTTTAGTAGTATTGATAGTGCAACCGACGCTTTGAGATCGGATCAGAGATGGACAGTCTGCTGATGAGGAGTTGCAGCATTTGAGGTAGAGGGATGAAGCTAAGGGCAGTCTTTTGTACACTGTTGTGGATGGTATTGTTCAGTACCGAGGTCGGATGTGGGTACTGAACATTGATCAGTTGAGGGCCGAGATTTTGACAGAGGCTCACACATCTCTGGAAGTACAAAGATGTACAGATATTTGAAGTCAATATATTGGTGGCCTGGTATGAAGAGGGACATTGGAAGATTTGTATCAGAGTGTTTGACTTGTCAACAAGTCAAAGCAGAGCACCAGCGTCCAGCAGGTTTGCTTAGACCTCTTTCCTTTTCGGAATGGAAGTGGGAGAACATCACGATGGATTTTGTGGTTGGCCTTTCGAGGAGTGCCAGAGGTTGTACAACGATTTGGGTGATTGTAGATAGACTCACCAAGTCAGCTCATTTCTTACCTGTGAGGACTACCTTTACTTTGACCCAGTATGTAGAGCTTTATATCAAGGAGATTGTTAGACTGCATGGCATACCGGTGTCTATTGTTTCAGACAGAGATCCGAGGTTCACATTGACATTTTGGAAGAGTCTACACATTGCATTGGGGACTAGGTTACTGTTCAGCACAACTTTTCTTCCCCAGACAGATGGCCAGTCTGAGAGAGTGATCCAAGTTCTCGAGTATCTATTGAGGGCTTGTGTCATCGATTTCCAGGGTTCTTGGGAATCAAGATTACCGTTAGTGGATTTCACCTATAACAACAGCTATCAAGCATCTATAGGTATGGCTCCTTATTCGGATATCTATGGGAGGAGATGCAGATCTCCCGTGCACTGGGATGAGGTTGGAGAGAGAGTTCTACTTGGTCCCGAGATAGTGCAGCAGGCTGCAGATGTTGTGACTCGGATTCGTGATTGTATGAGGACTGCTCAGAGTCGTTAGAAGAGTTATGCTGACACACGACGATGAGATCTTGAGTTCTCTGTTGGTGACCATGTGTTTCTGAAGGTGTCACCTATGAAGGGTGTGATGCACTTTGGTCGGAGAGGCAAGCTCAATCCGAGACATATTGGCCCATTTGAGATTTTGAAGAGAGTTGGCTGATAGGAGTCGTTTTTATGTGTTTTTATTGCTTGTTTTGTGTTTGTTTTGCTTTCGTTTCGTTTACTTATTGTCCGTTCTTTTCCATTCTTGTTCTTTATATTGTTTTATTATGTTCGTTTTCACTCCTCTGGTTTATCTATTTTTATGGCAGGAAATCACCAAGAAATGCCGATACTTGGTGGGAAGGTGATGCACAGTAGAGGCCATACAGATAGAACAAGAAGAAAGGCAAAATTCTGGAAAAGAAGAGGGGCGCCCGAGCGGCCATATTCTACCGCGCGGGCGCGGTCACGTATTTTTGAGACAGTAGTGAAAGGAGTTTCGAGGCGCCCGAGCGGCCAATTTCTACCGCTCGGGCGCGGCGCGCAATTTTTAATTTTTTTTTATTTTGAGAGTTTATTTCGGAGAGGATTATGGGGAACTATAAATACAATTATTTCTTTAGTTTTTGAGGGTTACACGGGACGCATATCAGAAGACTACCGGCGGCTGAACGCTGGAGATTTCTCTTCTCCGTTGGGAGTTTTTCCTTTTCTTCTTCTTCGGAATTTTTATGTTGAACATCTTGGAGATTGAATTTTTGTAATGAATTCTAGTAGCTAAACATATTATTTTGTTGGAATCGAGGGGATCCTAATCCCGAAACACTATAGTATGATTGAATCACCGGACGTATTGGGAATTGATTTATGTTTATAATTGATTTTATCATGTTTTTCTTTCTATGTTGATTATTAGCTACCCTTAACATAGATTCTTAAATTATGAATTGCTGCCGAGAGATAGGTTTATAATTAGGACGAATGATATAATCCATGGACTTAAAATATGTATAGAGATATGGTATTTAGTACATGTTGATAGCCATAGACCACCAGGTTGAAAGTTGTAGAATTCATAGAACGCAAAGAAATCAGTCGTGATAAATAATTAGAGAGATTTAATTAATTCACTGATTTGATTAGTTTGGCATCACCTCGAGAGAGAGTGTCAATGTTATAGGAACTTCTGTTAAATTTATAAAAATAAATTAAGTTCCAATCGTCCAGTTCAATTAGGGAAAAGGTGAACCAAAATTCAAACAAAATCATTTTGAATTTTTATTCTTCACTCTGAGATTTGTTGGCTTGGTTGTGAAGTTTAAGTTTATTTATATTGAGTTTTAATTTTAGATGTTAGTTAATTCACAAATCACTTTTTCGATACTTTGTGTAGTTAAAAATTGAAAAGACAAATTATTTTCGTTAGTCCCTGAGGACGATACTCGTACTAGTACATTATATTATAACTTGAATCGTGCACTTGCGATTTATGCGAGCTTAATTGATAGATATATTTACGTTGATTTTTCGTGGTAGTATTTGCTCGATCAAGTTTTTGGCGCCGTTGCCGGGGACTAAATAGATTTTAATTTGTTTGATTTGATTTTTCTCTATTACAATTTTAATCATTCTTTTCCATCTGTGGACTGCAGGATTATCTTGCAGTACATGAAACACTCACCTGAAGGACTATTGCCTTTTGATCCAGAAATCGACAGAACCTTTCACAGAAGAAGAAGAAGGCAACAGCAGCAAGAAATGGAAGGAGAACACGAACAAGAACCGCCAGTTTACAGATCCATGATGGATCTTGCCTTACCAAATATTGAAGGTGCTCGACCAAGCATTAGCCGGCCAACTGTAGCAGCGAATCACTTTGAGATAAAGCCGGCAATTCTTCAAATGGTTCAGAACACGCTTCAATTTGGTGGAAGTGTCATTGATGAACCCTATGTGCATCTCACAAATTTTTTAGAAATTTGTGATACATTCAAGATACAGGGAGTTTCAGATGACGCTATTCGTTTGCGTTTATTCCCTTTTTCACTACGAGACAAGGCAAAAGCATGGCTAACGAATTTACCTGCAGGTTCCATCATAACTTGGGATGATATGGCTAAAGCTTTCCTCACCAAATACTTCCCACCATCGAAGTCAATGAAGCTGAGAGCGGACATCACAACTTTTTCCCAAGGAGAACAGGAAACATTTTATGAAGCATGGGAATGCTACAAGGATCTACTGAGGAGATGTCCACACCACCAATTACCAGACGGTCTTGTGGTACAAACTTTTTACTATGGAATTTCTCATTCAAATCGTACCATGTTAGATGCAGCTGCAGGTGGGAATCTACTGCGAAAGTCGTCGGAGGATGGTTATGAATTAATCGAGGAAATGGCAACCAGTAGCTATCATCCTCAATCTGAAAGGAGTGGGGCCCGGAAATCAACTGGAATTCATCAAGTTGAAGCATTCACATCTGTGGCTGCTCAACTTGAATTCATGAACAAAAGGATCGAGGAACTTAGTGTAGGACATTCGGCAATGCGAGTGCAAGAAGTATGGTGTGAAAAATGCGGTGCAGAGCATTTCACGAAAGACTGTCAAACATTCTCTCAACCAGAGGGAGTTATGGCAAGCCACATGGGAAATCAGAATCGCCCCAGGAATGACCCATTTTCGAATTCATACAATCCAGGGTGGAGACAACATCCGAATTTTTCATGGGGTGGACAGAATAATAAGCCGTATGGAAATCAGAATTACAGCAGGCATCCTCAAGAGGAGAAATCAATCTTGGAGCAGATGATGCAGAAATTTATATCATCTACTGAAACCCGTATGCAGAATCAAGATGCATCGATCAAAAATCTGGAGAATCAAATAGGTCAATTGGCCAAATCAATTTCCAACAGAGATCAGGGTACTTTGCCAAGCGAAACTGAGAAGAATCCGAAGGAACAGGTGAAAGCAATTGAATTAAGGAGTGGAAAGACGGTCGAGCCTGAACAAAAAAGCGAGAAAGAGCCCGAAACGGGTACATCAAAAAAAACTTCAGGTAATTCATCTATCTCAACACCCCCACCCACTTCACAATCAAAAATTGTTGTGCCACCACCTTTTCCTGCAGCTCTTAAGAAGGCCAAGCTAGACTCTCAGTTTGGTAAATTTTTAGAAGTGTTCAAGAAATTGAACATCAATATACCCTTCGCCGATGCACTGATGCAAATGCCAAGCTATGCGAAATTCTTGAAGGAAATCCTCTCTAACAAGAGGAAATTGGAGGAGCATGCAATGATAAGTCTGACAGAAAATTGCTCGGCACTGGTGCAGAACAAAATCCCACAAAAGAAAAAGGATCCAGGGAGTTTCTCTATCCCTTGTGTAATTAATGATGTTCAGTTTCATAAGACTTTGTGTGATTTGGATGCAAGTATAAATTTAATGCCTTACTCTGTTTTCAGGAAACTGAGCTTGGGAGAACCAAAGTCCACCAGAATGTCTTTACAACTGGCGGACAGGTCCATCAAATATCCACGGGGTATTATCGAGGACGTGCTTGTGAAAGTGGACAAATTCATCTTCCCCGTGGACTTCGTGGTGTTAGATATGGAAGAAGATCTGGACATGCCACTCATCTTGGGAAGACCTTTCCTGGCAATAGGAAAAGCACTTATAGATGTCCAGAAGGGAGAGCTGTTGTTGAGAGTGGGAGAGGAGAAAATTTCTTTTGACGTTTTTAATGCTTTGAAATTTTCTCAGAATAATGAAGAATGTTTTCAGTTAGATGTAGTAGACTCACTCTTATTTGATTATGTGCAGGATAATTTTCAGGAACCGTTAGAGGCTGCACTTGTATCTGAACAGTTGGGCGACCTCAGTGATGGAGTAGAAGAGATGACCGCATACTTGAATGACAACCAGTCATGGAGAAGAGGTGGAAAGCTTAGACTTGAAGACCTTGGTGACCGGAAGGATTTAGTTCTTCAGAAACCAAGCATAGAGGAACCACCTACTGTGGAATTGAAACCATTACCCATTCATCTTAAATACATGTTTTTAGGTGAGAACGATAAGTTACCTGTCATAATATCTTCTTCTTTGACAGGTGAGATGGAGGACAAACTAATGGAGGTGCTTAAGAAACACAAGAGTGTGTTTGCTTGGAAAGTGGCGGATATCAAAGGAATCAATCCATCCATATGCATGCACAAGATTTTAATGGAAGAGAGCATCAACCCATTAGTCCAACCACAGAGGAGACTAAACCCAAAGATGCAGGAAGTTGTGAAAGCTGAAACGATCAAACTGTTGGACGCAGGTATCATTTATCCTATATCTGATAGTCTGTGGGTGAGTCCAGTGCAGTGTGTACCAAAGAAAGGGGGGATAACTGCCATAAAGAATGAGAATAATGAATTAATACCTACTAGGACAGTTACGGGTTGGCGTGTGTGCATAGATTATAGAAAATTAAATGACGCAACCCGTAAGGATCATTTTCCCCTCCCGTTCATTGATCAAATGCTAGAAAGATTGGCTGGGTATGAATTTTACTGTTTTTTAGATGGGTACTCAGGATACAATCAAATAGCGATTGCACCTGAAGACCAGGATAAAACGACTTTTACCTGCCCATATGGTACGTTTGCCTACAGACGTATGCTTTTCGGATTATGTAACGCTCCTGCTACTTTTCAGAGATGTATGACTGCTATTTTTCATGATATGGTCGAAAATTTTCTAGAAATTTTCATGGATGATTTTTCTATTTTCGGTCAATCTTTTGATGCATGTCTGCATAACTTAAATTCTGTGTTGATGAGATGCGAGGAGACCAATTTGGTGCTTAACTGGGAGAAGTGTCATTTCATGGTGACAGAAGGTATAGTGTTGGGTCACAGAATTTCTGAACAGGGGATCGAGGTGGACAAGGCTAAGGTGCACGTTATTCAAAATCTGCCTCCACCTACGACAGTAAAGGGAGTTAGAAGTTTCCTCGGACATGCTGGTTTTTATCGGCGATTTATTAAAGACTTTTCAAAAATTGCCAAACCTGTGTCCTCTTTGCTCATGAAAGATGCCCCTTTTGATTTTGATTCGAATTGTTTGCAGGCCTTTGAGGTTTTGAGAGAAAGACTGGTGACTGCGCCAGTATTGACATCGCCGAACTGGGAGCTTCCATTTGAAGTAATGTGCGATGCTAGTGATTCTGTTGTTGGTGCGGTACTTGGCCAACGAATAGACAAGGTATTCCGAACCATCTACTACGCTAGTAAGACTCTTAATGAAGCTCAGCTCAATTATGCCACCACTGAAAAAGAGTTGCTAGCTGTAGTATTTGCACTAGACAAATTTCATTCGTACCTTGTGCTTTCAAAAATCACAGTCTACACAGATCACTCTGCTATTAAACACCTGTTGGCAAAGAAAGATGCGAAACCTAGACTGATTAGGTGGATCCTGCTTTTGCAAGAATTTGATTTAGAGATCAGAGATAAGAAAGATGTTGAAAATGTAGTAGCTGATCATCTGTCTAGATTAGAATGCATTATTGATGATGCACAAAATGAAGTAAAGGATATAGATGATTGGTTCCCTGATGAAAAACTTTTCGCCATAGAGAGTTCACCATGATATGCACATTTTGCTAATTTTTTGGTCACAAGCACACTCCCACATAATCTATCTTTCCATCAGAAGAAAAAAATTTTATCAGATGTCAAGCACTATTTTTGGGAGGAACCATTTTTGTTTAAAATATGTGCTGACTCAATGATTCGGAGATGTGTGGCGCAAGGAGAAATGCAAAGCATCCTCAGTCATTGTCATGATCGTGAGGTAGGTGGCCATACTGGGCCAATCAAAACTGCAGCGAAGGTACTTGAATGTGGGTTCTATTGGCCCGACCTTTTTAAGGATACGCGCCGGTATGTTTTAGCTTGTGATAGATGTCAGCGGACAGGTAATATCTCTAACCGAAATGAAATGCCTATGAATAATATCATTGAGTGTGAGATATTCGATGTTTGGGGAATCGACTTTATGGGACCATTTCCACCTTCTTTGACGAAAAAATACATTTTGGTCGCAGTCGATTATGTTTCAAAATGGGTAGAGGCTGAAGCTTTTGAAACAAATGATGCACAGGTTGTACTAAAATTTTTGAAGAAAAATATTTTTAATCGGTTTGGTACACCCCGTGCAATCATTAGTGATGGTGGCACCCACTTTTGCAATAAACTTTTTGACAAACTTTTAAAGAAATATGGTGTCAAGCATAAGGTATCTACCCCATATCATCCCCAGACCAGTGGCCAAGTGGAAGTGTCCAATCGAGAGATCAAATAGATCCTAGAGAAAAGTGTGAGTACTAATCGGAAGGATTGGGCACTTCGACTTGATGATGCCTTATGGGCCTATAGGACGACATTTAAAACCCCAATCGGCACTTCCCCTTATAGATTATTATTTGGAAAGGCATGCCATTTACCTGTTGAATTAGAGCATAGAGCATTTTGGGCTATTAAGACTCTAAACTATGAATTTGCTGCTGCAGGTGAAAAAAGATTGTTGGAGCTAAATCAACTGGAAGAATTCCGCGACAATGCATATGACATGGCGGTTTCGTACAAGGAACGGACAAAGAGAATACATGACAGGCGTATTCATCAGCGGGAATTCAAGGAAGGAGAGGCTTGTTGCTGTTCAACTCCCGGTTAAGACTATTTCTCGGGAAACTGAAGTCTAGATGGTCTGGGCCCTATAAGATCACCAGGGTGTATCCATCAGGGGCCATAGAGATCAAAGATGCCCGCAACGAGTCGTTCACGGTCAATGTTCAAAGGTTAAAACACTATGTGGGGGGTGATGTGGATTCCACGCCAGTCATCACCACATTGACTGACCAAGACTAGTTTGGGGAGGGTGAAAAGTCAAGCTCTCGACTTTAAATTGAGAACTACATTCTACTTTCCCTTTTATTTATTCGCGTTTTTGTTCATTTTAGTTCAAGTGTTAGAATTTTTAGTTAATTTCCTGTCTTTCTCGAGTTGAGTTCTGTTTTTAAAATTTTTTTTGGAAAAATGGGGTGCGCTCGCGCGGCAGTTTTCTGCCGCCCGCGCACCCAACTCTCTGTCAAAAATTTTTTGGAAAAAAGGGGGTGCGCTCGCGCGGCAGTTTTCTGCCGCCCGCGCACCCAACCCTCTATCAAAATTTTTTTTAAAAAAAAGGGGTGTGCGCTCGCGCGGCACTTTTCTACCGCGCGGGCGCCTCGCGCAAAATCAGAAATTTAAAACACCCGATTCCTTCTTCCCTTCTTTATTTTCTCTCTTTCCTTTCTCTCTAACCCTAATTCCCTCACAGCCGCCATCTCTCTCACTCTCAATTTCTTCTTCGTTTCTCAATTTCGCAGGTAATTCACTCGATTTCTCACATCTCTCGACATGGCGCCAAAGAAACAGAAGATTGCCACCTCTAGGGCCAACCCATCCCACTTAATAGATGGGAAATTTATTTCTAAAGAAGCAAAGGCACGTTATGAGGAAGCCAAGGCCGCTAGGAATCCCATTTCGGAGCGAGGAATTGATCTTTCTGAAAACCGCACCGCCTCCCTTGGCATCGTAGCTCGAGGATGGGTCGAGTTTTGCCGCCAACCTGTCGCAGCATTAGTCCCCTTGGTCCGTGAATTTTACGCCAACGCCGCCGAGCTTACCGATAGCACTACCTTCGTGCGGGGTAAGATGGTTTCTTTTACTCCCGCTGCTATTAATGTGTTATTGCAAACTCCGGAAGTAGACGATAGCCAATTTCAAGCTTTTAAGGCCAATCCGGATTACAATGAAATTTCGAATGAGTTGTGCTATGAAGCTAATGTGTGGAAGGATTCGGTGAAGTTCATATCTTTTAAGGAAAAAAATTTGCGGCTGGAACCGGCCTCTTGGTATGCTTTTCTGACCCATAGGTTGATGCCGGTGTCCCATACACATGTTGTGACAATGAGCAGGGCGGTGCTTCTCTATGCTGTGCACAAACAATGGCCGATTAATGTTGGACAAATTATCAACCAAGAGTTGTACACTTCCATTCGCACGTCCAACATTTCAATTTTCTTTTCGACCATTGTTTCTTTACTGTGTGTGCAAGCTGGTGTCCCATACAAGGACACAGAAGAATGGTTGCACCCAATGCAGGCAGTGGATAACACAATTCTGAAAGCAAAACACGCCTTCCGCGTACGCGAGTTTTCATTTCCTGGCCAGGCCAGCTCTGGCCCTGGTCAATCATCACGGACTGCACCTCGGCCACCTCCTGCTCGCCGCACCACACAAGATTCATTGAGTGAAATGTCGGCATGGATGCAACATCAGGAGCACTGCCAAGAGGTAAACTCCGCCTACAATGAATCCACCCATGCCATGATGCGAGGACTGCTCGCCAATGCTAGGATGGACCCGGCCGTTTATCCTGCACCACCGCCATATCCTCCACCGTTCCAGTTCCAATATGCTCCACCGGTTCGGGATCTGCCCGAAGACATGGATGAGGAGGAGTCTGATTAGAACCAGGGGAGTTTTTAGTGTTTTTTTTTTGTTTTTTATTTTCTTTTACTTTGTTTTAGTTTTGGTGGTGTTAAGTAGCATTGGGGACAATGCTTGTCTTTTGTTCAAGCACTTCGAAAGAATCTTGTAGACGACTGGAAGAGGTGTGAGCGGTCGCCGCTGGAGATGAGTGAGCAGTCACAGCTGCTTCCGGTTGAATTACTGCTTGGACTGCGGTTGAGGCGGGGTCGACCGATGAAGATGCTCCCACAATCGATCCTAGAGCGGATGACTAAAATAGGTCAGCAGTGATGAGACCGATCAGAATCCCATCTGAAAGAGTAATAGCAGAGATGTCTTCTTCACCCTGATCTTGGGTAAGAAAAGTCTTCATCATCACCTGTGCTTCCAGTCCATAAGCCTGTAAACAAGCTGCTGAAGCTGTCGTCTTTACGTTGTTAAGAGCTTGGAAGTGCTGAAGTAGTTGAGTGATTTGACGTAGACTATTCTGTAGTCCAGTCAAAATCACAAAGTCATCGGCGGTGGTATGACTCTTGGATTTGAAGTTCTTGACACGCTCATTAATCAACAGAGATAACAGGCTTCCCCGAAGCTTCAAGTCGATGAGCTGTCTTCTTCCCAAAGCCTCCACGATGTCTCCAGTGTCAGCAAAGAGAAGCATCTTCTGCTCAATAACGTTTAGAGCTTTCCACTTAGGAAATATTTGAGCAAGCGTCAGGTGAGTACGGGAATGATGCCATCTATCAAAGCACTGTAGGTGACGCTTGACAGTGCGGAGAACGTGAGAGATGATCAAGTTGAGCTCTACAGTAGCTGCTAGTTGAGCCTTAGGTGAGTAGACCATCACACCTTTCCCTTTGTCCTTGGGATCAGCGAGAGTGACCTTTGGAGTTGATGAGGCACCTTCCCTGATTATCACACCCTTGGTAGGACGTGGAGCAGTAGTAGCAGTAGTGGTAGTAGTCTCGACCGTTGGCAGAATTGGTGTTGGAATGGTAGGAGCAAGTCCAGAAAGGGACTTTAACTTCTTGTGCTGCTTCTTCTTCTCGCCTGCAGGCGTGGATGGCACAGCTGCTTTGGAGACAGAAGGAGATGACTTGCTGAAAGCTTGAATCAGTGGAATGTTCGCACGTGATTCTTCTTCAGAGTCAGACTCTATGATAAGTTGACGCTTGGCAGATTTCTTGGTATGGGCTGGTTTGGCCGCTACCGGGACTGTTGAAAGTGGTTGAGTGACAGCAACAACACTTGCGGTTGAAGGCAGAGTGTCGACTGCAA
This sequence comes from Henckelia pumila, assembly GCF_033568475.1. Taxonomy (NCBI): domain Eukaryota; kingdom Viridiplantae; phylum Streptophyta; class Magnoliopsida; order Lamiales; family Gesneriaceae; genus Henckelia; species Henckelia pumila. Next base: position 194,014,703 of record NC_133121.1, read on the forward strand.
CCTCTTTCTTGTTCAGAAACTTGAAGATTGTAGACTTGTTGAGCCATTTGGTGGGATGCAGAGGTTCAGTCTTGGAGAAGTCTACTCCAAGGACGCTCAAGATGTGGCAAATTTGTAGAGCAAATCCCTCGGATTGCCCTTTTCCCCTGATCATTTCACATAAAGTAGTAAACAATATGTCTGACCAGTTGATGTTGATTTTGGAGGCGATACAAGCCATGTATTGGAATTTCTCCATCGTCACCTTGTCGTATGATCCAGCCTTGGCAAGAAGATTCTTGGCCACGATGTTGGTCAATAGCCTGAATGGAGCTTTAAGAGATGTCTTCTGAGCCGGCAGTTTGATCGGAGTATCAGTGGTTGAGAATTCCTTCAACCAGTATGAGCAGTTACCATCGGGAAGATCCACGCATTTTGTCAAACCCCTGGAAGGTAGATCAAATGTGCTGGCAAAGAACTTTTGATTGAATGAGTAGGACTCTGTCCGGATCAAGCATTTGACAGTCCCATGCTCGATTTGAGCGGTTGCAAAGAACTCCTTCAAGACAGGCAGATCGCAGATGGCGCTGCTTCCCAAAAACTTCTTCAGTCCAGAGGCTTCAAGCATGGTGAAGACCTCAGTGATTCCTGCATTGTTTGCCTCAATAACGGAATCAAAGTTGATTGCAAGGCAAGTCTTCTGGATCGACATGATAGCTGTAGATAAGAACTCGAGCAGAGAGTAAGCAAAAGCTTGATAGTAATACGATAGAACTTTTAATGCAATATGAAAGCTTTAGCAACGGTGAAAGGTTGATATACGAGTGTAAAGAAGTATATATAGGAACCTATGGGCCATAGGGTGACGTCATGAAAAGTATTTTTGAAATTCAAAAAGTTTTGAAGAGTATAATCACCGCGCCCAATTAATGTCATTTGGTTCAAAGCACAAAGCTGCTAGTACGGAGCCTGTCAGAGACTAGCTAAAGGCGGATGATATGCCAAAATTTATGGCAATGTAACAACTAAGCTATTAACGTCATACTAGCAATCATTCCCCCTAAAAACATGCATACTAACTTGGATCTACTAAGCCAAGAATATTTCGAAAATATGAAAACTTAGCGTCCGGTAAAGGCTTGGTGAATATTTCTGCTGCTTGCTGATCGGTAGAGATGTATTCCAGCCTGATTTCCTTCTTTAAGACATGATCTCGGATAAAGTGATGCCTGACATCAATGTGCTTTGTCCTAGAGTGCATCACTAGATTGTGAGTGATGATTATGGCACTTGTATTGTCACATTAGATTGGAGCTTCACTCGACCGGATTCCATAATCATTAAGCTGTTGTTGAATCCAGAGTATTTGAGCACAACAGCTGCCAGCAGCAAGGTATTCTGCTTCGGCGGTCGAGGTAGCAATTGATGTCTGCTTCTTACTTGACCACGAATTTAGTCTATCTCCAAGGAATTGACATGTGCCACTTGTACTTTTGCGATCAATTCTACAACCTGCATAATCTGCATCTGAATAGCCAATAAGATTAAGATTTGAATCTTTGGGATACCAAAGACCCACATTAGTAGTTCCTTTAATATATTTAATTATTCGTTTGGCGGCAATGAAATGAGATTTCTTAGGTGCTGCTTGAAATCTAGCACATAAACAAACTGAATACATGATATCCGGTCGACTGGCAGTCAAATAAAGCAATGAGCCAATAAGGCCTCGATACATTGTTACCTCGACCGGGATTCCCCCTTCATCTTTATCAAGCTTGATTGATGTACTCATGGGGGTAGATACAGTTGAGCACTGTTCCATTCCAAACTTCTTTACCAATTCCTTGGCATACTTGGATTGATTGATAAATATTCCAGTTTCAAGTTGCTTCACTTGCAATCCAAGAAAGAAATTGAGCTCGCCCATCATGCTCATTTCAAATTTCTCTTGCATCATCTTAGAGAACTTTGAGCACAACTTGGGGTTAGTTGACCCAAATATAATGTCATCAACATAAATTTGTACTAGTAACACATGATCACCTTTTACAAATTTAAACAAGGTCTTATCGACCGTTCCAATTTGGAAATCATGTTCCAGTAAAAATTTTAGTAATGTATCATACCATGCACGCGGTGCTTGTTTTAATCCATAGAGGGCTTTGTCAAGTTTATAGATATATTGAGGATGAGTAGGATTGAAAAAACCTGGTGGTTGTTCAACGTACACCTCTTCTTGAAGTAGACCATTGAGGAATGCAGACTTGACATCCATTTGATAGACTTTAAAGTCCTTGAAAGCTGCATAGGCAAGAAAAATGCGGATTGCTTCTAGTCTTGCAACTGGCGCGAAGGATTCCTCAAAGTTTATGCCTTCTTCTTGTCTGAATCCTTGTGCAATAAGTCGAGCTTTGTTACGCACAACAGTGCCATGTTCATCGAGCTTGTTACGAAACACCCATCTAGTTCCAATCACATTTTGATTTTCCGGTCGAGGAACTAGATGCCAAACATTGTTGCGGGTGAATTGATTCAACTCTTCTTGCATAGCTTCAATCCAGCTGGCATCTGATAGAGCTTCATCTATCTTCTTGGGCTCTACCTGAGATATGAAAGCTGCATGCAAGAATTCATTAATCATTTGACCACGTGTTTTTCGAGGAGCAGAAGGGTCACCTATGACCAACCCAGGTGGATGATCTTTGTTCCACCTAAATAATTCCCTAAAGGGTTGTCATCAATTGGTTGACGAACATCCTCGTTTACTGGATCATCATTGGCAGGAGGATCGTTATCAACCGGTGGATCCTCTTCTGGCCTTGTTTGATCACACACGGTAGAGGGAACTGGATCATCCTTCTTTGGAGGATATGGATCACTGTCACTTTCTTCCTGTAGATTTGTGTTTTCCAGTCTATGACTCAGATCATTTATGCTCCCTTGAGTTTGTTCTGTACAAAGAATAGATTCATCAAAAACAACATGAATGGTTTCCTCGACCGTTAGTGATCTTTGATTGAACACTCGATAAGCTCTGCTAACGGCTGAGTAACCAATAAAAGTTCCTTCGTCTGCTTTGGCATCGAAGGCTATCAAATGATTTTTGCCATTGTTGTGGATAAAGCATTTGCACCCAAAAATTTTGAAGTATGAAATATCAGGTTTTGTGCCATTCCAGATCTCATATGGAGTTTTGTTAAATCGTTTATTAATCATAGATCTGTTTTGAGTATAGCAAGCTGTGTTAACTGCTTCTGCCCAAAGCCTTTGAGAAACATTTGAATCAGCAATCATAGTTCTGGCTGCTTCTTTTAAAGTACGGTTCCTTCTTTCAGCCACCCCATTTTGCTGTGGGGATCTAGCAGCTGACAACTCATGCTTGATTCCCTGATCATCTAGATAAGTCATAAGAGCGGTGTTTAAAAATTCAGTCCCTCTATCACTCCTGATTCTATCTATCATCGTAGATTGTTCATTTTGCAAGCGTTTAAACAGCTTAATCAGGTGAGGTGCAGTTTGATCTTTTGAAGAGAGAAAGATGACCCAAGTAAATCGAGAAAAGTCATCTAAAACAACAAGAGCATATCTCATTCCCCCTATGCTTCTTACTGGTATAGGACCAAATAGGTCCATGTGAAGTAAATCTAAGCATTTGGAAGAAGACATACACCCTTTATTTTTAAAGGTTGCTCTCACCTGCATTCCTAGTTGACAAGCAGGACAAACTTTGTCTTTTATAAAATCTCCTTCAGGCAGACCAGAAACCAAATCATGCTTCCTCAAGTTAGAAATGGACTTAAAATTTAGATGATTTGACCGCTTATGCCACAACCAATTTTTATCATGATGAGCAGTAAGACAAGTAGGTGAAGAAATATGTGAGCAAGACCAGTTTACCTTGTAGGTGTTTAGGTCTCTTACACCGGTCATAAGAGTCTCACCTTTGTCATTTTTGATGATGCAAGTGTGTTTGTGAAACTCGACATAATGATCATTGTCACATAGTTGACTAATACTTATCAAATTATAGCACAGTTTGTCAACAAGCAACACATCTTTAATAATGATGTTACCATGGATAATCTTACCCTTACCCACGGTTTTACCTTTGGAGTTATCTCCAAAGCTGATCTTTGGTCCTTTGCACAGCACAACTTCTGTTAGAAGTTCTGGATTCCCTGTCATGTGCCGTGAGCAACCACTATCTAAGTACCAGGTAGTGTCCTTGATAGAAGTGGTCTTCTCGCCCGTTTGGACTTTTAGTACCTGCAAAAAGTGAAAAACTTTTGGTACCCATATCTAGTAGGGTCCAGGTCGGATTAGCCCTTTCGGGACCCACACCTGGAACATCCTTACAGGTTTTCCCGTGTGTGTGTCCAGAAATCTGTGCGGTCGATAAGCAGTAAATGTGTGTGCTTGTGAGGTTGCTGTGTGCTGCTTGCCTTTTTGATCTTTATCAGTTAGCCTGTACCTCTTTTGAACTGGCCTGCAATTAAAGTACTGGTAAGGCTTCTCCTTTGACCATCTTCTCTTAGAGTAGTTAGACTCATTCCATGGCCTTTTGAAATTAGATTGGTTTCCCTTTCTTCTTTCATTAGGTTTTGGTTTGACCCAAGTTCCTCTTTGATTAGAGATCTGGGGATCCACATATCCCAGCACTCTATGCTTAGAGCTTCGTTCGTTAGGTACTTTCTGATTTTTGTCAAAGCTGCACTCATCATGTTCATATATCGTGCTGGACCTGACAAATCTTATTTTGTTAAGATTGCCTTTGTCCAGGCTTGACTGAATACAAGATTCCATAGACTGTGCATTTGTTCCAAACCCTAGACCGGTTTTGTCATGTGCCGGTCTTTGGATTTCTTGAATCTTGTCAATGGTTACAGAAGATTTATTCCAAGCCTTAATTGTTTCAAGTAGTTTTTTGTTCTCAGTCAAAGTTGCTTGGAACACTCTTTTCAAGGTGTCATTCTCAGTAGCCAGCAGACTTAGCTTGACCTTAAGACCATCAAGCTCTTTTCGCTGCATGCAGCTTGATTCGCTTGACTTATCTTTTAGGTCAACTCTTTTTGCCTTTACCTCCTCGAATTCCTTGGATAATGCTTTGTATTCATTAGTCATTTCGTGTAAAGCAGTAACTAGATCACTGTGAGTAAATTCAGGTGAACCAAAGTCAAATACCTCCTCAGCTTCTTCTTCGATGTCAGCCATAAGACATTCCACCTTTTCATCATCGCTGTCATCTGAAGAGCTTCCGGTATTGGGATTGTCAGAGTCAGACTCAGCCCACTTGCTTTTGCTTTCATCTGCTACTAGAACCCTTTGGTCTCTTCCTTTTCTAAACATCCTCTTGTCCTCCTTGCCCCTTCTTCTTTCGAAGACTTGCTTCTGATCATTGCTCTTAGGCTTGGTGCAATCTGCAATGAAGTGGCCTGGCTTGCCACAGTTAAAAAAAGTAGGACCATCGTCTGTATGGTCCGATTTATGATAATTTTTAAATTTAGAATTGTTTTTACGCATAAATCTACCAAATTTCTTGACAAAGAGTGTCATGGCTTCGTTGCTGATTTGCTCAGCTGATCTCTTTGGAGCTTCCTTGACCGGTGGACGCATCACCGTTGAGGTTAAGGCCTTGGTTGGTTGAGAGGTAGATGGTTCATCTTCTGTCCTCATGTTGAGCTCGAACTCGTAGGCTTTGAGATCTGCAAAGAGATCATGCAGTTCAACCTTGCTTAAGTCTTTTGACTCCCTCATGGCCACTGTCTTGATCTCCCATTTTTTGGGCAAAGCTCTCATAACCTTCACAGCAATTTCACGGTTAGTATAAGTTTTTCCTAAAGCAATAAGATCACAAATGATACTACTGAACCGTTCATCAAATTCAGCCATGGTTTCCCCTGGCTTCATTTTGACATTGTCATATTTTTGAATGGACATGGTGAGCTTGTTTTCCTTGGTCTGGTCATTTCCTTCACATAGCTGAGTGAGCTTCTCCCAAATCTCCTTTGCTGTGGAGCATGACTTGATTTTGCTGAACATGTTCTTGTCCAGTGTTTTGTATAGGATGTCCCGGGCCACATTGTCAAGATTGGCCTTCTTTTTGTCCTCAGTAGTCCACTCAGCTCTTGGTTTCTCAATCATTTGTCCTGCACCATCGGTTAGAGCTAGGTTGACCTTCATGATTTTGATAGGACCGTCTGTTATGACATATAGCATGTCATCGTCCTGTGCTGCAAGATGTTCCTGCATGCGAATTTTCCAGTCATCATAATCTTCTTTAGAAAACATAGGAATTTTGTTGAAAGAAGTCATGATTTTAAAACTTTAGATCAGCAGTTGAGAAAGGAACCTGCTCTGATACCACTTGTTGGGATCGGTTCAGAGGGTAGAGGGGGGGTGAATACACTCTGAAACTTATTTTCTTTCTTTTCAAAATGATCAAGTGAAGTTTAGTTCACTTAATCTGTTTTCTCAACTTCTAAAACGGTTTGAACAACTTAAATAGTGCGGAAATAGTTCAGAGGTTTTAGTGATGCAAAGGCAAGTTATAACACGATGTATGAGCAATATATAAGATGAATATGCAGTAAAGACTAAGGGACGATTTATGGAAGTTCGAAGGCTTAATCCTTCTACGTCTCCCCTTCTTCCACTTAGGAAGAAATTCACTAGAAGACTTTGGTTATTACAACGTCTTGCAATACACCCACTTCAGACTTAGGACTTATCCAATGCCTAATCCGAAACTCCTAGATTTACACAGATAAGATTCTCAGTTCTTATCAGACTGGTGGAAGCTTTCAGAGTAGCTTCAAGTCTCTTCAATAATGAATACAGTCCGGTTGAGCTTCTCAAACTGCAGAGCGGTCGAGAGGCTTGGAAACCCTAGGATGATCCTTGAAGATCATATATGTAAACTGTAGGCGAGGGTTTATTTGTGCAGCAAGTGAATGATCTTGTAAGTGTGCTCAAGTATTGCTTCAGTATATCAGATGAGGACTTCTGATAGTATTCAAGTGATTGAGTTGATTGAGATTTTTCGTGTTGCGTATCTTCCCCCCTTTACTTCTTGAGCAATCTTCCCTTTATATAGGTCAATCATCAATGTCTTTATTTTTGAACGTTCTGATGCTGCATTGAATGCACATTTAATGCTTCATAAATGCATTGATGATTCTGCATGAAGATCGTACACTTTTTTAAATGCAGACAACTTCTAGGATCCAAAAACTGGTATAAACGGTCGAATGCTTTATCTGTAGCCATTCTGCGTTTTTGCCATTTTAGTGCAACCTGTTGTCTCGATGCAAGAGTCAACAGATCTTTTGATACGCCGGTTCTGCTTTTGATAAAAGATTTTGCAATGAACGTCTTGTCACAAGTACTTGTCTTGAGATATCTTGATAAGCAGTTGGCATTCTTCCGGTAGATAGATTTATCCTCTGCTGGTTTGAATAACCAGTCGATAGGCTTGTGACTGCAACCGGTCGAGAGACAAAGGCGGTTGACAAGCTTCCGGTAGATAACTTGAAGGGTTTAGATGGTTGCGGTAGGAGTTGTAGTAGATTCCTGAAATACAAAAGATTGGTAGCATATTCCTATACAATGAGTTGTTGTTTGTTATCACCAAAATATCGGATTCAACAGGTATTATGGTACTTAGGTCAGGTATAGGGAGTTAGAACAAAAAAAAATTTTGCAGTAGGGAGTTGTAACACATATAGCCTGACATGGGGACTGACAAACAACTTAGGTTTGCTATTAGGGATTTATTGATAATTTTTCGATTTTTTTCCCCAAAGAATTATTTTTCTCAATCTCATCTGAATTTACAACTTAAAATGGTACTATGTGAACTTTGAAAGTTGTCGTTTTCTTTATTATTAGCATTCGATCCGCTGCACGTGTTGTGTGCTAGTACATTTCAATTGTTTAACGAAAATAATAAATAATAAATTGTAAAATTAAAAATTAATAAAAATATAACGTTTTTTTAAACAATATTCACAAAAAATATATATATACTATAAAATTGGTCTCATTTTTGTAAATAAAAGAACTTCAAAGGGCACAAATTGAGTCTCATTTTGGTTAATAACAAAACATCTAATGTCTAAAAAAAAAGAAGCCATACAAAATGATTATTTTGTCTAATAATTTTGGTTTTATTGAAAATTAAGTTAGAAGATAATGGTAATTTCAAATCAAACTTTTCCAATTAATTGAAAGTTTGTTAATTGAAGGGTCTCTATTATAATAATATACTAATATTTCGTTGCACGCGTTGCGTGCTCGTACATTTCATTTTTTTAACGAAGAAATAAATAATAAATTGTAAAATTAAAAAATAATAAAAATATAATGTTCTCCTAAACAAATATTCACAAAATATATATATATATATATATATATATATATATTTTTAAAGTGAGTGCCATTTTTGTAAATAAAATAATATCAAAGGGCACAAAGTGAGTAATTATGTCGGAACAAAATAACGTTTTTATAAAAGACTGAGTCATTGAAGTTTAAACCAATTTAAAACTTGGAAATATCTAAATTTTTTAAAAATGATTGGTTATGATTTAAAAAATAAAAAATAATAGTTGTAACAATTATTTTAAATATTAACATCAAATTTAGATACTCGATTTTTAAAAAATAAAATTCATAACCAATATATTAATTATTATGTATACTAATGAGCAAAGAAACAAAAATTAATTCTAAAGCAAGTCCATAGAAGAAAGAGAAACAATATCATTTAAAACAAAAACAAAATGCATTCTTGGGTTTTTATAGGTGACAAGGGGTATTATGGTACTTTGGTTAGGTATAGGGAGTTAGAACAAAAAAAAAATTTGGCAGTAGGGAGTTGTAACACATATAGCCTAACATGGAGACTGACAAATAACTTAGGTTTGCTATTAGGGATTTATTGATAATTTCCCAATTTGTTTTCCCTAAGAATTATTTTTCTCAATCTCATCTGAACTTCCAACTTAAAATGGTACTATGTGAACTTTGAAAGTTGTCGTTTTCTTTATTATTAGTATTCGATCCGCTGCACGTGTTGTGTGCTAATACATTTCAGTTGTTTAACGAAAATAATAAATAATAAATTATAAAATTAAAAAATAATAAAAATATAACGTTTTCCTAAACAATATTCACAAAAAATAGATATATACTATAAAATTGGTCTCAATTTTGTAAATAAAAAAACTTCAAAGGGCACAAAGTGAATCTCATTTTGGTAAATAACAAAACATCTAATGTCTAAAAAAAAAAGAAGCCATACAAAATAATTATTTTGTCTAATAATTTTGGTTTTATTGAAAAATAAGTTAGAAGATAATGGTAATTTCAAATCAAACTTTTCCAATTAGTTGAAAGTTAGGAGATAATGGTAATTTCAAATAAAACGTTTTCAATTAATTAAAAGTTTGTTAATTGAAGGGTCTCTATTATAATAATATACTAGTATTTCGCTGCACGCGTTGCGTGCTCGTACATTTCGTTTTTATAACCAAGAAAATAAATGATAGATTGTAAAATTAAAAAATAATAAAAATATAACATTTTCCTAAAAAAATATTCACAAAAAATATATATATATCTTATAAAGTGAGTGTCATTTTTGTAAATAAAATAATATCAAAGGACACAAAGTGAGCTTTTAATATCTAAAAAGAGGAAACCGTATAAAATGACTATTTTGCCCAATAATTTTGGTTTTATTAAAAATGAAGTTAGGAGATAATGGTAATTTCAAATCAAATTTCACCAATTAATTGAAACTTTGTTAATTAGAGGATATCTAATTTAATAAAATACTAGTATTTCGCTGCACAAGTTTGCGTGCTCGTAAATTTCATTTTTTTAATGAAAAAAATAAATAATAAATTGCAAAATTAAAAATAATAAACATTTTCCTAAACAAATATTCACAAAAATATATATATATCTTATAAAGTGAATGTCATTTTTGTAAATAAAATAATATCAAATGACATAAAGTGAGCTTTTAATAGCTAAAAAAGATAAAACCGTATAAAATGACTATTTTATCCAATAATTTTTGTTTTATTGAAAATTATGTTATGAGATAATGATAATTTCAAATCAAACTTTACCAATTAATTGAAAGTTTGTTAATTATAGGGTCTCTACTTTAATAAGATATTAAGATATATATATATATATATATATATATATATATATATATATATATTAAGATATTTCATGGATTGAATAAATATATTGACTTGTTCCTACTTGTGTGTAAATATTATTTTTAATTTAGATAGTTATGATGGGGTGAATTGTGATAAAATACCCATGACCAAACAAAAGTTTGTGGACAGTCCCTGCGTCAGAAAAAATGTGTTTGCACTACCTATTTCATTAATTTCTTATTTTAAACTCCCTAAATACATAATACATTAAAAATTAAAAGTTAAATCCCCTAAATACATTATACAACCCTTATACAATCCTTTTACGGTAAATTCGCATTCAGTACCTAAACCCAAACACATATACATGTTCAGTCCCCTGTCAGAAAAATGTTTGTTTAAACTACCTGGGCCTACATTTTTTTCTCGGATGAAAATCGGTACAAAACATTGAAAATAAGGTACGAATACATGATATTCCAGTACAAAACATTAAAAATCTGGTATAAATATATGATTTTTAAGTACTCAAATATATGGATAAATATTGATATTAATGACAAATTGTATGTTTTGATGAAAATGGGTACAAAATATCAGAAATAAAGTACTAATATATGATATTTGAGTATGAAATGTGTTAGATATGATACAAATATATGATTTTTGAATACTAAAAAATATTAATATTAATGACATATTTTTCTTATTAATAAAAATATTTATGTTTTATACTCAAAATCTTATTTTTTATACTAGATTTTCAATGTTATGTATTGGAATATCATGTATTTGTACCTTATTTTCAATGTTTTGTACCGATTTTCATCCGAGAAAAAAATGTGGGCCCAAGGAGTTTAAACAAACATTTTTCTGACAGGGGACTGAACATGTATATGTGTTTGGGTTTAGGTACTGAATGCGAATTTGCCCATCCCTTTATCTACATCACGATTCCCAACTCCCTCCTCTCTCCTAAATCTCATCGTCGTCACCTTATTCTCGATCAATTTTTCCATTTTCAGGGTCACCCCATTTCCGTTGATTTCTACCCATTTTACCATATCCCCAATTTTTCTTGACATCCCCACCCAAGAATTCTCATAAACGCCGGAAAATTAGGCAAGAAGGCAGACAATAAGCAACCCTAAATTGGAACTCTGGAATCCATCTTCGTTTTTTAGGAGTCGAGTTCGAGGTTTGTAACACAATCTCGTCTGAACGCTACGAGAAATCAAAGAAGGTTGAAGCAGGTTTCATTATTGATTAATTGGAGAAAAGCCCTATTGTCGGTAGAATAGAATCTGGAGTTGGGTCTTCTTCGAACCTTGCGTTTTTAGGTACCTGTAAGTGCAAAGGTAAACTTTTTGTCATCTCAATTTTTAGTGGACGTAGTTTGGAGGATATATTTTTGAGCTTGTCTAGCAAATATGAAGAAATAAGTCCTCTGTCTATGTCATTACAATACCTAGCTCCCCAGCACAAGATGTACGTTACCTTAAATGATAACGATGATGTCCGTAATATGATCCATCTTCACATGTGCATGAGGCTGAGTGTGATCGAATTGAGGGTTGAGTTGAAAGACCAGATTCGAGGAGGGTTCGATATGGAGAGGTAAAATACATATTTTCCTTCATTATTCATTTATTCTACCCTATGACCTTATTAGTGTTGATTTTTTATAATCGGTTTGCTTCTGTAATTCATGTGAAGCATGAAATTGCACGTGAAATTGTTTATACATCTTTTAGTTCAAAGTATTAATTTTATAACTCTATATTAGTTGGTTAGTCCTTTATGAAACATGATTGAGCTGGTAAAATTGTTTGTACATCTTTAAGTTCTTTTTCCAATCATGATGGTGCATCTGAAATTGTTTCTACATTTTTAAGTTCGAAGTAGTAGTTTTATATATGTACAATACATTTGTCGTAGTATGTTGAATTCTGAATTTATGAATATTAAATTCGTAAGGGCTGAAGAAGATGACAGACAATTTAGAAGTGATAATGAGGTTGAACAAGCCCCCGTACAAAATTCACTTGAATCTTGGTGTACATGGATTTACAAGATGAAACTTGGGACGGATGGGAAGGTGGTGACCTTCAAGGCGCGATTGGTAGCAAAAGGTTATACTCAAAGGCAAGGAGTTGACTTTGAAGAAACTTTTTCTCCAGTCGCAATGTTCAAGTCAATTAGGATAATGCTAGCCATTGCCGCATGGTATGACTATGAAATATGGTAGATGGATGTGAAGACAGCTTTTCTTAATGGGGATATTAAGAAAGAAATTTACATGTCTCAACCTGAAGAGTTCACATCTATCGGAAGTGAGCATAAAGAGTGCAAACTACAGAGATCTATTTATGGTCTCAAATAGGCATCTAGGAGCTGGAACCTCAGATTTGATGGTACAATCAAAGAGTTTGGGTTTACTAAGAATCCTGATGAACCCTGTGTGTATAAGAAGGTCAGTGGGAGTGCTGTGACATCCCTGGTACTTTATGTTGATGACATTCTACTCATTGAGAATAATGTAGGCATGTTGCAATCAACTAAAGTATGGCTATCGAGTAAGTTCTCTATGAAGGACTTGGGTGAATCATCTTTTGTATTGGGAATACAAATCTATCGGGATAGATAAAAAAGATTGCTTGGTCTCACCTAGTCCACATACATTGATACCATCGTGAAGAGGTTCTCGATGGATGAGTCTAAGAGAGGACATCTACCAATATGTCATAGCGTGTCCCTATCCAAGTCCATGTCAGAATGATGCAGAGATAGAGGCGATGACACGCATTTCATATGCATCTGCAATTGGTAGTATCATGTATGCGATGATACCTACACATCCTGACATGGCTTTTGCACTAAGTGTTACAAGTAGATATCAATCGAACCCTGGTCTTCCACACTGGAAAGCTGTGAAAGACATTCTCAAGTATTTGAGAAGGACTAAGAATATGTTCTTGGTTTATGGGGGTGGAGAACTAAAATTGGAAGGCTATACCAACTCTAGCTTCCAAAGAGATGTTGATAATTCGAATTCAACTTCCGGTTTTGTATTCATGCTCAATGGTGCTGCTGTTTGTTGGAAGAGTTCCAAGCAAAACAGCACTGCGGATTCAACCACTGAGGCATAATATATTGTTGCATCCGATGCTGCAAAGGAAGCTGTTTGGATTAAGAATTTCGTCCAACAGTTGGGCGTGATTCCTAATGGAGTTGATCCAGTCCCGGTGTACTGCGACAACACCGGTACCGTTGCTCAGGCAAAAGAACCGAGGTCTCATAAGAAATCCAAACATGTACTGAGAAAATACCACATCATCCGAGAGATTGTGAAAAGAAGAGATGTCTTGTTAGACAGAGTCGCCTTCGCAGATAATGTTGCTGATCCACTAACTAAGGCTTTACCAGGACCATTATTTGAAAAGCATCGCGAATCAATGAGTTTGAAGAATATGGGTAGTTGGCTCTAGTTCAAGTGGGAGATTGTTAGAGTAGGTGCCCGTGGAGCCAAGTGTTGGTCGATGGTCCTTGAGAGAACTCTTGTATGACAATATTTATTTTATTAATATTTGACATTATTTAATTTGGCACATATTTATCTATATACTCATGCTAGCTGCATAGATAAAGCCCTTGATTATAAAAATAGTAGAAAGAATATGAGATGGTCATGTGATGACTATCATGAAACTCATATTTGGAATACTGTATATTCTAAACTGTTCCTAGTCGATTCAGCCGACATAAAAAGGATAAAGGCCGCTCGAGCTTGAGACTAGTATTTGCGATGTGAGTACCATGTTTGATTGGTAGGGGACATGGAGATGTCCAAGCATGCAAATAGGTGCTCCTTGTAGAGTGCACTGAACAACCCTCCCTAAAGGACTTTCCAAGTGGTTCTCACTTATCGAGTGGAGAAGTTCTAGTTTATGGTTGTACACCATTAGTCCTTATGACCCGAGACAACATGGAGACTCTTTATGCTAGTGCTTTACTTTTACTTGTTTACCGACTCATCTGGGGTCATCAGGTGGCAATGTTGGGTGTTGTGACGAAATATATAGGAGTCGATGCATTGTAGTCGGGGATTCACCACCTACCTACGAGTATGAATATCCTATGTGTTCTCATGTATATGTAGCTTGAAGTCTCTGATCAGAGTAGGTGGTAATTAAGAAAGGGGTTTCTTAAATTACACCTTCGATGCAATACGACATGACACATAGTTATCGATTCAATGACAATTCTCGATATATCAATGGTTGTCGAATTGGTCGGGATATATGAATTGAAGGGACCGTACTGTACGTTAACCATAATTGATTGGTTCTTACAGACACTATCATTTGATACCTAGGGATTCATGTAAGAGATGCTGCTAGACGTTTAACATGACTGGTTGGGTACTATCAGACTTGAGTTTTTTGACGTTCTTATTATCAAGAGATTGATTAATAAGAATGGAGCTATATGGGGTATGCTCACATAAGGGACTTGTTGATCCCGAATCACATGGAGATGTGAACCCAATGCTAGTTGTATCAATGAACCATTGAGGGTCACACAAGTACTAACTTTCTTGATCTCATTGAGATTAAAATTAGTTCAATGTGTTGAACAACTTATAAAGGAGTTTATAAGTAAAATAAATTAGAAGTATGACTTCTAATGGAGAATAAATGGGAAAGTAACTTTTAATTTGTGAATGTGTTCCAAGATTAAAAGTTGACTTAAAAATAATTAGTTTGTGAAAATGGTGATTTTTTGAACTATTATTTTGAACTTATTTAATTAATTCAAGTGTTGAATTAAATTTACACTAGTAGACTTTGTAAAGTTTAAATGATTAAATTAATTCAAGTGTTGAATTAATTAAACACTATTGAGTCTTGTAGAGCTCAAAATAAAATAGTGTTGTATAATTATTTTACTAGTGGGCTTGAATGTTTTTCAAGATTTAATTAATTGATTAAACTTAAATGGGCTTAGTTTTAATAATTAATTAAAATTAAGTTCAAATGTCATGTATATATATATGTATATATATGTAGGCGTGTATATATATATATTTTATATATTATATTTAAAATAAAATTTAAAGGGTTGGAAGAATGGATACAATTTTCCATGCAAGCTTTTAACTTTTCCATGCATGATTTAATTGTATCAATTAATTCTTGACCATGATAAATATATTATCTATATTATACATAGAGAGATATACAATTTTCCTCTCCAAGAAAAGCACATGGCCGTCCCCTTCATTAATTATTCTCTCCAATTTTGTCTTTGATTTTTGGAAGAAAAAGACAATAAAATATCAATGCAAAAATTCTCTAAATATTCTAGTGCATGTTTAGAGTGGATCTAGCTTGACTAGTCGTGGACCTAATTCGGAGCAGGAGCTTTTCGAACAAGGAGTGTTTTGGAAGCTTGTAGATTGGGTCTACCATTTCAAGAGCTAAGTTGTTTACAACTTAGTTGGAGCCATAAATCAATCTTTATAGATTGATAGGTAAAATCTTCTAAAACACCCTACGGATGTTTGCTACACAAGTGCTCGGTTTTCTTTTGATAAAAAATTTTTAATTTCCGCTGCGTATCCGGACACGAGTTAACCGATCCCCTTCAGTTGTATCAGAGCCTATGTTACTCTTTTGTGTAGCATTTGTTGAATATTATATTGAGGTAAATTTCTAACCACATGAGAAAATCAAAATCCATCAACTTTGGGGCTGTTTTGAAAAAAATTTATAAAGTAAGGGGCTGCCCATTTCGGGCAGTTTGGGGCAGCCCCACGGGTAGCACATTTTAATAATAAAAAAAAATTTGGTTGGCCGTAATCCGGCGACGGTGCTCTGACAACGACTATGATGACTAGGGTTTCCAAAAGGTATTTTGGGATATCCAAGTGTCATGAGCCCTAAGTTGTTGAGATTGTAAAAGTTGATATTTTTATGAAAAATTGAAATTTTATGAAATGTGTATTTTCTCATAAAATAAATAATTAAATTGTGACTTTTGATTATTTATAGTAAATGGTGATTTACATGAAAATTGGTTATAAATAAATTAATTTGAAAATAAACAAAGGTGTTTGTTTATTTTATTAATTTAATTTATAATTGTGGTGGTTAGTGATTGGACCAAGATATATAATATTTGATCAATTGATTATTGTGATAATTAATTTATGGTGTATGATATGTGATATTATGCATGAAGGATGATCAAAAGCCCAAAATCAATTTGCTAGGTGTATGCTAGGATATTTTGTGTTGAATGGTTGTAATAATTATCAAATTATAAAGTGGGCTGGTTTATAGCTCGTTCCCACCCCCATGAGATGTATCTCTATTTGCCATGGATATTTTATTGTAAAATATTTGATAGTGGAAGATCAAGATTGGAAGATGGTGGGTCATGATGAATTATGAAGACCAAGACATGTAAATATTGGAAGCTTATGTAATTATTGCATTTGCATCCAGTGCATTCCCTAGGATTGGACCTAGGCCCGTGTTTGGCTCACACGGGCCAAATAGTTTTAGGGCGATTGATCATCCTTGTTACTTTACTATTTATAATATATGCATGATATATTATAAATAATATGTATGATGTTATTATTTTATAATAACAAAGTTGCATGAATCCAGCAATCATACAATCAAACATGGCGAATTTTTAAAAATTAACGATGAGACCATTTCAAAATTAAAAACCCTCATTTTGAATTAGATTCAAAATTTATATCAAGCCCGAAAAGGGGAATTATAAATTTGTTTATAATTTCCATGTCTTCCATCGACAATGGGTGCATGATGAACGCTACCCGTATTCAATGCTCGGCTCATATTATTGGAGGGGCTTGGATGCCGGAAAGTTGTGACATTCATTGACATGGTGATGTGAACTACGTGAAACTCCCATGACTTCGGCTCATATTATTGGGGGAACTCATGACGACCGTCCATTAAGATTCGATATCGATGGGTAAGGCTTGACACGTAAAGATGAACGACGTCAAATTATTGGGTCCTAATCAAGCGTGAGACAAAAGTTTACGTAAGGGTTGCATGGAGATGCAATTGAAAACTACCTTTTAGGAATTGTGATTGGCTGATATTATTTGGGATCATGATTGGCTAATTGGGCCTTATGTACCTACTGAGGAAATGAGTTTTCCGTTTTCACTAGAGGGTAGTGAAAATGTCAAAACAGTGGGAGTAAAAATTTATAAAGTTAAAGTCCATACTTTATATCTTATTAAATATTTTAAAATAGTCATTAACATTTATCTGTTATTATTTTTCAGTACAAAGTTTTTGACAATGTCATCAATTCGCAATCCATTATCTACAATACTCGACAAACATTTACTGACCGGTCCAAATTACCTCGATTGGCTAAGAAATCTGAAAATCGTCTTGAACTCGAAGAGGATTGCATATACACTTAATGAGTCGCCCCCTGATAAGGCTCCGACTGATTGTAGCCCTGAGGAGCTACAAACTTACAAGGATTGGTGTGACCATGACTTGAAAGCCAAGTGTTATATGCACTTCTATGAATTATGAGCTATAGCAGCGTTTTGAGAGTACAAGGCATGCTGCTGACATTTATTTGCATCTCAAAGAACTCTTTGGTGAACAAAAACGCCTACTTCGACATGCGATTGTCAAGGAGCTAATCACTTTGCGCATGCGAGATGGGGCTTCGGTCCATGGGCATGGCCTAAAGTTGATTGGGCTAGTGAAGAAACTCGTTAGCATGGATCTTGTGCTACCAGCTGAGTTGACCACAGACGTGTTGCTCTTGTCACTGCCTAGCTCATTTGACCCTTTTGTGGTGAATTTCAACATGAACAAGTTAGATCCAACCCTTGAGGAGTTGATTAACATGCTTGTTACGTTTGAATCCACAATCAAGAAAGAGAAGCCGGTTCTTTATGTGGGATCTTCATTTGGTTCAAAGAATAGACCCCGTGGGAAGGGAAAGAAGCGTTCTTTCCATGCTCTCAAAAAGAATGTGCCCTTGAAGAGACAAGCTCCGAGTCTCGTTGTGGTAGCCACACCAGTTAAGGCTAACAAGACTAGTGACGTATGTCATCACTGCAAGAAGCCTGGACATTGGAAGCGTAATTGCAAGGAATATCTTGACTAGATTGGTTCTGGAAAGGGTATGTTCTACATTGAAGTGAACATTTCACTTAACTCTTCTTCTTGGGTATTAGATACCGGATGTGGCTCACATCTCTGTAATGATTTGCAGGTGATGGCAAGAAGTAGGAGACTCAGGGATGGTGAGACCTTCTTGAGGATGAGCAATTGGGCAAGAGTTGCTGCCAAAGCTATTGGAGATGTTTACTTATTGTTGGAAAATGATTTTAAGTTAATTTTGAGAGATATTTTGTTTGTACCAGATTTGGTGAAAAACATTGTTTCCATTTCTATGCTTGATAAAGATGGATATTCTTGTTTATTTGACAAAGTTTTTTGCAATATTTACAAGAATGAATGTTTAATTGGTACAGGACAATTGAAAAATGATCTCTATAATTTAAAATTGAAAGACATTCCAATGTATAATGTCCAAGAGATATCAACAACATCCAAAAGAAAACAAGATACTCTGAATCCGGCACACTTGTGGCATGCTCGATTAGGTCATATATCTTTAAGAAGGATGAACAAGCTAGTGGGAGAAGACATGTTTGATATGTTTGATATTAATTCTCTTACTACTTGTGAACCCCGTCTAAAAGGAAAGATGACCAAAATTTCCTTTAAGGGCCATGTGGAGCGGGCTATGGGACTGCTGGATTTGATCCATATAGATGTGTGTGGTCCACTTAGCATCACTACTATGCACGGATATTCCTACTCCATCACCTTTACCGATGACTTCTCTAGGTATGGATATGCGTATTTGATGAAATAAAAATCTGGATCTTTTGAAAGGTTCAAAGAATTCAGAAATGAAGTAGAAAAACAGTTGGGATGAAGCATCATGGCACTTCGATCGGATCGAGGTGGTGAGTACTTGAGTGCTGAATTCCAAGAATATCTTAGGGAAAATGGGATTCTCTCGCAGTGGACTCATCCTGGTACACCTCAGTTTAATGGTGTTTCAGAACGTCGTAACCGAACTTTGATGGACATGGTTCGGTCTATGATGGGGTTCACGGAGTTGTCACCATCCTTTTGGGGATATGCGCTTGAAACAGCGGCACTGTTGTTGAACAATGTCCATTCAAAGGCAGTTGATAAGACACCATATGAGATATGGATGGAAAAACCTCCAAAGTATTCTTATCTTAGAATATGGGGATGCCCTGCTTATGTGAAGAAGACAGTGGGAGATAAATTGGATGCTCGATCCATTTTATGCTACTTCGTGGGATATCCAAGGAATTCGGTTGGATATTATTTCTATCATCCAAAAGAAACAAAGGTGTTTGTTTCTATGAATGCAACATTCTTGGAGAAGGAATTTCTATTGGATAGAAAATGGGAGATTATAGAACTTGAAGAAGTTCGAGAAACACCCACGATTGTAGAACCCATGCCCGAACAGCCAAGAGAGGAGATACAAGCTCCAAGAAGATCCGAGAGGATCTCGAGACCACCTATAAGGTATGGTCTACTTCTTGAAGAGGGCCAAGATGAGCCTGACCATGGATGTGATCCAAGGACCTTCAAGAAAGCGTTATCTGATGCCGATTCATCCAAGTGTCTTGAAGCTATGGAATCTGAGATGAATTCCATGTATTCGAACCAAGTGTGGAATCTTGTGGATCCACCTGAAGGAATTGTTCCTATAGGGTGTAAATGGATTTACAAGAGGAAACTTGGGACGGATGGGAAGGTGGTGTCCTTCAAGGCGCGATTGGTAGCAAAAGGTTATACTCAAAGGCAAGGAGTTGACTTTGAAGAAACTTTTTTCCAGTCGCAATGTTCAAGTCTATTAGGATAATGCTAGCCATTGCCGCATGGTATGACTATGAAATATGACAGATTGATGTGTAGACAGCTTTTCTTAATGGGGATAATAAGGAAGAAATTTACATGTCTCAACCTGAAGGGTTCACATCTATCGACAGTGAGCATAAAGTATGCAAACTTCAGAGATCTATTTATGGTCTCAAACAGGCATCTAGGAGCTGGAA
Source organism: Henckelia pumila (assembly GCF_033568475.1). Classification (NCBI taxonomy): domain Eukaryota; kingdom Viridiplantae; phylum Streptophyta; class Magnoliopsida; order Lamiales; family Gesneriaceae; genus Henckelia; species Henckelia pumila. The sequence continues at coordinate 194,035,052 of NC_133121.1, forward strand.
CCTCAGATTTGATGGTACAATCAAAGAGTTTGGGGTTTACTAAGAATCCTGAGGAACCCTGTGTGTATAAGAAGGTCAGTGGGAGTGCTGTGACATTCCTGGTACTTTATGTTGATGACATTCTACTCATTGAGAATAATGTAGGCATGTTACAATCAACTAAAGTATGGTTATCGAGTAAGTTCTCGATGAAGGACTTGGGTGAAGCGTCTTTTGTATTGGGAATACAAATCTATCGGGATAGATCGAAAAGATTGCTTGGTCTCACCCAGTCCACATACATTGATACCATCGTGAAGAGGTTCTCGATGGATGAGTCTAAGAGAGGACATCTACCAATATGTCATGGCGTGTCTCTATTCAAGTCCATGTCTCCCAAGAATGATGCAGAGATAGAGGCAATGACACGCATTCCATATGCATCTGCAATTGGTAGTATCATGTATGCGATGATATATACACGTCCTGACGTGGCTTTTGCACTAAGTGTTACAAGTAGATATCAATCAAACCCAGGTCTTCTACACTGGAAAGCTGTGAAAGACATTCTCAAGTATTTGAGAAGGACTAAGAATATGTTCTTGGTTTATGGGGGTGGAGAACTAAAATTGAAAGGCTATACCAACTCTAGCTTCCAAAGAGATGTTGATGATTCGAAGTCAACTTCCGGTTTTGTATTCATGCTCAATGGTGCTGCTGTTTGTTGGAAGAGTTCCAAGCGAAACAACACTGCGGTTTCAACCACTGAGGCAGAATATATTGCTGCATCCGATGTTGCAAAGGAAGCTGTTTGGATTAGGAATTTCGTCCAACAGTTGGGCGTGATTCCTAATGGAGTTGATCCAGTCCCGGTGTACTGCGACAACACCGGTACCGTTGCTCAGGCAAAAGAACCGAGGTCTCATAAGAAATCCAAACATGTACTGAGAAAATACCACATCATCCGGGAGATTGTGGAAAGAGGAGATGTCTTGTTAGACAGAGTCGCCTTCGCAGATAATGTTGCTGATCCACTAACTAAGCCTTTACCAGGACCATTGTTCGAAAAGCACCGCGAATCAATGGGTTTGAAGAATATGGGTAGTTGGCTCTAGTGCAAGTGCGAGATTGTTAGAGTAGGTGCCTGTGGAGCCAAGTGTTGGTCGATGGTCCTTGAGAGAACTCTTGTATGACAATCTTTATTTTATTAATATTTGACATTATTTAATTTGGCACATCTTTATCTATATACCCATGCTAGCTGCATAGATAAATCCCTTGATTATACAAATAGTTGAAAGAATATGAGATGGTCATGTGATGACTATCATGAAACTCATATTTGTTATACCGTATATTCTAAACTATTCCTAGTCGATTCAGCCGTCATAAAGATGGATAAAGGCCGCTCGAGCTTGAGACTAGCATTTGCGATATGAGTACCATGTCTGATTGGTAGGGTACATGGAGATGTCCAAGCATGCAAATAGGTGCTCCTTGTAGAGTGCATTGAACAACCCTCCCTAAAGGACTTTCCAAGTGGTTATCACTTATCGAGTGGAGAAGTTCTAGTTTATAGTTGTACACCATTAGTCCTTATGACCCGAGACAACATGGAGACTCTATATGCTAATGCTTTACTTTGACTTGTTTACCGACTCATCTGGGGTCATCATGTGGCAATGTTGGGTGTTGTGACGAAACATATAGGAGTCGATGCATTGTAGTCGGGGATTCACCGCTTAACTACGAGTATGGATATCCTATGTGTTCTTATGTATACGTAGTTTGAAATCTCTGATCAGAGTAGGTGGTAATTAAGAAAGGGGTTTCTTAAATTACACCTTCGATGCAATTACGACATGGTACATAGTTATCGATTCAATGACAATTCTTGATATACCAATGATTGTCAAATCGATCGGGATATATGAGTTGAAGGGAGCGTACTGTACGTTAACCATGATTGATTGGTTCTTGCAGGCACTATTATTTGATACCTAGGGAGTCATGTAAGAGATGCTTCTAGACGTTTAACATGACTGGTTGGGTACTATCAGACTTGAGTTTTCTGACGTTCTTATTATCAAAGGGTTGATTAATAAGAATGGAGCTATATGGTGTATGCTTACCTAAGGGACTTGTTGATCCCGAATCACATGGAGATGTGAACCCAATGCTAGTTGTATCAATGAACCATTGAGGGTCACACAAGTACTAGCTTTCTTGATCCCGTTGATATTAAAATTAGTTCAATGTGTTGAACAACTTATAAAGCAATTTATAAGTAAAATAAATTAGAAGTATGACTTCTAATGGAGAATAAATGGGAAAGTAACTTTTAAATTGTGAATGTGTTTCAAGATTAAAAGTTGACTTAAAAATAATTAGTTTGTGAAAATGGTGATTTTCTGAACTATTATTTTGAACTTATTTAATTAATTCAATTGTTGAATTAATTTTACACTAGTAGACTTTGTAAAGTTTAAATAATTAAATTAATTCAAGTGTTAGATTAATTAAACACTATTGAGTCTTGTAGAGCTCAAAATAAAATAGTTTTGTATAATTATTTTACTAGTGGGCTTGAATATTTTTTAAGATTTAATTAATTGATTAAACTTAAATGAGTTTTGGTTTAATAATTAATTAAAATTAAGTTCAAATGTCATGTGTATATATATGTAGGCGTGTACATATATATATATATATATATATATATATATATATATATATATATGATTATATATTTTATATATTATATTTAAAAGGAGATTTAAAGGGTTGGAAGAATGGATACAATTTTTCATGCAAGCTTTTAACTTTTTCATGCATGGTTTAATTGTATCATTTAATTCTTGACCATGATAAATATATTATCTATATTATACATAGAGAGATGTACAATTTGAAAGAGTGGGTGCCCGATTAGCCAACTTGTGGCTAAGCGCTTTTGTGACTCTATGTATAAACAATCTTTGTTTAATATAATTTACATTCATTAATGGCATTTTCTTTATCTTTCTTCATATTGTTATATTGTGATATACTATTGTTGTTTTGATAAAGACCTTGAATATACTATAGTGTAAGTAAGATGAGATAGTGAATAAAGAGAGATCACTATTATAAAACACATCTTATAGTCACTGTATATTCTAAACAGTTCCTAGTCAATTGAGCCGTCCGCTAATAAGGATAAGGATCACTCGAGATTGAGACTAGCATTTGTGATGCCAAGTACCACGTTTCATTGGTAATGAACATGGAGATGTTCAAAGCATGCAAATAGATATTCATGTTGGAAAACGCGGCTCTCAGATCAATCGGTATTGATACCCGGTGCAGCGGAAGTTTAAAATTTTATTATGGAACAATTCCATAGTGTGGGTATCAACCGTTTAACGATTAAATTATAAGTGTGTGTAAAATTAAATAACTATTATTAAATTTTACCTTCAATCTCGAAGCGAGATTATTGGACACCACACAGATTTCTCTGCGCTTCTTGTATCTCCCTGGAACTGATGAACAAGCTTTCCTTCAATCGGGTCCACGAATGGAGGTTTTAATCCCTCTGATAGATTGCACTAGAAAATCTATCAGAAGTTTTCTACGAAGAGAATAAACGAATTTGATTCGCTATTCCAGACTGCAATTCAAAATCACAGACCGAAATTTCTCACGCAGAGAAGGGAGGGGGGCGGCCGAATTGAGAGGGGAGGCTAGGGTTTTTCAAAAAATCCTGTCTCAATTATGACCAGTTGTATGTAATTTCTGTACTGCAATAACTTATTTATAATGCAGGCCACTAACACCTTAGGGCCCATTAGTCATAAGTTGAGGCCCGACAAGCAAAGCCCGCATGTTCAGAAATTAATATAAAATTCATCGTGACTCCGATTGATAAACCGATTTTACCAATGTGCACAGAAACCATTTCTGCACATTTTAAAGTCAAGATAAATTTTCCTGAATCCGAATTCAGTGGTTTCCAAAAATGTACATCCCTATGTCATTTTAGGAAATCCTACTCCCTTACTCATATTTAAGAAGTCCAACTTCTTTATTCATTAAATTTAACTCTTTAAATTTAACTATCTCAACGGGGATTAAAACTCCATTACACTGTGTGACCCTCAATGGTTCAGGGATACAGCTAGCCGTGGGCTCACAACTCCTTGTGACTCGGAACAACGATTTCCGACTTGCCCAACGAATCATGGTAAAGCGCCTAGCAACATCGCCCCATGATTCCCTAGGTATCACTGATAGTGCCTACAAGAACCAGTAGATTTTTGTTAGCGTACAGTACGGTCCCTTCATCCATATATCCCGATCGAATCAACAACCATTGGTATATCGAGAGTCGCTCAAGATTCGATAACTATGCAATACATCTTGAAGATCAAATTAGTGACATCGCATGTGCTACTAAGAAACCATTTCTTAAATCACATCAAGTACTCTGGCCAGAGATTCGTCACACTAATATCTCCTCAGATCGCATAGGATATCCACACTCGCAAGTATGTGGTGAATCCTTGACAACAATGCATCGACTCCTATATGTGTTGTAACTGTACCCAATCCCGACACCTGATGACCCCCATAGAGTCGGTAAACGAGTCAAAGCACAGTACTAGCATATAGAGTCTCCATGATGTTTCAAGTAGTAAGGACTAATGGTGTACAACCAAAACCGCAGACTTTATCCACTCGATAAGTGATAACCACTTGGAAAGTCCGGATAGGGTAGTTCGATTATTCATCCTATGAATATCCATTTGCATGCTTCGAACATCTCCATGTTCCCTACCAATGAAACGTGGTACTCCGCATCGCAAATGCTAGTCTCAAACTCGAGCGATCCTTATCCTTATTATCGGACGGCTCAATCGACTAGGAACAGTTTAGAATATACAGTGACTATAAGATGTATTTCATGATAGACATCCCCATGTTCTACCACATCTTACATACACTATAGTATATTCAAGGTCTTTATCAAAACAACAATAGTATATCACAATATAACAATATGAAGAAAGATAAAGTCATTGCCATTAATAAAAGTGTAAATTATATTAAACAAAAGATTGTTTTTTACAAAGAGTCATCAAAGCCCATAGCCACAAGTTGGCTCACTGGGCACCCACTCTTTCAATCTCCCACTTGCCCTATAGCCAACTAGTCATACTACGTAGACCCATTGCTTTGCGATGTTTGTCAAACAATGGTCCTGGCAAGGGCTTAGTAAGTGGATCAGCGATATTGTCTGCAGAGGCCACTCGTTCGACAGTGATGTCTCCTCTTTCCACAATCTCCCGGATGATGTGGTATTTTCTCAGTACGTGTTTGGATCTTTGATGAGACCTTGGTTCCTTTTCTTGAGCAATGGCACCCGTGTTGTCACAGTACACCGGGACTGGACCAACAAATTCAGGAATGACGCCCAACTCTTGGACGAACTTCCTCATCCAAACGGCCTCTTTAGCAGCAGCTGATGCTGCAATGTATTCAGCCTCAGTGGTGGAATCCACTGTGGTGTCCTGCTTGAAACTCTTCCAAGAGACAGCACCGCCATTGAGCATGAACACAAATCCAGAGGTTGACTTCGAGTCATCCACGTCACTTTGGAAGCTAGAGTCGGTATAGCCTTCCAATTTCAGTTCTCGTCCTCCATATACCATGAACATATTCTTAGTCCTTCGTAAGTACTTAAGAATGTCCTTCACGGCTTTCCAATGCATTTGACCGGGATTAGCTTGATATCTGCTCGTGACACTCAGAGCAAATGCTACATCCGGTCTGGTAGATATCATCCCATATATGATACTACCTATAGCTGACGCATATGGTACATGTGTCATATTCTCTATCTCTTCATCAGTCTTGAGACACATAGACTTGGATAGAGAAACTCCATGACACATGGGTAGATGTCCTCTCTTGGACCCATCCATTGAAAACCGTTTCAATATGGTGTCGATGTAGGTTGATTGAGTGAGTCCTATCATTCTCTTAGATCTATCTCTATAGATCTGTATCCCAAGAATGTAGGATGCCTCACCCAAATCCTTCATCGAGAATCTACCTGATAACCATATCTTTGTTGACTGCAACATCCCTACATCATTCCCAATGAGTAGGATGTCATCAACATAAAGTACTAAGAATGTCACAGCATCCTTAACTACTTTCTTGTACACGCATGGTTCCTCCGGGTTCTTGATGAAACCAAAATCTTTTATTGTTTCATCAAATTTCTGGTTCCAACTTCTTGATGCTTGTTTTAGACCATAAATTGATCTCTGAAGCTTGCATACCTTATGCTCGCTTCCCATAGATGTGAACCCCTCAGGCTGCCTCATATAGATTTCTTCCTTAATGTCTCCATTAAGAAAAGCAGTCTTCACATCCATTTGCCATATCTCATAGTCATACCATGCAGCTATGGCAATAAGGATTCTTATGGACTTGAACATTGCAACTGGTGAAAAGGTTTCATCATAGTCAACTCCTTGTCTTTGAGTGTAACCTTTCGCCACCAATCGCGCCTTGTAGGTCAATACCTTACCATCAGGCCCAAGCTTTCTCTTGTAGATCCATTTACACCCTATTGGAACAATTCCATCAGGAGGATCTACTAAAGACCAAACTTGGTTTGTATGCATTGAATCCAATTCAGACTGCATAGCTTCAAGCCATAAATTTGAATCCGCATCAGAAATTGCTTCCTTGAAGTTTCTTGGATCACATCCAATGTCGGGTTCATCTTGATCCCCTTCAAGAAGAAGACCATATCGAACAGGAGGTCTAGAAGTCCTCTCGGATCTTCTAGGTTCAGGCGTGTCCAGTAATGGTTCCTGAGGCGTAGGATCGTTATTTTGTATTTCGGGTTCTTCTCGAACTTCTTCGAGTTCCATCATCTCGCCTTTCTTATCCAATAAGAACTCCTTCTCCAAGAAGGTGGCATTCCTAGAAACAAACACCTTTGTTTCAGCAGGATAATAGAAATAATATCCGATTGAATTCTTCGGATACCCTACAAAATAACATAAGCTGGATCGACTATCCAACTTATCTCCCACTGTCCGCTTCACGTAAGCAGGACATCCCCAAATCCTCATGTACGAATACTTAGGAGCTTTGCCATTCCATAACTCGTATGGTGTTTTGTCCACTGCTTTAGTGTGGACGTTGTTCAACAACAATACCGCCGTTTCAAGCGCATAGCCCCAAAACAAAGGTGGAAGCTCAGTGAAGCTCATCATGGATCGAACCATGTCCAACAAAGTTCGATTACGACGCTCCGATACACCATTCAGCTGTGGTGTCATAGGAGGAGTCCACTGAGAGAGAATCCCATTCTCTTTTAGATAGTCCAAAAACTCGGTACTCAAGTATTCTCCACCTCGATCCGATCGAAGTGCTTTAATACTTTTACCTAGCTTGTTTTCTACTTCAGCCTTGAATTCTTTGAACTTTTCAAATGCTTCAGACTTATATTTCATTAAATATAAATACCCATACCTTGAATAATCGTCAGTAAAGGTAATGAAGTAGGTGTGGCCATATTGAGTCCCAACTCTAAATGGTCCACAAACATCTGTATGGATCAAATCCAACAGATTTTGACTACGCTCAGGCTTCCCCTTAAAAGGAGATTTAGTCATTTTCCCTTTTAGACAGGATTCACAAGTAGGTAGAGAGTTAATATCAGACATATCAAACATGCCCTCTCCCACTAGCTTGTTCATCCTCCTTGAGGAAATATGACCTAGTCTAGCGTGCCAAAGGTTTGCCGGGTTTTTGCTATCGATTTTCCTTTTGTTTGTTGTTGCCGGTTTATCAGCATAATTTATTGGAACGTCTTTTAGTTTTAAGTTGTATAGATCGTTTTCAAGTTGTCCATTTCCAATCAAACATTCATTCTTGTAAATATTGCAAATCCCATTCACAAAATTGCAAGAATAACTATCTCTATCAAGCATAGAAACAGAAATAATGTTTTTAATCAAATCTGGAACAAATAAAACATCTCTCAAAAAAACTTAAAATTGTTCTGCAAAAATGTCTCCTATAGCTTTGGATTTATCTCTGGAACCATTCCCGAGCCTTGACTGGGTCTCACCCATCCTTAGCCTATTACTTCTTGTCATCATTTGCAACTCATTGCAAATATGAGATCTACATCTGGTATCCAATACCCAAGAAGTAGTATTAAGAAAAACATTTTAATGTAAAACATACCCTTTGCAGTTCGCAACTGCTTGAGGTATTCCTTGCAGTTACGTTTCCAATGACCGGTTTCTTGCAGTGATGGCAAACTTGTTTAGACTTGTCCAATTTTGCATGTAACATTTGGCCTTGAGATCATGGTCCAACCATTTCTCTAGTTCGGCCAACCTTTCGGCAGTTACATCAGCCGGGGCTGTTTTCGGAGAAGCCTTTTCTAACACTTTAGAAAATCTTTTCCGAACTTAGGACAATCTTAACTTATGGAATCATTCTGTATTGTTTGCGCCAATAAGTTTGTTTTGTTGGAGAATAGAAACATGTGGATTACTGAGATGAAACAGACAATTATCGATGATTGTTTAAGCAATTTACTAAGACATAAAATAGGCGAATTTAATTTTATGAATCTCACTCCCACTATTTTAACGATTTCACTACCCTCTAGTGAAAACGGGAAACTTTTTCCTTAGTGAGAACATGGAGTCCAATTGACAAACTTATGGTCCCGAATAATATCAGCCAACCATAATTCTCAAAAGGTAGAGCCCAATTGCTTCCAAAGCAACCCCCATGTATTTACCTCATGTCCAATAAGGGCCCAATAATATGACGCCGTTTATAGTGACATGTCAAGATGACCCATCAATATTAAGTTGTGATGGACGGTCGCCATGTGGATCCCCCAATAATATGAGCCGATCCCATGGAAGTTCCACCCAACTTACAACATGTGTCGATCCAATGTACAGCTTTCCGACGGACGGGCCCCCCCAATAATATGAGCCGGACCGTATCCGCGGGTAGCATCACATACATTGACCGTTGATGGAAGGTAGGAACATTTAAACAAATTTAAATTTCCTTTATTTATCTTGATATCAATTTTAAATCATATTTAAAATGAGGGATTTTTAATTATGAAAATTTGTCTCATCATTTTTCAATTTATTGTATGCTTGCCGGATTCATACAATTATGTCTAAAACATGCATACAATCATAATATCATATATTATATATAGGATTATCGATTCCATTTCTAATTGACTCGTGGTTGCCAATCACGAGTCTTAGTCCAATCCTAGGTAATATGCAGTATGCAATGCAATCCTATTACATTAGCTTCCAATTTACATTTCTTCGTCTTTATTGTCTGCTGGGCCCACCATCTTCAAATCTTGATCTCTCACTAAATCTAATGTATTTACAATAAATAGCAATGACAAGTAGGGGATACATTTTAGGGGTGGGAACGGGCCATAAACCAAGCCCACTTTTATTACATATGACATTCATATTGGGCCATAAACCAGGCCCATTAATAAAACCAACAACAATAAAACAAATGTAAATTCCTAACATACACCTACAAAATTGGTCATGGCAATCGATCATCCTTATCCAATAACATTTAATTCAAAATTAATTTATTGGATATCATGCATATGGCAATTTAAATTTAAACAGGATAAAATCATATTTTATATATAAAATCATATTTTACCTTTTATTAAATAAAATCATATTTTATCTACAGAATCTAATTTTATAGATAAAATCATATTTTACTTAATATATACATAAGATCAAATCTTATCATCAATTGTACCAAAAATAATTGATTTCAAAATTCAATTTAAGGATAAAATATTAAAATTTTCCAAAAATTCAAATTTATCCAAAAATCAATTTTAAAATTTTCGGACTCGAACAATTCGATCCGATGCCTCGTGAACCAATCAAAAACAATTTTTGACCGGACCAAAAATAAAATTTTAACACATTAAAATTAATTTAAATAAAAAAAAATAATTTTTCCCGCGGGCCGCCCGGGACACTCCCGGGCCGGCCCGCACCCATGGGCGCGGGCCGGGGCAGCCCGGCTGCCCCTTTAGGGCAGCGACAATCGCTGCCCTGGCGGCGCCGTGCGCTGCCCTGGGCGGTGCCGAGCGTCGCCCCTGGGCGGCGCCGTGCGCCGCCCTGGGCAGCGCCGAGCGCTGCCCTTGCGGCGACGTGCGCCGCCGTGGGCGGCGCTATGCGCCCACTTTGGGCGGCGCCGTGCGCCGCCCGGGGCAGCGACCGTCGCTGCCCCACCGGGCAGCGATCCAATCGCTGCCCGGGTTTTGCCCGAAAAAATTTTTTTTATTTAAAATATTTATTTTGTTTTAAAAAACCAAGACTCAAAAATTTTTGTACAATCGATTAATTTAATCGTTTGATCTGAAAAACCTGGCTCTGATACCACTGTTGGAAAACGCGGCTCTCAGATCAATCGTTATTGATACCCGGTGCAGCGGAAGTTTAAAATTTTATTATGGAACAATTCCTTAGTGTGGGTATCAACCGTTTAACGATTAAATTATAAGTGTGTGTAAAATTAAATAACTATTATTAAATTTTACCTTCAATCTCGAAGCGAGATTATTGGACACCACACAGATTTCTCTGCGCTTCTTGTATCTCCCTGGAACTGATGAACAAGCTTTCCTTCAATCAGGTCCACGAATGGAGGTTTTAATCCCTCTGATAGATTGAACTAGAAAATCTATCAGAAGTTTTCTACGAAGAGAATAAACGAATTTGATTCGCTATTCCAGACTGCAATTCAAAATCACAGACCGGAATTTCTCACGCAGAGAAGGGAGGGGGGCGGCCGAATTGAGAGGGGAGGCTAGGGTTTTTCGAAAAATCCTGTCTCAATTATGACCAGTTGTATGTAATTTCTGTACTGCAATAACTTATTTATAATGCAGGCCACTAACACCTTAGGGCCCATTAGTCATAAGTTGAGGCCCGACAAGCAAAGCCCGCATGTTCAGAAATTAATATAAAATTCATCGTGACTCCGATTGATAAACCGATTTTACCAATGTGCACAGAAACCATTTCTGCACATTTTAAAGTCAAGATAAATTTTCCTGAATCCGAATTCAGTGGTTTCCAAAAATGTACATCCCTATGTCATTTTAGGAAATCCTACTCCCTTACTCTTATTTAAGAAGTCCAACTTCTTTATTCATTAAATTTAACTCTTTAAATTTAACTATCTCAACGGGGATTAAAACTCCATTACACTGTGTGACCCTCAATGGTTCAGGGATAAATCTAGCCGTGGGCTCACAACTCCTTGTGACTCGGAACAACGATTTTCGACTTGCCCAACGAATCATGGTAAAGCGCCTAGCAACATCGCCCCATGATTCCCTAGGTATCACTGATAGTGCCTACAAGAACCAGTAGATTTTGGTTAGCGTACAGTACGGTCCCTTCATCCATATATCCCGATCGAATCAACAACCATTGGTATATCGAGAGTCGCTCAAGATTCGATAACTATGCAATACATCTTGAAGATCAAATTAGTGACATCGCATGTGCTACTAAGAAACCATTTCTTAAATCACATCAAGTACTCTGGCCAGAGATTCGTCACACTAATATCTCCTCAGATCGCATAGGATATCCACACTCGCAAGTATGTGGTGAATCCTTGACAACAATGCATCGACTCCTATATGTGTTGTAACTGTACCCAATCCCGACACCTGATGACCCCCATAGAGTCGGTAAACGAGTCAAAGCACAGTACTAGCATATAGAGTCTCCATGATGTTTCAAGTAGTAAGGACTAATGGTGTACAACCAAAACCGCGGACTTTATCCACTCGATAAGTGATAACCACTTGGAAAGTCCGGATAGAGTAGTTCGATTATTCATCCTATGAATATCCATTTGCATGCTTCGAACATCTCCATGTTCCCTACCAATGAAACGTGGTACTCCGCATCGCAAATGCTAGTCTCAAACTCGAGCGATCCTTATCCTTATTATCGGACGGCTCAATCGACTAGGAACAGTTTAGAATATACAGTGACTATTAAGATGTATTTCATGATAGACATCCCCATGTTCTACCACATCTTACATACACTATAGTATATTCAAGGTCTTTATCAAAACAACAATAGTATATCACAATATAACAATATGAAGAAAGATAAAGTCATTGCCATTAATAAAAGTGTAAATTATATTAAACAAAAGATTGTTTTTTACAAAGAGTCATCAAAGCCCATAGCCACAAGTTGGCTCACTGGGCACCCACTCTTTCAATTCATATGATGGATGATTGAACTACCCTATTCGGACTTTCCAAGTGGTTATTATTATTTGAGTGGATAAGTCCGCGGTTTTAGTTGTACACCATTAGTCCTTACTACATGAAATATCATTGAGACTCTATATGCTAGTACTGTACTTTGACTCGTTTACCGACTCTATGGGGTCATCAGGTGTCGGGATTGGGTACAGTTACGACACATATATGAGTCGATGCTTTGTTGTCAAGGATTCACCACACGCTTGCGAGTGTGGATATCCTATGCGATCTGAGAAAATATTAGTGTGACAAATCTCTGGCCAGAGTACTCGATGTGATTTAGGTTACTTGGTTTCCTAGTAGCACATGCGATGTCACTATTTGATCTTCAAGATACGTTGCATAGTTATCGAATCTCGAACGACTCTCGATGTACCAATGGTTGTTGATTCGATCGGGATATATGGATGAAGGGACTGTACTGTACGCTAACCAAAACTTACTGGTTCTTGGAGGCACTATCAGTGATACCTAGGGAATCATGGGGCGATGTTGCTAGATGCTCTTACCATGATTCGTTGGGTAAGTCGGAAATCGTTGTTCCGAGTCACAAGGAGTTGTGAACCCACAGCTAGCTGTATCCCTGAACCATTGAGGGTCACACAAGTAACGAATTACTAAACCCCGTTGAGATAGTTAAATTAAAAGAGTTAAATTTAATAAAAGATAAGTTGGACTTCTTAACTAAAGGGAGTGGAATTTACTAAAATGACATAGGGATGGACATTTTTGGAAATCACTGAATTCGGATTCAGAAAAATTATCTTGACTTTAAAAGGTGCAGAAATGGTTTCTGTGCACATTAGTGAAATCAGTTTATCAATCGGAGTCATGATGAATTTTATATTAATTTCTATAATAACGGGCTTGGCTTGTTGGGCTTAAGTTATGGATTATGGGCCCTAAGGAGTTAGAGTCCTAATAGAGATATAACTTAATCCAGTCTAAAAATTATATATAAATATATGTGTAGTGTTCGAAAATCAACAGAAGATTCATCTTGGAGTTTTCGAAAAACACACTAAATATTCTAAGGGGATTTTCGAAATCCTCTACTACTTTTTGAGAAAATTCAGTCTGTGATTTTTATGAAAAATTACATTCTGAATTGACAGATCAAATCTGTTTAATCTCTTCGATAAACATCTGATTGATTTCTAGTGCAATCAATCAGAAGGTTTTAGTTTTCTGTTCGTGGACCTAATTCCGGAGATTGATCAAGCGAGTCATCGGTTCCCGGGATTTACAACAAGAGCAGATTAAATCTGTTGGAGTCCACTAATCAAGCCATTGCTTGAAGAGGTAAAATATTAATTATTATTATTATTATTTTACTTGCATAATTTAATCGTTAGGATTTGATATCCATGATATGGAATTGTTCCATATAAAATTTTAAACTTCCGCTGCACCGGGTATCAGATCGATTTGATCGTGAGAGCGACACGTGTTCCAATAGTGGCGTCAGAGACAGGTTGCTTTCGCATCAAACAATTAAATTAATTGATTGTACAAAATTTTTAGCCTCGGGTTTTGGAAACAAAACGAAATTTTTTAAATTAAAATTTTTAAAGGAAACAACGGCATCACGGGCAGCGACGAGCTGCCCACCTCCACGTGGGCAGCCCTGTCCCACGTGGAGGCGGGGCTACCCGGGAATGTCCCGGGCAGCCCGGAAAATAAAAATTTAATTTTTATTGAAATTTGAAATTTTTGAAATTTTAGTTTTTGGTCCGATCAAAAATTGTTTTTGATTGGTCCACGAGGCATCGGATCAAATTGTTTGAGTCCGAAGTTTTTAAAAATGATTTTTGGATAAATTTGAATTTTTGGAAAATTTGTAAATTTTAGCCGTTAAATTAGATTTTATAAAATTAATTATTTTGGTACAATTGATGATAAGATATGATCTTATGAGAATATTAGATAAAATTTGATTTTATCTTTTTTAATTATGATGCCATTGCATGTTATCCAATTATTTAATTATTGAATTAATTATTGGATAAGAGGATGATCGATTGCCATGACCAATATTGTAGGTGTATGTTAGATTGTTTACATTTGGTTTTATTGTTGTTGGGTTTTATTAATGGGCTTGGTTTATGGCCCAATTTGAATTGTCATTTGTAATAAAAAGTGGGCCTTGTTTATGGCCCGTTCCCACCCTTAAATATGTATCCCCTACTTGTCATCGAAATTTATTGTAAATTTATTAGACGTAGTGGGAGATAAAGATTTGAAGACAATGGTGGGCCCAGCAGACAATAAAGACCGAAAAAATGTAAATTGGAAGCTCAATGTAATAGGATTGCATTGCATACCTGCATATCACCTAGGATTGGACTTAGACTCGTGATTGGCAACCACGGGTCGATTAGTTATTGGGGTCGATCATCCTTTAAATAATATATGATATTATTGTTGTATGCATGTTTAGACTAAATTGTATGAATTCCGCAAGCATACAAATACTAAATGATGAGACATTTTTCAAAATTAAAAATCCCTCATTTTAAATATGATTTAAAATTGATATCAAAATAAATAAAGGGAATTTAAATATTGTTTAAATGTTCCTACCTTCCATCAATGATCAATGTATGAGATGCTACCCGCGGGCACGGTCCGGCTCATATTATTGGGGGGGCCCGTTCTTCGGAAAGCTGTACATTGAATCGACACAAGTTGTAAGTTGGGTGGAACTCCCATGGGATTGGCTCATATTATTGGGGATTCACATGGCGACCGTCCATCACAACTTAATATTGATGGGTTATCTTGACATGTCACAATAAACGGCGTCATATTATTGGGTCCTTATTGGACATGAGGTAAAAACATGGGGATTGCTTTGGAAGCAATTGGGTTCTACCTTTTGAAAATTATGGTTGGCTGATATTATTCGGGACTATAGTTTGTCAATTGGACTTCATGTTCCCACTAAGGAAACAAGTTTCCCGTTTTCACTAGAGGATAGTGAAATCGTTAAAATAGTGGGAGTGAAATTCATAAAATTAAATCTCGCCATATTTTATGTCTTAGTAAATTAATTAAATAATCACTGATTATTGTCTGTTTCTTTTCTGTATTTCATTACAATGAATTCGCGCAATCCACTATACTCAATTCTCGAACAAAACAAATTGACTAGCGCAAACTATACGAAATGGTTCCGTAAATTAAAGATTGTTCTAAACTCGGAGAAAATTTTCTACGTGTTAGAAAGGAATCCTCCAAAGGAAGCACCGGCTAATATAAGTCCGGTAGAATTGGCAAAACTTGATCAATGGTGGGACCATGATATCAAGGCTAAATGCTATATGCAAGCTTCAATGTCTGATGAACTCTAGAGGCGATTTGAGGATGCCGTGAATGCTGCTGACATACACATGCACCTCAAGGAACTTTTTGGAGCTCAGTCAAGGTCGGAGAGGTATGCCACCATCAAAGAGCTCATGACATGCCGCATGCGAGATGGGACTTCTGTCCGTGAGCATGGGGTACACATGATTGGGCTAATTGAGAAGTTGGTAACACTCAATTTGACATTGTAGCATGAATTGAATACGGACTTATTGCTTCTTTCACTTCCTTCGTCGTTTGACGGATTTGTGGTGAACTTCAATATAAACAAGATAGAGGCCACCCTTGAAGAGATGGTCAATATGCTTGTGTCTTATGAGGCCACATTAAAGAAGGAAAAACTGGTACTCTTGGTTGGCTCCTCTTCTTACTCCAAGAAGGGGCCAAGTGGAAAGGGTAAGAAACGTTCTGCCCCACCTAAGAAAATTTTACCAAAGAAGAAGGGCAAGACAAAAGCTTCAAACGTGAACATATCTGGAGATGTTTGCCATCACTTCAAGAAACCCGGTCATTGGAAACGTAACTGCAAGGAATACCTCGAGCAGTTGCGAACTGCAAAGGGTATGTTTTACATTGAAATAAATGTTTCACTTAATACTACTTCTTGGGTATTGGATACCGGATGTGGATCTCACATTTGCAATGATTTGCAGGTGATGACAAGAAGTGGTAAGCTTAGGATGGGTGAGACCCAGCTGAGGCTCGGAAATGGTTCCAGAGTTCAAGCCAAAGCAGTGGGAGACGTTTATTTAGTTTTGAAGAACGATTTTAAGTTACTTTTGAGAGATGTTTTATTTGTACCAGATTTGATTAAAAACATTATTTCTGTTTCTATGCTTGATAGAGATGGTTTTTCTTGCAATTTTGTGAATGGGATTTGCAATATTTACAAGAATGAATGTTTAATTGGAAATGGATAACTTGAAAACGATCTATATAACTTAAAATTAAAAGACGTTCCAATTAATTATGTTGATAAACCGGTAACAACAAATAAAAGGAAAAACGATAGTCAAAACCCAGCAAACCTTTGACATGCTAGGCTAGGTCACATTTCCTCAAGGAGGATGAACAAGCTAGTGGGAGAGGGCATGTTTGATATGTCTGATATTAACTCTCTACCTACTTGTGAGTCCTGCCTAAAAGGAAAAATGATTAAATCTCATTTTAAAGGAAAACCTGAGCGTAGTCAAAATCTGTTGGATTTGATCCAAACAGATGTTTGTGGTCCATTTTGTATTGGTACTAAATTTGGACACACCTACTTCATTACCTTTACTGATGATTTTTCTAGGTATGGGTATTTATATTTGATGAAATATAAGTCTGAAGCATTTGAAAAGTTCAAAGAATTCAAGGCTGAAGTAGAGAACAAAGTAGGAAAAAGTATTAAAGCACTTCGATCGGATCGAGGTGGAGAATACTTAAGTACCGAGTTTTTGGACTATCTAAAAGAGAATGGGATTCTCTCTCAGTGGACTCCTCCTATGACACCTCAGCTTAATGGTGTTTCGGAGCGTCGCAATCGAACATTGTTGGACATGGTTCGATTTATGATGAGCTTCACTGAGCTCCCACCTTTGTTTTGTGGGCTATGTGCTTGAAACGGCGGTATTGTTGTTGAACAATGTCCACACTAAAGCAGTAGATAAAACTCCATACGAGTTATGGAATGGCAAAGCTCCTAAGTATTCGTACTTGAGGATTTGGGGATGTCCTGCTTATGTGAAGCGGATAGTAGGAGATAAGTTGGATAGTCGATCCACCTTATGTTATTTTGTAGGGTATCCGAAGAATTCAATCGGATATTATTTCTATCATCCTACTGAAACAAAAGTGTTTGTTTCGAGGAATGCCACCTTCATGGAGAAGGAGTTCTTAATTGATAAGAAAGGCAAGATGATGGAACTCGAAGAAATTCGAGAAGAACCCGAGATACAAAATAACGATCCTACACCTCAGGAACCATTCATTGACACGCCTATTCCTAGAAGATCCGAGAGGACTTCTAGACCTCCTATTCGATATGGTCTTCTTTTTGAAGGGGATCAAAGTGAACCCGACATTGGATGTGATCCAAGAAACTTCAAGGAAGAAATTTCTGATGCGGATTCGAATTTATGGCTTGATGCTATGCAGTCGGAAATAGACTCGATGCATACAAACCAAGTTTGGTCTTTAGTAGATCCTCCCGATGGAATTGTTCCAATACGGTGTAAATGGATCTACAAGAGAAAACTTGGGCCTGATGGTAAGGTACTGACCTACAAGGCACGATTGGTCGCAAAGGGTTATACTCAAAGACAAGGAGTTGACTATGATGAAATCTTTTCACCAGTTGCAATGTTCAAGTCCATAAGAATCCTTATTGCCATAGCAGCTTGGTATGACTATGAGATATGACAAATGGATGTGAAGACTGTATTTCTTAATGGAAACATTAAGGAAGAGATCTATATGATGCAGCCCGAGGGATTCACATCTATGGGAAGCGAGCATAAGGTATGCAAGATTCAGAGATCAATATATGGTCTCAAACAAGCATCAAGAAGTTGGAACCAGAAATTTGATGAAACAATAAAGGACTTTGGTTTCATCAAAAACCCGGAGGAACCGTGCGTGTACAAGAAAGTAGTTAAGGATGCGGTGACATTCTTAGTGCTTTATGTTGATGACATCCTACTAATTGGGAATGACTTAGGGATGTTGCAGTCAACAAAGATATGGTTATCAGGTAGATTCTCGATGAAGGATTTGGGTGAGGCTTCCTATATTCTAGGGATACAGATCTATAGAGATAGATCTAAGAGAATGATAGGACTCACTCAAAAAACCTACATCGACACTATATTGAAAAGGTTTTCAATGGATGAGTCCAAGAGAGGACATCTACCTATGTGTCATGTAGTTTCTCTATCCAAGTCTATGTGTCCCAAGACTAATGAAGAGATAGAGAAAATGACACACATACCATATGCGTCAGCCATAGTTAGTATTATGTATGGGATGATATCTACCAGACCGGATGTAGCCTTTGCTCTGAGTGTCACGAGTAGATATCAGGCCAACCCCGGTCAAATGCATTGGAAAGCCGTGAAGGATATTCTTAAGTAATTGAGAAGGACTAATAATATATTCATGGTTTATGAAGGAAGAGAATTGAAATTGGAAGGCTATACCGACTCTAGCTTCCAAAGCGACGTGGATGACTCAAAGTAAACCTCTGGATTTGTATTCATTCTCAATGGCGGTGCTGTCTCTTGAAAAAGTTCCAAGCAGAACACCACAGCGGATTCCACCACTGAGGCAGAATACATTGTAGCATCAGCTACTGCTAAAGAGGCCATTTGGATGAGGAATTTCATCCAAGATTTGGGTGTCATTCCTGAAGCTGTTGGTCCAGTCCCGGTGTATTGTGACAACACTGGTGTCGTTGCTCAGGCAAAGGAACCAAGGTCTCATCAAAGATCCAAACACATATTGAGGAAATACCACATCATCTGGGAGATTGTGGAAAGAGGAGACATCACTGTCGAGAGAGTGGCCTCTACAGACAATATCGCTGATCCACTTACTAAGCTCTTGCCAGGACCATTGTTTGACAAACATCGCGAAGCAATGGGATTAAGTAGTATGACTAGTTGGCTTTAGGGCAAGTGGGAGATTGAAAGAGTGGGTGCCCGATTAGCCAACTTGTGGCTAAGGGCTTTTGTGACTCTATGTATAAACAATCTTTGTTTAATATAATTTACATTCATTAATGGCATTTTCTTTATCTTTCTTTATATTGTTATATTGTGATATACTATTGTTGTTTTGATAAAGACCTTGAATATACTATAGTGTAAGTAAGATGAGATAGTGAATAAAGAGAGATCACTATTATGAAACACATCTTATAGTCACTGTATATTCTAAACAGTTCCTAGTAAATTGAGCCGTCCGCTAATAAGGATAAGGATCGCTCAAGATGTAGACTAGCATTTGTGATGCCAAGTACCACGTTTCATTGGTAATGAACATGGAGATGTTCAAAGCATGCAAATGGATATTCATATGATGGATGATCGAACCACCCTATTCGGACTTTCCAAGTGGTTATTATTATTTGAGTGGATAAGTCCGCGGTTTTGGTTGTACACCATTAGTCCTTACTACTTGAAACATCATTGAGACTCTATATGCTAGTACTGTACTTTGACTCGTTTATCGACTCTATGGGGTCATCAGGTGTCGGGATTGGGTACAGTTACGACACATATAGGAGTCGATGCTTTGTTGTCAAGGATTCACCATATGCTTGCGAGTGTGGATATCCTATGCGATCTGAGGAGATATTAGTGTGACAAATCTCTGGTCAGAGTACTCGATGTGATTTAGGTTACTTGGTTTCCTAGTAGCACATGCGATGTCACTATTTGATCTTCAAGATACGTTGCATAGTTATCGAATCTCGAACGACTCTCGATGTACCAATGGTTGTTGATTCGATCGGGATATATGGATGAAGGAACTGTACTGTACGCTAACCAAAACTTACTGGTTCTTGCAGGCACTATCAGTGATACCTAGGGAATCATGGGGCGATGTTGCTAGACGCTCTTACCATGATTCGTTGGGTAAGTCGAAAATCGTTGTTCCGAGTCACAAGGAGTTGTGAACCCACGGCTAGCTGTATCCCTGAACCATTGAGGGTCACACAAGTAACGGATTACTAAACCCCGTTGATATAGTTAAATTAAAAGAGTTAAATTTAATGAAAGAGAAGTTGGACTTCTTAACTAAAGAAAGTGAAATTTCCTAAAATGACATAGGGATGGTCATTTTTGGAAATCACTGAATTCGGATTCAGAAAAATTATCTTGACTTTAAAAGGTGCAGAAATGGTTTCTGTGCACATTGGTAAAATCAGTTTATCAATCGGAGTCATGATGAATTTTATATTAATTTCTATAATAACGGGCTTGGATTGTTAGGCTTAAGTTATGGATTATGGGCCCTAAGAAGTTAGAGTCCTAATAGAGATATAACTTAATCCAGTCTAGAAATTATATATAAATATATGTGTAGTGTTCGAAAATCAACAGAAGATTCTTCTTGGAGTTTTCGAAAAACACACTAAATATTCTAAGGGGAATTTCGAAATCCTCTACTTCTTTTTGAGAAAATTCAGTCTGTGATTTTTCTGAAAAATTACATTTTAAATTGACAGATCAAATCTGTTTAATCTCTTCGATAAACATCTGATTGATTTCTAGTGCAATCAATCAGAAGGTTTTAGTTTTCTGTTCGTGGACATAATTCCGGAGATTGATCAAGCGAGTCATCGGTTCCCGGGATTTACAACAAGAGCAGATTATATCTGTTGGAGTCCACTAATCAAGCCATTGCTTGAAGAGATAAAATATTAATTATTATTATTATTTTACTTGCATAATTTAATTGTTAGGATTTGATATCCATGATATGGAATTGTTTCATATAAAATTTTAAACTTTCGCTGCACCGGGTATCAAATATTTGATCGTGAGAGAGACACGTGTTCCAACACAATTTTCCTCTCCCAGAAAAGCACATGGTCGTCCCCTTCATTATTTATTCTCTCCAATTTTGTCTTTGATTTTTGGAAGAAAAATACAATAAAATCTCAATGCAAAAATGCTCTAAATATTCTAGTGCATGTTTAGAGTGGATCTAGCTTGACTAGTCGTGGACCTAATTCAGAGCAGGATCTTTTCGAACAAGGAGTGTTTTGGAAGCTTGTACATTGGTTCTACCATTTCAAGAGCTAAGTTGTTTACAACTTAGTTGGAGCCATAAATCAATCTTTATAGATTGATAGATAAAATCTTCTAAAACACCCTATGGATGTTTGCTACACAAGTGCTCGGTTTTCTTTTGATAAAAAATTTTAAATGTCCACTGCGTATCCGGGAACGGCTTAACTGATCCCCTTCATTAAGCCCAAAGAAGGAGAAAACTCTTACAAGAACATACATTGAATCTCGAAACTTGATAGTTCACAGATAATGTGGTTGGAAATTTGAGGTAGTTGATGGTGATAAATCATTTGTTGTTGATTTGAATGATTAAAGTTGTTCATGTAGAGCTTGGGAGATCAACATGTTACCGTGCAAGCATGCTTGTGCAGCTATTAAGTAGAAGTCTTTGTCGCTCTACTCTTTCTGTGATCGGTATTTTCACATTGATATGTATCATCAACCGTACAAAGAAATTATTAATCTCATACCTACATTTGACATGAATGAGGACAGTATTGGTGAAGGATCTATAATCAATGCTCCTGATGTACGTAGTCAACCAGGTCGTAGGAAGACTAAGAGGATACCGTCCCAGGTTGAAACACGTGTTGCAAAGTGTGGTCGTTGTCGTAAGCGAGGGCATAATAGACGCAGTTGCAAAGAAGCTATAGAATAGGTTTTTTTTTTTACTTTTCCTTGAAGCAGTCCTACTGTTTAGTGCAGTTATATGTCTTGCTTGCTTAGTTATTTTTCTTTCTAACATAGATTATATGACACACACTATTGACATACATTGTGTTTACATTTTCACAGGAAGAAGAGGATGAATGAAGTACAATCATCCGTGGATTTACCAAAGAAGAGGCATACACGTTTTGGTCGTAGCATTGGTGGTGTTTTGCTTTGATAGCCTCATTTTGATGATATTTTCTGAAAGTTTTGTTTTGAGGGATTCAAAACAAAACTCTTGTGATTTTCTTTGATATCTTCAAGTAGATGGACTCTTATTTGTGGTTTAATTTCTGAGAATATTTTTGTTTTGTGGACAAACTTTTGTGTTGTAATATTAAGTCGAATTTGTATTCTGAATTTTTTTTGATATTGTTGTGTTTGATTTTTTTTTCTGTGTTATTAGGTTGATTAATGTGATGGTGTGTGTGTGTGTGTGTGTGTCTGTGTTTTTTAGCACCATAGTTTTTTTTAAAAAGTACAATAGCATGTTGAATTTGAGACCAAAAAATAAGTACAAATATAGCTAAATTAGGTATAGTAATTTCTAATATAAGGTACCCTTGAACCCAAATTTGGTATACAACTAATGAACAATAAGTTTTCCAAATATGACATCCAAATTAGTACTAAAATGAAAGATTAGTTTCAGCCATCAATGTTTCATTAGAACAATGAGAAGAACTAGAAGGAGAACAACTGCAATGAGAAAACATGAACAACCAAAACAACAACATATTCGTGCAATGTAAACACCCATCATGTCATTGTTTTTAGGGATTTGGTGATCAAGCTGCTCAGTTAAACCAAGTGCCGAGGTGGATGATGATTGTTGATCCAATGATTCACCATAACTCGGATTCATTGTTGTGCTCTTGTTGGAATTTTTCGTGGTGTCGTGTATATCACCATGATATTCATCACACCAATAAAATCGATTTTTGTGTCAAAGATCGCTAGGACAAATGTAATAATACTTTCCGGGTCGGGTAGCAAGAGTTCCAGCTTGTCTTAAAATCATTTTCCCGAAACCACATTGGCACTGTGGTGCATCCTTGTACTCCATTATGCAACCGTAATTTCTTTTTGAGATGAGAGGACGACGTTCAAAAATATTTGAAGAAACACATACCAGGATGAATTCGGAAAGCACCAAAGAAAATCCTTGAAGCAAAAATGTATGAAGTAGTAGGATTGGACCGTCTAAAGTTTGGTTGGTCAACATTCAATGAGTTGAAATGGGTGAGATATGCATGTGTAAAAAGGATGGATAAAGCTGCTAGATTCTACAGCTGTTATGCAATAATATACACGATATAATAATATAATAATGGGTTGTACAATTGTCCAGCAATATGTACTAAAAATGCTTGGTTTATCTCGATATGTACCTACAGAAGAGCTCAAGTGTACCCAATAGGCATGCATTTGTACCTCGTAAATTTATTATGTGTACTTGTGAAATGAAATTATTTACATTCATCAAATATTTACATACTTTTATGTGTTCTCGATTTACTGTCATATGTACTCAATATAAAGCTCAATTGTACCTATTATTCATTCATCTGTACCTCATAGGCTTATGATGCGTACTTGGAAAATTAAATTATCTACAACCGGTTAAACATTACTGAGTGTGTCTGGTTTCCAAGGATCTGTACCTTTAGAAGTGCTCAAGTGTACCCAATAAGCATGCATTTGTACCTCGTAAATTTATTATGTGTACTTGTGAAATGGAATTATTTACATTCATCAAATATTTACATACATTTATGTGTTCTTGATTTACTCTCGTATGTACTCAATATGAAGCTCAGTTGTACCTATTATTCATGCATCTGTACCTCGTAGGCTTATGATGCGTACTTGAGAAATTAAATTATCTACAACCGGTCAAAAATTACTGAGTGTGCCTGGTTTCTAAGGATCGGTACTTGTATAAGTGCTGAAGTGTTCCCAATAGGCATACATTTGTATCTCGTAAATTTATTATGTGTACTTGTGAGATTCAATACTTTGGATTTAAAATTATTCAACCTTTTCCTGTCTAAATACTAAGATATTTAAATATGTGAAACATATTTCAACATGTCATTACATGCCTTGGATATCGGTGGTCACTACATGAAGTCATATCATATACATTCTTGTACTAGTTACAATAAAGTTGAAAACTTGTTTCATACTAAAGAGCATAATTCATAAAGAATTCTAATAATTTCAAAGAATTTGATCACATGTTTCATACTTATGTAAACATATCATATACATGAATATGCTGGACTCACAATCATATATACTCGATGTTGTTCACTCTCATATGTACTCAATATGAAGCTCAATTGTACCTATTATTCATTCATCTATACCTCGTAGGCTTATGATGCGTACTTGAAAAATTAAATTATCTACAACCGGTCAAACATTACTGAGTGTGCCTGGTTTCCAAGGATCTCCACTTGTATAAGTGCTCAAGTGTACCCAATAGGCATGCATTTGTACCTCGTAAATTTATTATGTGTACTTGTGAGATTCAATACTTTGGATTTAAAATTATTCAACCATGTCCTGTCTAAATATTAAGATATTTAAGTATGTGAAACATTTTTCAACATGTCATTACATGCCTTGGATATTGGTGGTCACTACATGAAGTCATATCATATACATTCTTGTACTAGTTACAATGAAGTTGAAAACTTGTTTCATACTAAAGAGCACAATCCATAAAGAATTCTAATAATTTCAAAGAATTTGATCACATGTTTCATACTTATGTAAACATATCATATGCATGAATGTGCTGGAATCACAATCATATATACTCGATTTACTCTCATATGTACTCAATATGAAGCTCAATTGTACCTATTATTCATGCATCTGTACCTCATAGGCTTATGATGCGTACTTGAAAAATTAAATTATCTACAACCGGTCAAACATTACTGAGTGTGCCTGGTTTCCAAGGATCTGTACTTGTATAAGTTCTCAAGTGTACCAAATAGGCATGTATTTGTACCTCGTAAATTTATTATGTGTACTTGTGAAATGGAATTATTTGCATTCATCAAATATTTACATACATTTATGTGTTCTCGATTTACTATCGTATGTACTCAATATGAAGCTCAATTGTACCTATTATTCATGCATCTGTACCTCGTAGGTTTATGATGCGTACTTGGGAAATTAAAATTTTCCAACGGTCAAACTTTACGGTGTGTACCTGGTTTCCCAGGATTTTTACCTGTAGAAGAGCTCAAGAGTATGCATTTGTACCTCGTAAATTTATTATGTGTACTTGTGAAATGGAATTATTTACATACATTTATGTGTTCTCGATTTACTCTCCTAGGTACTCAATATAAAGCTCAATTGTACCTATTATTCATATATCTGTACCTCGTAGGCTTATAATGCGTACTTGGAAAATTAAAATTTTCCAACGGTCAAACATTACTGAATGTGCCTGGTTTCTCAGGATCTGTACCTGTAGAAGAGCTCAAGTGTGCCCAATAGGCATGCATTTGTACCTCGTAAATTTATTACGATCAAGTTTACCTATTATGTATGCATTTGTACCTAATATATCATATGTACCTGCACTATATAGAGTTTGTACTCGTATATTCAAACTACTACATGGAATACTACAAGCATTAATATTTTTATTCCATTATATGGAATGAAAATTTCGAAATGTGAAATTGGCATATGGCTGTCACCGTCAAAATGAAACCAAAATCAAAATGTGCATATGCATGCCACCATAAAAACGTGCATATGGTTGTCACCATCAAACATTCACACAACTAATAATTATTTCAGTAATTCATTCGCATTGGATAATATAGAGGCTGCAACACGGGCTCGATAAATACTCATTGTGACATCCTTTTGATACTCCAACATTATATTTGTGTCACGTGCCAAGCACTCGACCCACATGCATGTATAGACGCCGCATTCAAGTGTGTCACCTTGATCACGACACGCTACTCTCACCAATGACTCGCTGTCCACAACAAAACCTGATTGGGAGCGGATGCATCCAACCAAAAATGTAGCCTGCAAAAGCTATATTTTTTTAAAAACTAATTCTCAATATCAAATATAAAATGTAAAATGGTCATAGTGTTTACTCACATAAACGGTGGCAGTTCCATTTGCATTTGGGTCACGCATTGAGTTCCAAATTCTAAATGCACCGTCGGAAGTTCTATAAACAAGTAGAAACCAATGCCACTTTTGATTCAGATGGAAAATTATATATTTACATCTTCTAAATAGTTCCTCATACAACATTTGAAGTCTTCCCCTCGTGTAAACTGTCAGACTGACAACAAAGGCGGCATAATCATCATCGCTACGCAACTTACATCTACTGCCTCTTTTCTTCAACTGAGAAAATACTTCCCTCTAACAAACCACACAAATCAAAGCCTCATATTTGTGTCCATGCAAAACATGACCAAAATAATATCAAAAATATTTGGATTGCTACGAACCTGAACCGTTGTGTCCATGCAAAATATCTCAGACCCATTTTCCTTACTCTTTTTTTGCATAATCCGCATATAAACATTAATGATTTCGAAATCAACAGGTTTACCAATCATAAATTCACAAAACTTTTTTCCTTCTAAAAATATTGCGTCTTCCTCCCAAATGATGACACTGTATATAAGAATGTACATGTATTTTTTTATTAAAACATGAAAATATATACATCTATATATATTAGAAACAAAAATCAAAATTATTAAATAAAGAACGTACTTCAAAGCCTCCCTAGAAATATAGTTTGCCAATAAATTTTTCTCTTCCTCAGTTGCTTCTTCATGGCCACAATAATCGAGTCTATCTTTGTATCTTAGTAGATCATCCTCTGCTGGACTATTGCTATTATCATCAATACATTCAATTATGTTATCCTACACAAAAACACAATTGAAAAAAACATAAATGAAATGGTTAGTATATATATACAGTAGAACATAAACTATGATAAATTTATAGTCATACCAGCTTTTTGCACTTCCTCTTAGGTCTGGGCGTCGAACTAGGCGGTGTCACAAACATCGGTGCTTTTCTTTTCTTCTTGTGATCAACCCTTGTCCTCACCGTATCCACAATTGAAGATTGAATAGCTGGAATTTCCTCAACTCCTACCCCAAGAGTGTTTCCTTTGACCGCATCAAAGGTGGAGTTAGAACTCACAACTTTGCTATTATCACCACTTTCATGATCATATTCAGATACTGCCACATCATCTTTTTCCTTGACCGCATCAGAGGTAGCACCACAACTCACACCTTTGCTATCATCACCTATTTTAGAACCATTTTCAAATTCCACACCATTGTACGCTCCAACCTCATTAGAAACATAGCTCAAACCTTTGCTATTGTCACCCATCTCAGAAACATTCTCACAGCCTACCATTTCATTTTTTTTCAGGAGTACCAGCACAATTCACACCTTTGTTCAAATCAGAGATGCCAGAATCATTATTTTTTTTATCACTTCTTACGTCATCATTGTTTTCTTTTTGAATATCAGTAACAACATTCAGCAACAAGGCATTAATCTGACTCGAATCACATGATACATTTTTTGAATCAGTACCTACACCCTCATTAATTTCTTTCTCCATTTCATACAAATTAACCTGCAAGTACAACCTGTAATAAGTTCCAAGATGAACAAATAATCATTCCAAAATTAATTTAAAATAAATTATCTCATATCATTTCATTTTATTTCATTACATTTCTTCTTTCAAAAATATCTGAAACAATATCATTAAGCACAAACTATGAAAAACTAAATCAACCTCGTCCTCATCTTTCTCAGTAGTCTCGTACTCCTCGATCACAACTCCATACTCATTTTTACTCTTCAATTGAAAATCTGATCCAAACTCGTGAACTTCTTTATCAACAAGCATTTTTTGCTCATCGCAATTCCTGAATTCAACACATAACCTCTTCTTTATCTCGTCCACTTCTTTTCTCACAATGTAATCCACCCTTATTGAATTAATGTTAACTTTTGTCGGCTCCAAAAACTTTTTTCCTCATCAAATGGATATATCGAAAGAATCTGTATCATGAAAATACAAAAAAATAGTGTCAATTCAAACAAGATTTAAAATGACATAACCATATTGCATCCTTAACAATTACCTTCGTTGAATCTATAGATTTCAACAATGATTCGGCTTTAGCAGTCTTCAAAGGAATCTTACTGTCACCCCACCGAAACAACCGAGGGAACATTTTTAAACTACGAGGAACAACCAATGAAGGAATCCTTTCATACACCCAAGCCTAAAAATAAATCAGTAGTATTTAATAGATCGAAAACATAAGACAATATAAACTAAACAGGAACAATACGTACCATCAACCCAACAGTGCATCCATCTAAATAACTTTTACTTTAGATGTTGCGCATTGATCGACAAAGATATAGAAATGCAGCATCGCCCCAAGCATAGTCAAAAAATGTGGTCAAGTCATCGAGATAAGAGAATATAAAATTAGGGGTATAATAATTTTTCGTAGAAAATATTACACAATTGAATATGAACAAGATTTAAAGTCTGACAAAATCATCAATCTCTGACTCACTGTCACTACATGCAAGAGAAATAAGTTTTTCATGGATTTCGGCTCGCTTTGCTCTGCCCAGATGTCCTCCAAATTGCCGAGCAAGAAATGTAGAATCCATTTTTAGATCCAAATCCACTTGTTGGCCAAAATTTTGCAAACCAAGAATACCTGAAAACTCTCTTGGAGTGAAAAAAATCTTAATATCATCACCCACAATCAAAGAGCATGAATTAACCTCAAATCTATTCAAGATGAAATCAATCCTACGGCTGCTGGTTGCGAGTTTGGGCATGTCCATCCAATTACCAAGAGGAGTATCTGTTATCCTAATCCTCTGTTCTTCCCCTATTTTTGGTTTTAATTCTGTCATCACATCTTTAAACATAATAGGAGAGCATTGACTACAATATTCTTTAACACTTTCTTTCTTCGCAAAATCATCAATTTTTTTTTCCTTCAATAACAGTTCCTAAATAAATAGAAACAACAATAAGACACAAAACTTACAAATTTATACATAATCAGTAAACCAGAAATCAAAAAATCAATGTCAGTATCATAAATATTTTCAACAAAAGTAATCATTCACTTTAAATTTATGAATTCTCATATCATCAGAACCGTAGAAAAAATATAATAGAAACGAACGAATAACTATATGACCAAAAACATAACCCTAGAATTTTTTGGGGATAAAAGTGTTAACAAATGAGATGAGAAAAAAATACTTAAACACACTTAAATAACAAGAATAATTCAAAAATTTTGTGAAACTAATACGGATTAACAACGACATTGCCAAGAACGTAACCCTAGAATTTGGGGATAAAATGGTTAACAAATGAGATGAGAAAAAAAGATTCAAAAACACACAAATAACA
Organism: Henckelia pumila; assembly: GCF_033568475.1. Taxonomy (NCBI): domain Eukaryota; kingdom Viridiplantae; phylum Streptophyta; class Magnoliopsida; order Lamiales; family Gesneriaceae; genus Henckelia; species Henckelia pumila. The sequence goes on from NC_133121.1 coordinate 194,064,795, forward strand.
ATGACTAATTCCAAATATTCCTGAAACGAGTACGGATTGACAGAAAATTTTTGAGATGCAAACCTTTTTTTTGATTTACGATCGACAGGAATATTTGTCGTAATCTCCTGCTTTTCAAATCTCAATTTTTTCTTAACCTTCTTGGGTTAAGAAAAATTCTTCATGGTGAAACTTTCTGAAAAAATGCTGGAAGATGACGAGAATGAACTCAAGGAGAGGGTGACGGTGAGAAGAAGGGCCGAGAAGGAAATAGAGATCCGGTAAATGAGGAAATCGAGTTTATTATTATTTATGTATGTATTCATAAGATATATACCATTTAAAAATAATATAATTTATGTGTATATTGTATTTGGGGAGTTTGAAATAATAAAATAATAAATAAGGTAGTGGAAAGTGATTTTTACTGCCATAAGAACTGTCCACAAACATGAGTTTGAGTTTGGGTATTTAAGGGGAATTTACCGGTTATGATGTAGGATCATCAAAATAAATATTTAAATAATTTAATTTTTGATGAAAGTATCTTATCTATATTTAGGTTGTTTACGAGTGAAAAATATTATTATTATTAATTTTTTTTTGAAGGTTTATCATCATCATCATCATATTATTATTATTAAATTCTTGCCCAACTGACTTGTAAAAAAAAATAAAAAATTCTTGCCCTATTGAAACATTCATATTTTCCCTTTTTTTTTTTTAAAAAAAAAAAAAACAATCATATAATAGCAATATTTTGACATAAAAAACTTATTTAATATTATATTAATATTATATATATATATATATAAAAATTAATTTAGCTGGGAGGATTAGTGCATCATCCCAACACTGACACCACTAGACTACACAAAGATTGACGGTTCAAACTCTTGGAACTGCAAAACCCAGCTCAGCGCACGCCATTCGTGGGAGCAAATCTCCATTATTCCGACCTAACAAATTTGATTTCACACAAGAATCAAAGTATTTGATTCGATTCCATTTATGCTCTGTTCAAATTGTTGCAAATTCAGCTCAACTTTATATAAATTAATCCAACGTGAGAGTAGCGAGCGAGCGCATCCGCATAAAACCGCAAGATTTTCAAGAAACCCTTTTTTAAGCCGTGAACAATTGCGTGGTGTGACCAAAAGCGAAGATGGCCCGTGATATTCCATGCTGTGAGACTATGTTCTTCGTCTACCTGGTAGTTATCATAGGGCTGGTGTTGTTTGCTGGGTTGATGGCTGGTTTAACTCTTGGATTGATGTCTCTTGGTCTTGTGGACCTGGAAGTTCTCAGCACATCTGGGCGGACAGATGATCGTATCAATGCTTGTACTGTGAACCCTCTTTTTCTCTTGATTATGTGTGTTTTGGTGTTTTATTGAGTTATTTTGGCTGGTTGTGGAGCTATGGGCTTGAGTTCCTTGAGATTTTGTGAATATTATTATTGGATGATTTTGTTAGTAAAGTATGATAGCGGGTGGCTTTGATTCAAGTCAGGAAGTTAAACATTTGGGTTTGCTGTTTCTGGCCCTTGGTATTTGGAGAAGTATATTAGATGTTACCTGTTCCTTCAGATTTTGTGAAACTTATTAATGGATATATTCTTTTTCGACAGCAAAAATTCTCCCGGTGGTGAAAAATCAACATCTTTTGCTTTGCACACTCTTGATTGGCAACTCGTTAGCAATGGAGGTCTGTCGAACATCATTTACCTGGAAACGTTGGAATTATAGTTGCCTTTCGTATCCTGTGCACGGACTAGTATATATAACCATGTGATTTGTTTTCATATGCAGTCACTTCCCATATTCTTGGATAGGCTTGTGCCTCCGTGGGCAGCAATTCTAGTATCTGTCACGCTCATCCTAATGTTCGGTGAGGTTGTTAATCTACATCTATGTAGAATATACATTAATACGGTGCTTGTTATATTTTTTCTTGTCCTGTAACTGGTGTCTGTCATTGCTTGTTCAGATATTGCCTCAAGCAATATGTACTCGCTATGGATTGACTGTAGGTGCAACGATGGCACCTTTTGTTCGGCTTCTTCTTTGGCTTTTCTTTCCTGTTTCTTATCCTATTAGTAAGGTAAATAATGTCCTGTAGCCATTAGTTTATTCTAAATTCTGGATACCATTTTTCTTATCCCAATGACGCATATTCTTCCTTTTCTCCACCACTTAGACAATGCTTCAGAAATAAAGTAACTATATTATGTCTCTCTAATTGTTGAGCTCTCTTGCTTGTAGTTTCTGGATTGGATGTTGGGCAAGGGACACGCTGCTTTATTGCGTCGAGCTGAGCTGAAAACTTTCGTTGATTTTCATGGCAATGAGGTCTTCTATTTTAGAGTTTCTGCACTTTATTTCATACAGAACCACAAGTCAGAGTTCTTGAGCTGCTATCTGTCTCATTTTCACGAAATATTTTTGACCCTTGAGGTCGATTTTATCATCTGTCATATTTTGAGGCTTCATATGAAATAAGAATATTTGATAGGCTGGTAAAGGTGGAGATTTGACACATGATGAAACTACCATAATCGCTGGGGCGCTAGAAATGACCGAGAAAACTGCGAAAGATGCTATGACCCCAATAGAGAAGGCATTTTCCCTGGATTTGGACGGAACTCTAAATTTGTGGGTTTCAGTTGCTGCTAAATCTAATTATATGCCTACTGAATTTACTTGCATGTTCATATCCCTTATTCTCTCGGGGTATAATCCTCGCGCAGGGAAACATTGAATGCTATAATGACGATGGGCCACAGCAGAGTTCCGGTCTATTACAGAAATCCAAAGAATATTATTGGACTCATACTGGTAAGTCATTTATATAGTTTGCAAAATCAAAATATTGGCATTCTTCATATCACATTTTTTTGTAAAATCGATTGGGAAATTTGTAATTGAAACCTTTTCTTTTATGTGCTCATAATGGCAAGTAATATCTGGTTTTTTAACAGAACCTAATATCATCATCTTTTCCATGTGCAGGTTAAAAATCTATTAGCGGTTGACCCAGATGAATCAGTTCCTTTAAGAAAAATGTTGATTAGAAATATTCCTCGGTGAGGATAAACTTCATTATCTATCCTTGTTGCCCCTAACTTTTAACATAAAAAAGAATCTTGATGTTTAGTGTTGCTGAAATGGCTGCAAGTGTGATGGTTTATTGGATATCAAGTTGAAGAGTGCCTTTTCTAGTGCCTGTTCTGTGATATATTTTATCGACCAATTGTTATCCTGCCTTTGTATTTTCGATCTTCTTCCATTAAGTATACACATCTTCTATAGGTTCTTCCTCGGTTAATATTTGCACAGAAGCAACTTCCCTTCAATTTATTTATTTTTGAACCAATACATTTCACGTATGAAGTTAACAACGCCATGTTCTTTTGTTGTGTTGGGATTGTTCTGTGTTAGTTAAACCTCCTTGAAATTGTAATAAAATAACATTGTGGCTACGGAATTCATGAATATGTGAGCGTACTTATGTTTTTTTTTTATTTTGTCTTGATAACTGAGAAATGGAATGTCATTTAAGTGTTACATTTCGCACAAACTTTCCGGATGGAGGGTAATTAGTTTGTTTATCTTGTATAACTTTCAGGGTCTCCGAGAAAATGCCTCTCTATGACATTCTCAATGAATTTCAGAAGGGTCACAGCCACATTGCTGTTGTGTATAAGGATTTAAACGAAACAAAAGAAACGTTGCAGAAAACCAAAGGTGTGAACATTCTGAATCATCTTAATCTTGAAAACCATTTCCATTTCTATCTTTTTATTTTCATTGCATTTTCCCTTCATAAGTATACAAGGACAACCCAATATCTATATGCTTGTCTCCTTGCCTATTATTAGTCTGTATGCTCTTCAAGATATGGTGGGCCCTGATGCAGATAATGAGAACTTTGCCAATAATTCCACCTCCCATTATGCCGACACAACCTCAAAGGCCGTTGATGATGTGAGAAAGAAAAGCCCACCAGCAACTCCGGCATTCAAGAAGAAACACAGGGGATGTGCATTTTGTATTCTAGATTTAGAAAATTCTCCAATTCCAGAGTTTTCACCCAATCAAGAAGTTGTTGGTGTAATTACCATGGAGGATGTCATCGAGGAACTTCTTCAGGTACTCTTTTCTCATCTTTATAGTACTATTGCAAACATAGTTTTAACAGCTATCAAGGCTAAGCTTGAATGTATATACTAATTTTCTAGGAGGAGATACTGGATGAAACCGATGAATACGTCAATATACACAACAGGTAAACTTGTATCTACGTGAAAATCAATTCACCTCAAATACATTAGAAATCTTTCATGTTTAAAGTACGAGATTCTAATCAGCAAAAATTTGGAATTCAGAGATGTCATGCGTGTGATCTTCGGAAACTTGTTGACTTTTTCTTCTGTTGCAGGATAAAGATAAACATGAACGCATGAATAAGCGCCCATATGGGCTACAAACAAACTCCACTCCTATTTCTACTACGTCAGGTCCTCTTTGTTCATTCAGTGCTTGAGTAAGTCAACATAACACCAGCTTGCGCAACGGTACATATATTTTGTAAACAGACTGTGTTATTGATTGTTTTCTGGTTGCTGGTTATGTTTGCAGTTTGCATGAAATGTTGGTTCTGAACAACAGAGCTGATTTTCCATTATAGGTTAGGATTATTCAGTATCTATTATAATTCTTGCAAGTGTTTCATTTGAGTTCGAGTTTTGCTATTGGGATGCAAATGTGTATATTATACTAGACTTAACTTATTCATCAAGAATCTCTGTAGTCCAATGCAAGTTATGAATGTGGATTACAACTTAAGGGAAGTAAAAACAGGCGCCGAACCTCGCGACCCTTACTCCTTCATTTTTGAGAGCTGGGGCCAACTAGAGATGTTAAATAACCGAAACCGGATATGAAGAAAATTTTAAGGTTCGAATTAGGTATATTCGAGCTCGAGTTCAATGTTTGAAATTTTAATTTTTGACTTGAATTTGGTTAGAGTCAAGACACGTGTTTGAGTTCTGTTTGAAATATTTGGACATGATTGCGAACTACTTGAAAATAAAGGTTTGACTTATATTTATTTAGCGTATAATATAAATATGTTCATAAAATATTAAAGCTCACAAGCGGCTTGTAAACTATCAACAAAATACTTTAAGCTCGAGTTCGGCTTGAAAAAGAGTTTGAATATGTTCGTGTTCGGTTCGAATTCAATAATTTCGAATACAATTCGGCTTCGTGTCGGCCTGAGAAGCTCATGAAGTAAATTGATTTGTTTACACCTAAGGATGTAAACGGATTGTGTTCGCAATTTATTCGGAGTTCATCTCGGTAAAAAGCTTGTTCGTTAAGCTTATCGAGAAGATTCTGAGCTTGATTTCGAGCTCGACAAATTTAACGAGCTGAGTTTTAGTTTAAAAGCCCGTTTGGATTTTGTAGACATTTTTTAAAATAAATGCTTTTAAAAGCTATAATTTTTGGCTTTTAAAAAACCTTTAATTTTGACTTAAAAAAGTGCTTAAATCACTTTTTTGGTCAACCAAACACCTTGTTAACTGAAAAACACTTAAAAAAGTGCTTTTTTGGCCTGACTTTTGAAACCAAACGGGGCCTAAGGATATTCGGCTCGTGATGTGACATCTTTTATTTCTCATTCATGCTTATGAAAATGCTCATATATCGTGGGTGAATTAAAATTTATGCGAAAAATATTTTTTATTTATTTGTAAAGACAAAAACAATATGTTCGTGCTCGCAAGTGTAAAATACCTTGCATAACATTAAATTCATTCATTCAAATGACTCCAAAATCCAATGACTCAAAATTTGCATAAAATGTCATGGGACAAAATGATGCAAACATTCGATTAACACACGATTCTCATACGGGCACCCAAAACATGAAAATATAAAATATTTGTTCCTAAAATAACATGCTAAAACATGAATTATAAAACCATTAACTTTCATGGACATGCTCAATATAATGTTTTCGGACAGCCGTGTCATACAATCATATCTCGTCCTCGACTATTCAGCCTCACAACCATCATTTTAAATCAATAACTTCTTCATTTTAATCTGCATCATCCAAGAATAGTGAGTCTAAAAACTCAACAAACATATTTATATAATAACAAGTACATAATAAAATCATAAGACATGCGTAGGACACAATCATAACATAAAATAGTAACATCAGTTTTTTTGGGTGAAGAATTACATGCAAATATGGTAGCCATTAGAACACATTCATTGAGTTAATTGATATTGTAAATAGTTGTGTAACTTAGGTGTATCATTTGGCACAGCTCATATTAGCCAAAGCGAATATGCATCCGTCTCATACTAGCCGAAGACAATATGCACATCTTTCGTACTTGGTTTGGAAAGGCCCTCCTTGGAGCTCTTCTCGGGACACCAGTCCCGTACTGTCACCACAAGTACGCATAAACATCAAAATAACATTTTCATGCTCATCATATTATTATTATTCAATTCATTCTCATTCATATCATGCTCGTAAAACTCTCATGTTTGAAAAACATTCATCCTCTTTAGAAAGAAAGTAAACACGTCCATTAAATTTTCATTAAATATCATGCTTTATATGTAAAATAACTTTCATGGATAGAAATACTTATACCATCATGCATTACGTATATACGTAAGCCGTTCTTCATGTTTCTAACGATAACTTCATACATCAAGCATACAAGACAACAAACGGATCATCACATGCATTGTGTAGGACATACATGCATTAAAAAAATGTAAAAATATTGTCAAACCCATGCGACGGGCGTGCCCCTTTGCGTGGGTCACTTTTTAAAATTTTCTGGTAACCCACGCGGGGGGCACGCTTGCCCCTTTGCGTGGGTACTCCTTGCCCACGCGGGGTGGCACTCCCGTGTGCCTCTTGGAGTGGGTTGCCCAACAACATGCAAGATGGAAATTTCAGAAAAATACATTCTCCCATGCCTATTCAAATGCATAGCCACGCTTGCTCATCGACATCTAACAAGGAATAGACTTCAAAAACACATCATAAGACCATTCTAACGACTTACACCATGATTTTGATTCCAAAAACACATCAAACTCATTCCAACATAAAAAATAATTGATTTTTGACTGTTTTGAAACCCTTAATAAAATACATACATGCACACAAAACGTGATATCTCTCATGAAATAAACCTTGAATACACATCAAAGCATCACACTAACAACTTGCACCCATGAACATGATACCAAAAGACATCAAAACTTCAATTCATCATCGAAACAAATTTTTAATCATTTTAAAACTCTTACATCCAACCTTTTTAATGGAAAAGCCTATGGGCCGAAAGTTGGCCCATGAAGCTTAAAAATACAGGCTTTTAAAGTATTCCTTCCTAAACTAAAAAAAATTAAATATTATGCACCACTTTAAAATAAAATCTCCACATAAAATTCTTGACTTAAAATTTCTTAAACCTTGCTCATAGGTCATTCTCGTTTCCCTTCGTCACTGGAATTAAACAATACCTGAAAATATCAAAAACTAACTTTTTTCATAAAAATGCTCATGTCCTCGATTTTTTGTTCTGGACAACCCATTCCACGGGGTAGTGCTTAGGTTGGACGAACCAGGTGGTAGCGGTCGTTGAGCTGCAACGGTGTTGGGATTATTTTCGTATCAAGTTTCTGTTTATGGATTTTTAGTACTGTCATTAGATCGGGTTGTATAACATTTATTTCCGTGATTTCGGTGCCGGTTGTATTTTGTTGGTGGTTTTGTTGAATCATTTGAGTTTCAGCTAGATTTAATTTATTATTGTGCTTTAAGATATTTATTGCATAATAAATAATTTTAATTAGTAGGTGATTTCAGAGCGGGTCACTACGTAGTCAAAATCTCCCATCCCATCGGATAGACACAACTAAAATACGTCTAAGGTAACATAAGAAAAGTTGTACTTCTTGGAAAGTTGTGCAGAAATAAACGATTGTAGTGCTCCGATATCGATTAACACAAAGATAGGTATACCACAAAAAATAAAAGTACCTGCAATCTTATGCTCGCTCTCGGCCTTGGCATGATCATGGTTAAGAGAAAATACTTGTGCTGAAACTCTAGGATGCAGACTAGAACTAACATGTGGCGTTGGTGGATTCTATGGCTGGACAGAAGCCTCAGAACCATTCCCTGATCCTCCCAGACTCGAATAGTCCTTCTTCAAATGTCACATCTCACCACATAGGTAAAATATCCAAAAGCTCTACGATACTCCTCCGTCGAATGCTTCCACCTACAATGATCATAACTATAGTCTTTCTTCTTCTTTTCATAACGGAACACAACACCGGTACCAGAAGAAGAAGAAGAAGAATCCTGATTCTTAAATGAGTGAGAACGCAGACCCAGAGAACTCGTAGGTCGAGAAGATTGCAAAGCTTTTTCATGATTCACACTTATCTTCGCCTGAAAAAAATGGTTAACCAGACCCATATAATACGTCGGATCATCATAGACTATAACCCGATCAAATATCGTCTAGCATGGTCATACTTGGAGATAGAACTTTCATTGATGTGCGGACAAAATGGAAACATATCGATAAAATTCTGCTGATACTCATCGATCATCATACTTCTTTTTTTTTAGACTCAGCAACTCAATAGCTTCGCTTGAAGAAGAGCTGAAGGAAAATTCATATTTAGAAAGCTTTGCGGAAATCAGCACTGAATATTTGTCCCTGTACGAGGACCAACTGTGCGAACGCAAATCTCCACCACTTTCAAGCTCATCGCACTACCCGTCCCAGAATCACTAAGGAACCAAAACTTACACATGCAATTAAAGCTTAAATAACAGAATCAGAGAAAAACTGCGGAATCTTAAATCAAATACTAACCCAGCAGAATAAAACTGGTAAATAATTGAAACCCATAATAATACAACCCAATCAAAAATCTAATACAAAAGGGTCAAGCCTAACTAACACCGTTGGCACCAACTGAGTTCCCAACTCTCTGGTCGCCAACTACTCACTGGTTTCCGAACCTGGGAAACCTGCAACTGCCCCGTTAAATGGAGTGTTCAATAAAACACACGGAATTGCGAATAATGCTCAGTACGGAGATCTAAGTATACACATGCTATGAATGCAAATACAAATGCATATGAATGGGTACCGGGAACCTATCATAGATAGAACACTGCTCAGTCAAAGGCATCATGGTGTGTAGCACGCTGGGCCGTTGCATCAGGAGGTGGATCCCATACCATAAACCCGTGCACTATCCGGATCCAAAACTATGGTATCCATCCACAAAATATCATGGGGCTGAGCGACCCCTCTACTGGTTATCTCAATGAAAAGTACAGGCTCGACGTGCCAATGCATGCAGCATAATATTCGTGACATAATAAATGCACAAATAATCAATGCTATATAAAACATGCAATCATAGAATAAGCATACTCAACCAGGGTATCTTGTATCGTACATCCGTACATTAAACCATGCAACTCAAGCAATCTAGCAACCCGGGTACTCAAGTTCAAGCCTATAAGCATATAATCACTATATCACTTATAGCTCACTAAAATCCTTAACTAAATTAATAGCTACTCACAAAATGTAATTCGAGTTTAGTAGTATACCTGCGTCCGTCGCCATCTCACTGATGGTGATAGCCTCAAAACTTGGGCACAACTTGGTTACAACCCCGACAGCGCTCCCTCGCCTCTTGGACCTCGAGAAGAACTCCTAAAATCCCTTAAAACCGGCCTAGAAGTAGGGAGATAGAGGAGAAGATAGTGAAAATGAAGAGGGGATCTCGGCCTCTATATATATACATAGATCGGATGGTCCGATCAATAGTTTGGATCGTCTGATCTCCCCCAATCAACCCCCTTCGAACACGTGTCCCCTTATCCTGACAACTGGTTGCCGACAGAGTTCGGATGGTCTGATCCCAAGTTCGGATCGTCCGAACTCCCTATGCTTCCGAACTCAATCAAAGACTCCGAACTTGATTGGATCATCCGATATTCTTTTCGGATCGTCCGATCTCCTGCAGCTGTCCAATCAAATCTTGATTTTATCTTAGCTTATCCAATGGAGATCGGATCGTCCGATCCTAGCTTCGGATCATCCGATCGAGCCCCTTATGAACTCCAACTTACCTTCCGAACCCACTAAGATCAGATCCTCCGATCCATGGTTTCGGATCTTCCGATCCACCCGGGAACTTGGAACCCCCCGGGCCATTCTCAAGTGTTCTGAATCCATTTTCAACTTCTTAGCTCATTAGGAAATTCCTTAATCATGTTTTCACCATTCTAAACATGCTTTGCCTTTATAATTACTAGAATGGAAATCGAACTACTACAACCTCTATATTATGCTCCTCTATACACTAGAGATCACGAAAACAACTCTCCATCCGCTCAAGCTAATCCTCTGCTGCCTTCGGAGTCTCACCACCCACCAATGGCTTAGGTTTCGTCTAAAGGAATTTATGCAACTCATATCGACGATGACCACCCTCACCATGATGATGGTGTCCTCAGGGACATCTCAGAGCATCATCAACCCAACGTACAACATTTCCATGGCTACTCTCATCACCGTGTCTGGCCATTTGAAAAGAGTAATGAAATTTTTTCCCAAAATGTATTATTTATGTCACAAAAATTTAATGCATGCTCTGATACGATATATGTAACAACCTGACCTAGATCATCTACTAACTTGAAACTTTAGCATGCAATTAAGTTAAATAGATAAATTAATAAAAAAGTAATTGCGAAAACGTAAATCGAATATAAAATATCATACCAGAAGAATACATCCAACGTCGACAAAAAACCAATATATGTTATACAACCATGTCGAATATCAGTAGCTAAAACCCATCAGACACAACCAAACAGAAACTTAATGGATAAACCTTCACAAGCAGTCATTGGCTCTGCCTCTAAAACTGCCTCATCCAACTTGAGACCTGTCCCGTCGAATGAGGTGTTCAAGATAATACCGAAGACGTGAGCAACCAACGCCCAATACATGAAATATGAATATACAAACATATATGTTCATGAAAAATTTTGTGACTGAGAATATTCGGTCAACTACATCAATTCTGTTCAGACTAGACGCCATGAGTTATTAGTATCTTATGGGGTCAAATTAGCTGGGTATCTCACACAATTATCTCAATCTCATATAACAGGTATCCTGGTCACCATAGCCTTTCTCTCCGCCATCATGGTAGCTCCCAATTTCCAATCAAATATCAAAAGAGTAGAGCTGAGTGACCCTACTAGAATGACTATGTTGAAAGAGATACAGACTCACCGTGATATATGGACATGAAGAAATAAAAAAGTAAAACATGGATAGCACATAAAATACGACATATAATCGTGCATACTCAGTTGGATATCTCAGTCATTACTTACGTATCTTTATTAGACAAGTCAAGTAAACAAGGTCTACCGCCAGAGGTTACAGTTCAAGTGAACACTATATCAATATAATTCGTCTAAAAGGCTTAAATAAGTCACTATCTACTCCCAATAACAATTATGATTTTAGACTTATACATGTGCCCGTCGTTATCCCTTTGATGTTGAAGACCCCAAAACTTGAGCACGACTTTGCTACAAACTCGGAAGCACCTCTCTATAGCTCCACCCTCGATTATATGGCCAGATAAATCAATTACACACCGAGAACGAGAGAGTTCACTTGATTTCTACATCATATTGTCCGTTTGGGTAATCCGAACTGTGCATTCATAGACGTGTCAATAGCGTTTGGACACCTCAGTGGAAACCTACGTTCGGAAGGTTCGATCTTCAGTTCGGATCGTCCAAACTGCTACATGTCATTTTACTTTTGACATCTCATTGAACAAACTGCCCATGCAACAAACTGAAGGTCCATTTTATTTTCAAATCGTCTGATCTAGTTTAGTGCTTCCGAATTCATTAAGTGGATCTGACCTCTTTTGATGTTCCAAACTGTCATCCTTTTGTTCTGAACTTAATAACTTGATTTGCTTAATTCGTAACCTCTTGATCATGTTTTAACATTTTAATTGCATAAAAAGATACATGAGTCACTACATATATTCTTATTTATATTTTAAATTCAAAAATTAAAGATAAATATCATATTCAGTTTTACGAAAATTTTGCCAAAATATCTTAGGGGGTGGGTGTATTCATTGCGGATATTTAATAAATTTTTTTGTAAAACTACAGAATTTTGTGGAGTTAATAGATTTTTACTGACTTTTGTATAATTTCAAAGAGTTTAAAAGATTTTCACATAATCTTGCAGATTTATTTTCATGACTTTTACAGAATTTTTACATTTTTTCTAGAACCCTATGAATTTTTTACTTTATGATTGAAGTTTTTAAAATTTATTTCTTTGAATAAATAGTTAAGTGTCAGTAACTTCTATATATATTATATATATATATATATATACACACACAATTTTGTTCCAGGTGCAGGGAAAATTGGGGCACCAGCTGATAAGGCAAACAGCTGGTGCCCCCCTCTCTCTTTTTTTTTTTTTTTTAAAAAATTTATTATTTTTTTAAAGCCCAAACGTTGGCCCCTTCTCTCATCTCTCGTTCATCGGTTATCACCCATCCCTTCTCAATTCCTCTTCAGACGGCCACCACTCTTTGGAAAAGGGGACCAACCACCTCATGCCGACCACCCTACACTCAACCACCCAGTCCGACCACCATCGCCCCACGGCCAGCCACCCTAGTCCCACAACCCCATGGTCAGCCACCCCTTTCACTCCACTCCCGACCACCTGAGTTTGACCACCATCACCACCACAAATCACCACGACAACCACCCTAGTCCAACAACCCCACGACCAGCCACCCCACCACCGTGCACCATTTTTGTGATTTTTTGTCTCACCCGTCGAATGTCAGTCGACCACCAAGTGTTTGCAATGGGTTCAAGATCAGGGCCGGCGGAGGTGTTGGGTGTTAGGGTTGAATAAGACGTGAGATCGGGACAGATGGGTGGTAGAGGCCGATAGATTTCTGGTTGTTGTTTGAGAGAGGAGAAAGAAAGTGAAGATGAAGGGGTGATGGGTTGCATGAAGTGATGGATAAGATAGGTAGGTGGTGGGTGATGGTCGTGGGCGTAGGGAAGGGCCCAAATATTTTAATTAAAAAATAATAAATTTTAAAAAAATGAGAGAGCCGCCAGCTGTTTGCCATATCAGCTGGCGCCCCAAGTTTCCCTGCACCCTAGAGTGCAGGGGAACGGGATTGTATATATATATATATATATATATATATATATATATGTCACTTTTTTTAAAAAAAAATTAGTTAATTTTTGTGTCTCCAAATATATGTGAAAACATTCATAAATTCTATATCTATACTATATATAAAGAAGGGGTGACATAGCAGTTGTTAAATCTCCGAATATCTAGAAACAATTTCTTGTGTTCTTTATTTTCAGTCGAGATATCTTTACAATGTTCTTATCTCTCAATCAACCTTATTTTTCTCAACTACTGTTGTTTAACTGACATTGATAGCCAAGTAAGAACGAGTGGTTCCGTTGACAACTCAACTGATCTAATATTTTAAGTAGAAAAGTTTAAAGTGTATATTCACCCCCCATCCTCTACACACATTTACGATCCAACATAGTAGTATCAGAGTGAGGATCTTTCTTGCTTGGAACACATATTTAAAGATGACGTCCTTTAGCAAAATACCTATGTTCTCAAAAAAAGACTTTCTGTAAGGTCCAGTAATTCACTAATTCACTCACGAGATTTTAAATGATTTTTATGATTTAATGTATTTTATTTATGAAATTAAAATGTTATGTTATGATTGCGCCTGATGTATTAATGTTGCAAGTTTAATATTTTCAGGTTTGGGATTAATTCTGGACTGAGAAAAACGAGAATACCCTATGAACGAGGTTAAACAAATATTTCTAAGTTTATTTTAAGTTCATTGTTTGGTGTAGTTTTTATTTTAAAAAGTTGAGAGGAGAAAATTTTAAAAGTCATGCGTGGTGACTAAGGAGTCGACTTCCAAGCCCATTAGTCATATATTGAGTTTGCATTCAAATTTTCACAATTATTTTCTATTCCAACGTAGCCTAATCCATCTCCCTCTCCCTATCCCTTCTCTCTTTCAAAAACATGCACTAAGGAAGAAATACGTTCTTCGATCGCGTTAGTTCAAGGCTAGATATCTACCAAAGCTAGATTATACCCAACCTATGGCGATCAGGAAAGCTTTTATTGTTTTGAAACTACCATTCAAGAATATCGTTATTTTGATATGAAAATTCTGTGTGTTGATGTGTATGTAGTGTATGATACATTGATTTTATGAGATTTGGATGAGCATGATGTATAATTATGATACGTGAATCGTTTTTGACATTTTGTGTAAATATTTTTTAGATTTGATTAGAAAAGATGTGTGAAACTCAGATTCTTGTTGTGTGTATTCTTTTATGTTAAGTTTTTGATGCAATTTTTTTGAAGTTGGTTTTTTTGATTGAATTTTTTTTTATTTTTTGAAAATTTTCATGAGTATGATCAAAGTTTCAATGTGTGAGTGAGTTTGATTGAACTGGAATAAAAAAAGATCGAAAAATGGACCAAAATAACATTGTGTCCCTCTTTGAGCGTCATGACACCACCCCAACTCTGCCCAGGGCCGAAGCCCTATACCCTAGCACCCAGCGCTAGACAGGGCTGTGGCCCTAGTGCCAGAGCGCTTCCCAGAGGCGCCTCAGCGCTAGGGGTCATCTTGGAACTTCTTTTAAACAAATTTTTAATGTCTTAAAGATACTTTAAGGTTTTTTAAGGTATTGGAACTATTTATAAAATGTTTTCATGGAAATATGTTCAAGTTTTGAAGTTAGAACGGAAAGAACAACTCACGTAGATCGATTTAGCTATGTAGTACATCTATATGTACTTTTTCCTCACGAAATTTATGTTCATTATGAAAGCATGAAGTTTCATGAATGTGAAGTTGTTATACTAATTTCTTTCAAATATCATGCATGATTTTTAAGCACGAAAGGTTTTAAAGGCATGGAATGTTTATGAAATTTGATGAGAAGTTTTATGAGAAAGTTTATGATAAGTTTAAGAATGATGATGATGTTTCATAACAATGATGAAGAATGATGATGAATGATGAAGCATCAAAAATATTTTGATGTTGTATGTGTTCTTGTGATAGTAGTACAAGATTGGTAATCCGTATTGAACCCGGAGGGGCCCTTCTAAAGAATGAAATTTTAAGGGGCTAAGGCTGATATGAGATGCATATTGTCCAAGGCCCGTATGTTTCATATGCTTGTTGTACAACGACTGTGATCACAGAAACCCAATGTGCTCATAAATGACGGCTATCAAAATTGTATGTATTTCATCACCCAAAATGAAGAAGTTTATGACATATGTTTTTATGCATGATGTTTTTGTTTAGTTATGCTTATACATTATGTTTTATTATGTATTAGCTATGAAATGTAAGTTTTTTGCCGAGTTTTTAGACTCACTATAATTGAATGATGTAGATGATGATGATATTGATGAGTATGTCGCGGGACAAGAAGCGGAATAGCCGGTCCGATGAGAGGTTATGCACAAGCGAGCTTTTAGAGGACTTTTGTTTATTTTTGTGCATCTTAAAAGTGTCGTTGAGGAAGAAAAAATAATTTTTTCAATATTTTTTCATGTTGTAAAAACATTGATGAATATTTTATTAAATTTTTTTGGTTCACTTTATTTTTAAATGAATTTTTTTATTTTCCTCATTTTTCTTAAGTTTTAACGAATGAATTTTGAGTAGCGTCCTCGAGATTTGTGGACGTTACAGCTTGATATCAGAGAGGTTAGTTCTATAAGACAACACGTGCATGAATTATCGCCACGACTCAGATGCTTCGTCTTCATGTCTTTAAGTTTTAAAGTTTCAAATGATAGAATTGCAAGGTAGTATTCTAGGTTTATGAATTATAGATGTTAAAGGTTAAGTTTTTACTATGTAAAAGTTGTGAATGAGTGATGTGGATTACGTTGGAGATCAGGACTATGCAACATGTAGGGGACAGAACAACAATGATACCAATGATTAGAAAAACTAGTTTCTGATGGGATTAGTTACTTTTGCTGCAAGAACAAATTCGTGCTCCGGGGGAGCAGATTCAACAACTACTATGGGCTCATGCGAACAATGGTGGGAATAATCGTCCTATAGGATTCACCAACCCCATATTAAAGAAGTTCAAGGATTTGGGGCCTAGTGAATTCAAGGGGTTGTCTGATCAAGTTGTGGCAGATGAGTGGATTAGATCGCTGGAGACCATTTTCAAGTTCATGCAGCTGATAAATGTAGATAAGGGGAGATGTTTTACTTTTATGTTTCGGGATGACACCCGTATCTGGGTGAAGGAGGAAAAATATGCAGTTAACCTGACCACACTGATGTGGAATGGGTTGAAGGAGGTGTTCTATGAGAAGTACTTCACTGTGAGCACCAAGAATAGATTGTCAAGAGAT
The DNA here is from genome assembly GCF_033568475.1 of Henckelia pumila. Taxonomy (NCBI): domain Eukaryota; kingdom Viridiplantae; phylum Streptophyta; class Magnoliopsida; order Lamiales; family Gesneriaceae; genus Henckelia; species Henckelia pumila. Next base: position 194,081,397 of record NC_133121.1, read on the forward strand.
TTCTTGGAGCTTCTTCAGGGGAGCATGAGTATGGCGGAATATTTCAAGAAGTTTGAGCATTGGCGGTACTTTGTGCCCTTGATTTTTGTGAGGCCAGAGGAGGAGTTGAAACATTTCATGGAGGGTCTGCATGCCTCCATCTGTCGTGATGTCCAATTGAGTGGGGATGCCACTTATAGGGAGGTCGTAGATCAAGCGATGCTAGCGGAGAAGGACAATAATGACATTATAAAGAAGGCACAGAGCAAGAGGGTGAGCTTCCAGGGGCGTGACCAGCACGGCCCAACATGAAGATACCATATTAGGCTCCGTCCCAAGGGAGGCCGTAGCAGCGACGACAATTAGCAATTCAGTCTAAGCCTCAAGGGCCATGACCAGCAGTCGTAAGTGCTCCTAAGACCAAAAACAGAGCTGCATGTAAGAAGTTTGGAAGGTTTCACTGAGGCCAATGTATGATGGGATCTGGTGTCTACTTTATTTGCAAGAAGTATGGACATTTTGTGAAGGGTGTCCCCAGTCCAGGGATCAAATTAAGGGATTAGTTTTTGCAATGACGCAAGAACATGTAGATACAAACTCTGCTATTGTCACATGCATAATAATTATTTCTAGTTTTTCTTCTTGTGCTTTCATTGATTCGGGTTCTACACATTCTTTTATGTTTGTGAACTTTGTGGCTAAGTTGGGGGTAGTACGAGATCAGTAGATTTCGGAATTTAGTGTTTCCTTGTCTTCAAGGGAAGAATTGAGGAGTAAAAGTGCTGTGAGAAATTGTAAGATTTAGATGCAGGGACACAAACTGTGTGCAGATTTTATTATGTTGGGTATGGCAGATTTTGATGTAATCTTTGGGATGGATTGGTTGTCCCAGCATGAGGCTATCATAGACTACAAGAAGCGAACAATCACCTTGAAAACGCAAGAGGGTGAAGCATTTGTATTCTGTGCTACACCAAGACCGATTTTACCTCATGTGATTTCAGCATGTAAGGCTTGGTAGTTGTTGAGAAAGTGGTGTTCAGGCATCCTAGCGAGTATCTCCGGAGAACAGGAGTCGCCTCGACCAAAGTTATAAGAAGTGGAAGTAGTGAGGGATTTCCTAGAGCTGTTCCCTGATGATGTGATGGGATTACCTCTAGCCAGAGAAGTGGAGTTTGGAACTGAGTTGGTACCTGTTAGCACGCGAGTTTCTAAAGTTTCGTACAGATTGGCACCAACCAAAATGAAAGAGTTTAAAGATCAGTTGCAAGAACTTCTAGACAAAGGGTTCATACAACCGAGTGTGTCACCTTGGGGTGCACCAGTATTGTTCGTTCGCAAGAAATATGGGGGATGAGGTTGTGCATTGACTATAGAGAGCTGAACCGAGTCACAGTGAAGAACAAGTATTCACTGCCATGGATATATGATTTGTTTGATCAGTTGTGAGGGGCGGTTGTGGGGACCTCGGGTTGCTACTCTATTCTTAGGGCAAATTATACATTAAACATCATTAATGCAAAGAAATAAATGAAGCATAAAAAAAAAAATTTTTTTTAACAAGACACGGACCTTGTGATAGTAGTGTTTTGTTTGCATTTTTAGTGTCGTTTTGATTAGTGTTTTGCATGCATTTTGTGTCATTGTTTGTGTTTTATTCTAGTTTTACTTTATGTCATGCATTGAGCTTCTTAACTTAGTTTTTTTTTCATTGTGTAGGAATTGCTATTTTGTTGATCGAAGAAATCGAAGTGCGTCCATGCGTCCAAAGAAAACAGCAGAGCAGAATTTTTCATCAGGGATGCATGCGCTCGATCCTGGAAATTCTTGGGATCTAGCGCGGTCATGAAATTCTGAAGGCAGTAGGATGCTCAAGATCTCTCGCTCGATCGGGTGAAAATCCCGGATCGAGCGAGCGCAAGGAAGTTTAAAGGCAGAGAGTTGAATATTTAGCATGCGCTCGATCCTGGGAATTGTTGGGATCGAGCGCGCGGGTCTGATGCGGGAAAAATTTGTAATTTTGGGAAATTCTTTTAATTAAGGCTCTAGACTTTTATTAGAGAATTAATTCGTTTTTGAGGGAGATTATCAGATTATTCTACACGCTTAGAACGCGAAGAACTCTCTGTGGACGGCTAGGTTTTCTCCCTTATTTTCTTATTTTTTTATTTTCTCTCATGAATTTTTGTAGAGAATTCATGGGTATTGTTGGCTAAACTTTAATACTTGGTTGAGGAAGACAAGACCCTTGATTTAGTTTATTCATGAGATTTTGATTTCCAATGTTTGATTTCTATCAAGTATCAAGAATTATTCTGAATTGATTGATATGCTTGTGTATGAGATTTTTAGATTGGCCATCTTAGAATTTCATTATACAAACAAAAGCTAAATTAGAATTCAAATCCGTAATTGTTTGAAACCTCTAATTTGCGAAGCAACTGCGATTAATATTTTCTGCTGTTGAATTTGCTAAATCGTGGGAATAATAATTGACTAGGCTAAATTCATCCGCTTGTGTATGGGTTGTCTAGCTTTATCAGTTTTACTAGTTTGAATGCTACCGTGGATTTAAATCTGATCGCTGGTATTGGGTTAGTCTATGGGGTAAGGGTTAACTTAGAACGCTTGTGTCTAGTTAACTAAAATTAAGGTGAAACATGAATTAAATTTCTATGATGAATATTTGATAGGATTAATTATTTTTAGATGATCAATGATTGAATGAATAATATCAAGGGTGTAGTCGACCGATACCAAGTCTTATTTCTTATTGATTTCTTCAGTCTTTTATTTAATTTTGCATGTTAGTAAATTTTAATTGCTTACAAGCTTCAGTAGTTAATCTCAACTCCCAAACCCCCCTTTTTTACTATTTTAGTATTTTTCAAAGAACACTTTTAAATTTACCTTTCCTCGTGGGAACGATCCCTACTCACACTACTGCATTATTTGTTTATCTGATTGAGTCGGGTAATTTGGGCATACACGATAAGCGCTACCAAATTTTGGCGCCGTTGCCGGGGAACGACAATAATTTATTGTGTTCTTTTTATTTTTATTTTTAATTTTAATTTTTTTTATTTATTCCTCGTAGTGCTACTATGGTTTGTTCATGCTTTCAGGTGAATCTTCAGAAGAAGAATAATTTCAATACAACCCAAAGATAGAAAGAAACTTGCTTGCGCGAAGGAGAGAACTTCGTAGGAAACAACAAGAGGAAGCTGCTCGAGCTGCATTCCCAGAAGAAGAGATGGCTGTTAACGCTAATATGATTTTGAGACAATTGGGCACTCCTGATCCAAACCAACAGCCCTTATGCATTACTTTCCCTACTCTAGAAAATAATGCTAATTTTGAATTGAAATCTGGACTGATACACTTACTGCCTGCTTTTCATGGTCTTGCAGGTGAGGATCCGCACAAACATCTGATGAAATTCCACGTGGTGTGTTCAAGCATGAAACCGCATGGAGTTACAGAGGAGTAGATTCAGCTCAGAGCCTTTCCTTTCTCTTTAAAGAGTTCTGCTAAGGATTGGCTGTACTACCTAACTTCTGGATCCATCACCACCTGGACTGAGATGAAGAGAATATTTTTAGAGAAGTACTTTCCAGCTTCTAGAGCAGCAAACATCCGGAAAGAAATTTATGGGTGCAAACAGCAGATGGGAGAGTCACTGCATGAGTATTGGGAGCGCTTCAAGAAACTTTGCGCCAGCTGCCCACAACACCAGATAAGTGAAAACTTACTAATTCAATACTGTTATGAAGGGTTGTTGTCTCATGACAGGAGTATGCTGGATGCGGCTAGTGGAGGAGTTTTTGTGGACAAAACTCCGGTGCAAGCGAGGAACTTAATAGAAAATATGGCTGCCAATTCTCAGCAATTTGGCACCAACAGAAGTGATCCTGCACCAAGGAAGAGTAACGAGGTAAACGTTTCTTCCCTTGAACAACAACTGAGCAAACTGACGTCTCTTGTGCGACAAATGGCTGTAGGGAATGGACAGATTGCAAGGGTATGTGGAATTTGCACTCAAGTGGGACATGCAACTGACATGTGTCCCACTCTTCAAGAGGGATCTGCGGAGCAAGTCAATGCAGCAGGAGGATTTCCAGGGCCACCTCAGCAGAAGTATGATCCTTACTCTAACACATACAATTCAGGTTGAAGGGATCATCCAAACCTCAGATATGGCAATCCTCCAGAAAATCAAGCTTATAGGCCGTCGTACCCTCCACCACAGCGTCCTCCGATTCCTACGCTAGGTGAGTCTCTTGAAAACATAGTTCAGAATCTTGCCACTAATACCTTGGCTTTTCAACAGGACACCAGGACGAGCATCCAAAACTTAAACACCCAAATGGGGCAGCTCGCTACAGCAATTAGCAAGTTGGAAGCACAAAATTCCAGCCGTTTGCCTTCACAAACAGTGGTGAATCCGAAGGATAACGTGAGTGCTATCACTTTGAGGAGTGGAAAGGAGCTGCAGATTCAAGACGGATTGGTCAAAGAACCGATAGAGACTGAAAAGGAAAAAGAATCTAAGGTGAAGGAGAGTGAGCCCATTCCTAAAGAAGCACCGAGAGGTAAGTTTCCTCCTTTGTCTGAGTATAAACCTGTAGCCCCTTTTCCCTTAGCTTTAAAGGACTCTAGGAAAAATGAGGGGATAAAGGAGCTCTATGAAACTTTTCGTAGATGCGAGGTAAACATTCCACTGTTAGATGCTATTAAGCAAGTACCTCGCTATGCTAAATTTTTGAAAGAATTATGTACTGCGAAAAGAAAACAAAATTTGAAGGGTTGTAAGAAAGTTGAATTGGGAGAACAGGTTTCTGCCGTTATTCAAAGAAAGGTACCTACAAAATGCAAGGACCCAGGTATGTTCTCGATTCCTTGTCAAATAGGAGGTGTTCAGCTTGATACGGCCATGCTAGATTTAGGAGCATCTATTAACGTCATGCCATACTCTGTTTATGCTTCCTTAAATCTTGGGCCTTTGAATGAAACTGATATTGTTATCCAAATGGCTGATCGATCTACTATTTTTCCAAGGGGTTTGTTAGAAGATGTTTTAGTAGAAGTTGGTGACTTGGTCTTTCCTGCTGATTTCTATGTTCTTGACATGAAAAGTAATGAATTGAATAGTCCTATTTTGTTAGGAAGACCATTTTTGAAAACTTCTAAGTCTATCATAGATGTTGATAACGGTAATCTCACGATGGAATTCGATGGAAAAATTGCTAAATTTGATATTTTTGATACCCTGAAAATTCCTGCCCGTGAAAGTGTTGTTAATATTCTTGTAACACCTGCTGAAATTTCTACTGCTGAAAATTTTTTCTCTGATATGCAGGCACTAAAAACTGCGACAAAATGTCCTCCTGATAACGCGAAAAGGATGCCCATGAGAAAAGAGAAACGGGGTCAAGGAGCTAGCACCTCCAAGAAATTGACGCAGCAAATGCTTGAGACAAAATTTTCTGGAAAATGTTTTAAATGGGTGAATGTGGACAAAGGAACCAAATTTAAACCACCCTGAGGAACTGCAACATTCAGTCGAGCCAACGACCGTAAACAAAGGCGCTGACTGGGAGGCAACCCAGTATTTCTAATTTTTTTTAGTTTTTGCTTTTACTTTATTTTTTTTAATTTTATTTAAAATTTTTTTTTTGTTTCGTTCAATTTTGTTTTTATTTCATTTTCGTAAAATTTTTTTTTTCGAGGCATGCTCGATCCTAGAAATTCTTGGGATCGAGCGCGCATATTGAAAAAGCTTACTGCCTCATTTATTTTTTGGGGGCGCTCGATCGGGTATTTTTCCCGGATCGAGCGCGCAGATTTCACAAGCTATCTGCCTCGCGTTTTATATAGGCGCGCTCGATCCTGGAATTTACCCGGATCGAGCGCGCGCCACTTTGGCTTTTTAACTAGGCGTTTTTCATTCTCTTTTCCCCACTCTCCCTACAAATTCCCCTCGGCCCTTAGCTTCATTTTTCTCTAAATTTTTGACATTTCACCATTGTTCACGAATTGTTATCAATCTATTACAGGATCATTCAAGGGCTTGGAATCTTCATCTTTTTCCTACTCTCTACTCCTCCAAGGCCATATTTTGATAGAAAAGCCGGAATTGTTGGTGCACACAAGGTGTTCGACGAATTGCCAATATCACTAATCCTTGCAAATTTTTGAGTGCTCATGGGTCCAAGGCGTACTACTGAGAGAGGCGAATCTTCTCGCCAAGGCACACGAGCTACAACCGCATCCTTCAACTTAGCCGGGCGCTTTGTCAATCAAGCGGCTCGTGATCGCTACGACCACGCCAAGAACCATCGATCCCCTATTACTGAGCGGGGTTTTGATCTCGATGTGACTGTAAACGAAGTGGCGGCTCAAGTCTTGGCACGTGGGTGGGGAACGTTCTGTAAGCAACCCACTCCAGCCATTGTCCCTCTTGTTAGGGAATTCTATGCTAATGCTGCGGAGCGGACGGATGGCAAGGCCTTTGTCCGGGGCACTTTGGTTTCATACGCAGCCTCTGAGCTGAATGCCATGCTCGAGACACCAGATGTCGATGACAGTTTATTCCAAAGCGCTGCCCTTTACCCGGATGTTCACGAGATCCTTGCTCAGCTATGCTTTACCGGGGCTGCTTGGTTGGATCCGATTACTTACAAGTGCTTCAAAGAGAAATATCTTTTTGTGAATCCGGCCACCTGATACGACAGTCGGTTGCTTCTAGGACATCCGGTCTTTTCTTTCCTATGATAATTACACAGCTATGCTTGCGAGCTGGTGTGCAAGCAAGAGCAGACGAGGAATGGTTGCAACCAATGCGACCCATTGATCAAGCCGTCATTGATGCAAAAAGGGCTTATAGGCGGAGCCTATTTCTGGTGGATGACCAATTTGTGGCGGTGCACGAGCAGGTGCGTCCTATTCCACCTCCACGCCGCTCGACTGCAGTTACTGTTCAAGAGATGGCCGCTTTCACGCAGCACCAGAACATGTTCAATGCAGCCACTGCTGCAAATTTTCAGGTGCTAGATTATATTACTCGTGGCATCTCCGAGCGACTAGGGATTGATCCCACCACACTCCCACCAGCTGCAGTGTTTTGTTGTTTGTTTTGCATTATGTTTGTTGCGTATTTGCATATAGTTCGTAAATTGTGTCATGAGGTTTTGTTGTGTATAAGTAAAGGATGATTTCTAGCCTATGATGAGATAGTTGAAAAATGTTAATTTTTGAAAAACTTTTTGACTCTTAGTTGGATATGAGAAACTGTAGGTTGTTTGTTGAATATTCTTAAGCACTCATGTTTAACCAGTGAAGTGTAGCGATTTATTAGATATCGTGGATGTCTGTTGGACCATTGCACGGCAATAGGTGTCTGTGAAACTTGATAGTTTCTTGAACCTTGATGATTTTTTTGATGTGACACCTATGATCTTGGGCGCACCAAAAAAAAAAAATTGTAATAAATGTACAACTCCATCCGGGCCTTGACAGGATTTAAATCCTAAAAGAGCAAGATCAAGGCTAAGTATGCGGATAAAATGGGGTTGATGCTCCATCCGGGCTATAGACGAGGGGATTGAAATTCTAATCCTATCTTAGTTGTAGCTAAGTTTGCGGGTAATTATTGGGGTTATTGCAATACCGGGTGCAAAATCCGGAGGTGCGTAATTATTCTCAAGAAAGTTGTGTTGTGTTGAATGATTGTTGAGAGGAGAGTTCTTGATGGTGTAGCTTACACTGAATTGTTTAAAAGGTCGGCGAACAGTCTTGAAACTTTGTCTTTTGAAGTTGCATGTAATTGGGGTAACATGGCACACGCACACGTTCGCATTCGACTGAAGGTGTATCATTGATAATTGAGAGTCGCTATGAACTTATTTGTTAGATGAAAGTGGTTTTCTCTGAGGCTATGGTATGCATGATTCGTCCTTTCTTATGTTTTCGTTGTGTTTATATTTTGTCTTGCATAACTTGCTCGAGGGCGAGCAAGGTTTAAGTGTGGGGGTATTTGATAGTAGTGTTTTGTTTGAATTTTTAGTGTCGTTTTGATTAGTATTTTGCATGCATTTTGTGTCATTGTTTGTGTTTTATTCTAGTTTTACTTTATGTCATGCATTGAGCTTCTTAACTTAGTTTTTTTTTCATTGTGTAGGAATTGCTATTTTGTTGATCGAAGAAATCGAAGTGCGTCCATGCGTCCAAAGAAAACAGCAGAGCAGAATTTTTCATCAGGGGGATGCATGCGCTCGATCCTGGAAATTCTTGGGATCGAGCGCGGTCATGAAATTATGAAGGCAGTAGGATGCTCAAGATCTCTCGCTCGATCGGGTGAAAATCCCGGATCGAGCGAGCGCAAGGAAGTTTAAAGGCAGAGAGTTGAATATTTAGCATGCGCTCGATCCTGGGAATTGTTGGGATCGAGCGCGCGGGTCTGATGCGGGAAAAATTTGTAATTTTGGAAAATTCTTTTAATTAAGGCTCTAGACTTTTATTAGAGAATTAATTCGTTTTTGAGGGAGATTATCAGATTATTCTACACGCTTAGAACGCGAAGAACTCTCTGTGGACGGCTAGGTTTTCTCCCTTCTTTTCTTATTTTTTTATTTTCTCTCATGAATTTTTGTAGAGAATTCATGGGTGTTGGCTAAACTTTAATACTTGGTTGAGGAAGACAAGACCCTTGATTTAGTTTATTCATGAGATTTTGATTTTCATTGTTTGATTTCTATCAAGTATCAAGAATTATTCTGAATTGATTGATATGCTTGTGTATGAGATTTTTAGATTGGCCATCTTAGAATTTCATTATACAAACAAAAGCTAAATTAGAATTCAAATCCGTAATTGTTTGAAACCTCTAATTTGCGAAGCAACTGCGATTAATATTTTCTGCTGTTGAATTTGCTAAATCGTGGGAATAATAATTGACTAGGCTAAATTCATCCGCTTGTGTATGAGTTGTCTAGCTTTATCAGTTTTACTAGTTTGAATGCTACTGTGGATTTAAATCTGATCGCTGGTATTGGGTTAGTCTATGGGCTAAGGGTTAACTTAGAACGCTTGTGTCTAGTTAACTAAAATTAAGGTGAAACAGGAATTAAATTTTCGATGATGAATATTTGATAGGATTAATTATTTTTAGATGATCAATGATTGAATGAATAATATCAAGGGTGTAGTCGACCGATACCAAGTCTTATTTCTTATTGATTTCTTCAGTCTTTTATTTAATTTTTCATGTTAGTAAATTTTAATTGCTTACAAGCTTCAGTAGTTAATCTCAACTCCCAAACCCCCCTTTAAACTATTTTAGTATTTTTCAAAGAACACTTTTAAATTTACCTTTCCTCGTGGGAACGATCCCTACTCACACTAGTGCATTATTTGTTTATCTGATTGAGCCGGGTAATTTGGGCGTACACTATAAGCGCTACCACCTTGGCACGGGGTCTGTGCTTGGGTCCGTGCATTAACCTATTGTAAGAGTGGGTGCCCAGTGAGCCAACTGTGTGGCTATGGGCTTTGTTGACTCTTTGTATAAACAATCTTTTGTTTAATATTATTTACACTTTTATGGCAATGACTTTATATTACTTCATATTGTTATATTGTGATATACTATTGTTGTTTTGATAAAGACCTTGAATATACTATAGTGTATGTAAGATGTGGTAGAACATGGAGATGTCTATCATGAAATACATCTTATAGTCACTGTATATTCTAAAACCGTTCCTAGTCGATTGAGCCGTCCGATAATAAGGATAAGGGTCGCTCGAGTTTGAGACTAGCATTTGCGATGCGGAGTACCACGTTTCATTGGTAGGGAACATGGAGATGTTCGAAGCATGCAAATGGATATTCATAGGATGAATAGTCGAACTACCCTATCCGGACTTTCCAAGTGGTTATCACTTATCGAGTGGATAAAGTCCGCGGTTTTGGTTGTACACCATTAGTCCTTACGACTTGAAACATCATGGAGACTCTATATGCTAGTACTGTGCTTTGACTCGTTTACCGACTCTGAGGGGGTCATCAGGTGTCGAGATTGGGTACAGTTACGACACATATAGGAGTCAATGCATTGTTGTCAAGGATTCACCACATACTTGCGAGTATGGATATCCTATGCGATCTGAGGAGATATTAGTGTGACAAATCTCTGGCCAGAGTACTTGATGTGATTTAAGAAATGGTTTCTTAGTAGCACATGCGATGTCACTAATTTGATCTTCAAGATGCATTGCATAGTTATCGAATCTTGAGCGACTCTCGATATACCAATGGTTGTTGATTCGATCGGGATATATGGATGAAGGGACCGTACTGTACGTTAACCAAAATCTACTGGTTCTTGTAGGCACTATCAATGATACCTAGGGAATCATGGGGCGATGTTGCTAGGCGCTTTACCATGATTCGTTGGGCAAGTTGGAAAGTGTTGTTCCGAGTCACAAGGAGTTGTGAGCCCACGGCTAGCTGTATCCCTGAACCATTGAGGGTCACACAGTGTAATGGAATTTTAATCCCCGTTGAGATAGTTAAATTTAAAGAGTTAAATTTAATGAACTAAGGAGTTGGACTTCTTAAATAAGAGTAAGGGAGTAGGATTTCCTAAAATGACATAGGGATGGACATTTTTGGAAACCACTGAATTCGGATTCAGGAAAATTTATTTTGACTTTAAAACGTGCAGAAATGGTTTCTGTACACATTGGTGAAATCGTTTCATCAATCAGAGTCACGATGAATTTTATATTAATTTCTGAACGAGCGGGCTTTGCTTGTCGGGCCCCAGCTTATGACTAATGGGCCCTAAGGTGTTAGTGGCCTGCATTATAAATAAGTTATTTCAGTACAAAAATTACACACGATAGCTCATAATTTTGAGAGAAAAAAATCGAAACCCTAGCCCCTCTCTCAAGCTTGGCCGTCGCCCCCCTCCCTCTCTGTCTGAGAAATTCCGGTCTGTGATTTTGAATCGCAGTAAGGAATAACGAATCAAATTCGTGTATTCTCTTCGCAGAAAACTTCTGATAGATTTTCTAGTGCAATCTATCAGAGGGATTAAACCTCTGTTCGTGGACCTGATTGAAGGCGTTCATCGGTTCCAGGGAGAGACAACAAGAGCAGAATTGTTCTGTTGGTGTCCATTAATCTCGTTGCGAGATTTGAGGTAAAATTTATTTAATTGTTATTTAAATTTTACACACACGTAATTCAATCGATGAACGGTTGATACCCATACCATGGAAACGTTCCATGAAAATTTTTTAAACTTCCGCTGCACCGGGTATCAATCGTAAATGGTCTGGGAACTCGCCAGTTTTCCAACAGTGGTATCAGAGCCAGGTTGCTCAGATCAATCGATTGAATTAATCAATTGTACAAAATTTTTGAGTCTCGGTTTTTGAAACAAAATAAATATTTTAAATAAAAAAATTTTTTTTCGGGGCAAAACCCGGGCAGCGATTGGATCGCTGCCCGGTGGGGCAGCAATTGTTGCTGCCCCGGGCGGCGCACGGCGCCGCCCAAAGGGGGCGCACGGCGCCACCCAAGGCGGCGACCGTCGCCGCCCAGGGCGGCGCACGGCGCCGCCCAGCGCAGCGCTGGGCGCTGCGCAGGGCAGCGCTCGGCGCTGCCCAGGGGCGGCGCTCGGCGCCGCCCAGCGCAGCGCCAGGCGCTGCGCAGGGCGGCGCTCGGCGCCGCCCAGGGCAGCGCACGGCGCCGCCCAGGGGCGGCGCCAGGCGCTGCCCTAAGGGGGCAGCCGGGCTGCCCCCGGCCCGCGCCCCGGGTGCGGGCCAACCCGGGAGTGTCCCGGGTGGCCCGCGGGAAAAATTAATTTTTAATATTTTTATTAATTTTAATATTTAAAATTTATTTTTGGTCCGGTCAAAAATTGTTTTTGATTGGTTCACGAGATTTCGGATCGAATTGTTCGAGTCCGTAAATTTTAAAATTGATTTTGGATAAATTTGAATTTTTGGAAAATTTTAATATTTTATCCGTAAATTGAATTTTGAAATCAATTATTTTGGTACAATTGATGATAAGATATGATCTTATGATATATTAGATAAAATATGATTTTATTTGTAAAATTGGATTTTATAGATAAAATATGATTTTATTTGATATGGAGATAAAATATGATTTTATATGTGAAATGTGATTTTATATATAAAATATGATTTTATCTTGTTTAAATTTGAATTGCCACAGCATGTTATCCAATAAATTAATTTTGAATTAAATGTTATTGGATAAGGATGATCGATTGCCATGACCAATTTTGTAGGTGTATGTTAGGAATTTACATTTTGTCTTTATTGTTGTTGGTTTTATTAATGGGCCTGGTTTATGGCCCGATATGAATGTCATATGTAATAAAAGTGGGCTTGGTTTATAGCCCGTTCCCACCCCCTAAAAATGTATCCCCTACTTGTCATTGTTATTTAATTGTAAATACATTAGATTTAGTGGGAGATCAAGATTTGAAGATGGTGGGCCCAGCAGACAATGAAGACTGAAGAAATGTAAATTGGAAGCATATGTAATAGGATTGCATTTGCATACTGCATATTACCTAGGATTGGACTAAGACCCGTGATTGGCAACCACGGGTCAATTAGAAATGGAATCGATCATCCTATATAATATGTGATATTATGATTGTATGCATGTTTAGACATAAATTGCGTGAATCCGGCAATGCATGCAATAAATTAAAAATGATGAGACAAATATTTTTATAAATAAAATCCCTCATTTTAAATATGATTTAAAATTTATATCAAGATAAATAAAGGAAATTTAAATATTGTTTAAATGTTCCTACCTTCCATCAACGGTCAATGTATGTGATGCTACCCGCGGATACGGTCCGGCTCATATTATTGGGGGGGCCCGTTCGTCGGAAAGCTGTACATTGGATCGACAAATGTTGTAAGTTGGGTGGAACTCCCATGGGATCGGCTCATATTATTGGGGGATCCACATGGCGACCGTCCATCACAACTTAATATTGATGGGTCATCTTGACATGTCACTTTAAACGGCGTCATATTATTGGGCCCTTATTGGACATGAGGTAAATACATGGGGGTTGCTTTGGAAGCAATTGGGCTCTACCTTTTGAGAATTATGGTTGGCTGATATTATTCGGGACCATAAGTTTGTCAATTGGACTCCATGTTCTCACTAAGGAAAAAGTTTCCCGTTTTCACTAGAGGGTGGTGAAATCGTTAAAATAGTGGGAGTGAGATTCATAAAATTAAATTCGCCTATTTTATGTCTTAGTAAATTGTTAAACAATCATTGATATATGTCTGTTTTTCCTTTTCAGTATTTCATACAATGAATTCGCGAAATCCTTTATTCTCGATCCTCGAACAAAACAAGCTGACTGGCGCCAACTATACGGAATGGTTCCGGAAGTTGAAGATTGTCTTAACTTCGGAGAAAATGCTCTACGTGTTAGAGAAAGCACCTCCGAAGGAAGCACCAGCTGACATAAGTCCGGAGGAATTGGCCAAACTTGATGCATGGTGTGACCATGACATCAAGACCAAATGCTATATGCAAGCCTCGATGTCTGATGAACTCCAGAGGCGATTTGAGGACACGGTGAATGCTGCTGACATTCACACGCAACTCAAGGAACTTTTTGGGGCTCAGTCGAGGGCTGAAAGGTTCTCTACTGTTAAGGAGTTGATGACGTGCCGCATGCGTGAAGGGACTTCGGTCCGTGATCATGGGGTACGAGTGATTTGGCTCATACAGAAGTTAGCGACCCTTGATTTGGTGTTGGAGCATGAACTCAATGTGGACTTGCTGCTTCTATCTCTTCCTTCTTCATTTGATGGATTCGTGATAAATTTTAATATGAACAAGATAGAGGCCACCCTTGAAGAGATGGTCAATATGCTCGTTACATATGAATCCACACTTAAGAAGGATAAGCCAGCTTTCTTGGTGGGCTCCTCATCTTCTGCTAAGAAGGGGCCAAGTATGAAGGGCAAGAAACGTTCTGCCCCACCCAAGAAAGTGGAACCCGAGAAGAAGCAAAAGACAAAGGCTTCAAACGATGGAAAATCCAAGGATGTTTGCCATTACTGCAAGAAGCCGGGTCATTGGAAGCGCAACTGCAAGGAGTATCTTGAGCAGTTGGGAACTGCAAAGGGTATGTTCTATATCGAAATAAACATGTCACTTAATACAACTTCTTGGGTATTGGATACCGGATGTGGATCTCACATTTGCAATGATTTGCAGGTGATGACAAGAAGTCGCAGGCTTAGAATGGGTGAGACCCAGCTGAGGCTCGGGAATGGTTCCAGAGTTGAAGCTACGGCCATTGGAGATGTTTGTTTGATTTTGCAGAATGGTTTTAAATTATTGTTGAGAGATGTTTTATTTGTGCCAGATTTAATTAAAAACATTATTTCTATTTCTATGCTTGATAGAGATGGTTATTCTTGTAATTTTGTGAATGGGATTTGCAGTATTTACAAGAATGAATGTTTAATTGGAAATGGACAACTTGAAAACGATCTATACAATTTAAAACTAAAAGACGTTCCAGTGAATTGTATTGACAAACCGGCAACAACAAACAAAAGGAAAATCGATAGTCAAAACCCGGCAAACCTTTGGCACGCTAGACTAGGTCATATTTCCTCAAGGAGGATGAACAAGCTAGTGGGAGAGGGCATGTTTGATATGTCTGATATTAACTCTCTACCTACTTGTGAATCCTGCCTAAAAGGGAAAATGACTAAATCTCCTTTTAAGGGGAAGCCTGAACGTAGTCAAAATCTGTTGGATTTGATCCATACAGATGTTTGTGGTCCATTTAGAGTAGGGACTCAACATGGCCCCACCTACTTCATTACCTTTACTGATGATTATTCTAGGTATGGGTATTTATATTTAATGAAATATAAGTCTGAAGCATTTGAAAAGTTCAAAGAATTCAAGGCTGAAGTAGAAAACAAGCTAGGTAAAAGTATTAAAGCACTTCGATCGGATCGAGGTGGAGAATACTTGAGTACCGAGTTTTTGGACTATCTAAAAGAGAATGGGATTCTCTCTCAGTGGACTCCTCCTATGACACCACAGCTTAATGGTGTATCGGAGCGCCGTAATCGAACTTTGTTGGACATGGTTCGATCCATGATGAGCTTCACTGAGCTTCCACCTTCGTTTTGGGGCTATGCGCTTGAAACGGCGGTATTGTTGTTGAATAACGTCCACACTAAAGCAGTGGACAAAACACCATACGAGTTATGGAATGGCAAAGCTCCTAAGTATTCATACTTGAGGATTTGGGGATGTCCTGCTTACGTGAAGCGGACAGTGGGAGATAAGTTGGATAGTCGATCCAGCCTGTGTTATTTTGTGGGGTATCCGAAGAATTCAATCGGATATTATTTCTATTATCCTGCTGAAACAAAGGTGTTTGTTTCACGGAATGCCACCTTCTTGGAGAAGGAGTTCTTATTGGATAAGAAAGGCGAGATGATGGAACTCGAAGAAGTTCGAGAAGAACCCGAAATACAAAATAACGATCCCACACCTCAGGAACCATTGCTGGACACGCCTGCACCTAGAAGATCCGAGAGGACTTCTAGACCTCCAGTTCGATATGGTCTTCTTCTTGAAGAGGGTCAAGATGAACCCGACATTGGATGTGATCCAAGAAGCTTCAAGGAAGCAATTTCTGATGCGGATTCGAATTTATGGCTTGAAGCTATGCAGTCAGAATTGGATTCGATGCATACTAACCAAGTCTGGACTTTAGTGGATCCTCCCGATGGAATTGTTCCAATAGGGTGTAAATGGATCTACAAAAGAAAGCTTGGGCCTGATGGTAAGGTATTGACCTACAAGGCGCGATTGGTGGCTAAAGGTTATACTCAAAGGCAAGGAGTTGACTATGACGAAACCTTTTCACCAGTTGCAATGTTCAAGTCCATAAGAATCCTTATTGCCATAGCTGCATGGTATGACTATGAGATATGGCAAATGGATGTGAAGACTGCTTTTCTTAATGGAGACATTAAGGAAGAAATCTATATGAAGCAGCCTGAGGGGTACACATCCATGGGAAGCGAGCATAAGGTATGCAAGCTTCAGAGATCAATTTATGGTCTAAAACAAGCATCAAGAAGTTGGAACCAGAAATTTGATGAAACAATTAAAGACTTTGGTTTCATCAAGAACCCGGAGGAACCTTGCGTGTACAAGAAAGTAGTTAAGGATGCGGTGACATTCTTAGTACTTTATGTTGATGACATCCTACTCATTGGGAATGATGTAGGGATGTTGCAGTCAACAAAGATATGGTTATCAGGTAGATTTTCGATGAAGGATTTGGGTGAGGCATCCTACATTCTTGGGATACAGATCTATAGGGATAGATCTAAGAGAATGATAGGACTCACTCAATCAACCTACATCGATACCATATTGAAACGGTTTTCAATGGATGGGTCCAAGAGAGGACATCTACCCATGTGTCATGGAGTTTCTCTATCCAAGTCTATGTGTCCCAAGACTGATGCAGAGATAGAGAATATGACACATGTACCATATGCGTCAGCTATAGGTAGTATCATGTATGGGATGATATCTACCAGACCGGATGTAGCATTTGCTCTGAGTGTCACGAGCAGATATCAGTCTAATCCTGGTCAGATGCATTGGAAAGCCGTGAAGGACATTCTTAAGTACTTGCGAAGGACTAAGAATATGTTCATGGTTTATGGAGGACGAGAACTCAAACTGGAAGGCTATACCGACTCTAGCTTCCAAAGTGATGTGGATGACTCGAAGTCAACCTCTGGATTTGTGTTCATGCTCAATGGCGGTGCTGTCTCTTGGAAGAGTTCCAAGCAGGACACCACAGCGGATTCCACCACTGAGGCTGAATACATTGCAGCATCAGCTGCTGCTAAAGAGGCCGTTTGGATGAGGAATTTCGTCCAAGAGTTGGGCGTCATTCCTGAATTTGTTGGTCCAGTCCCGGTGTACTGCGACAACATGGGTGCCGTTGCTCAAGCAAAGGAACCAAGGTCTCATCAAAGATCCAAACACGTACTGAGGAAATACCACATAATCCGGGAGATTGTGGAAAGAGGAGACATCAGTGTCGAACGAGTGGCCTCTGCAGACAATATCGCTGATCCACTTACTAAGCCTTTGCCAGGACCATTGTTTGACAAACATCGCGAAGCAATGGGTCTACGTAGTATGACTAGTTGGCTATAGGGCAAGTGGGAGATTGTAAGAGTGGGTGCCCAGTGAGCCAACTGTGTGGCTATGGGCTTTGTTGACTCTTTGTATAAACAATCTTTTGTTTAATATTATTTACACTTTTATGGCAATGACTTTATATTACTTCATATTGTTATATTGTGATATACTATTGTTGTTTTGATAAAGACCTTGAATATACTATAGTGTATGTAAGATGTGGTAGAACATGGAGATGTCTATCATGAAATACATCTTATAGTCACTGTATATTCTAAAACCGTTCCTAGTCGATTGAGCCGTCCGATAATAAGGATAAGGGTCGCTCGAGTTTGAGACTAGCATTTGCGATGCGGAGTACCACGTTTCATTGGTAGGGAACATGGAGATGTTCGAAGCATGCAAATGGATATTCATAGGATGAATAGTCGAACTACCCTATCCGGACTTTCCAAGTGGTTATCACTTATCGAGTGGATAAAGTCCGCGGTTTTGGTTGTACACCATTAGTCCTTACGACTTGAAACATCATGGAGACTCTATATGCTAGTACTGTGCTTTGACTCGTTTACCGACTCTGAGGGGGTCATCAGGTGTCGAGATTGGGTACAGTTACGACACATATAGGAGTCAATGCATTGTTGTCAAGGATTCACCACATACTTGCGAGTATGGATATCCTATGCGATCTGAGGAGATATTAGTGTGACAAATCTCTGGCCAGAGTACTTGATGTGATTTAAGAAATGGTTTCTTAGTAGCACATGCGATGTCACTAATTTGATCTTCAAGATGCATTGCATAGTTATCGAATCTTGAGCGACTCTCGATATACCAATGGTTGTTGATTCGATCGGGATATATGGATGAAGGGACCGTACTGTACGTTAACCAAAATCTACTGGTTCTTGTAGGCACTATCAATGATACCTAGGGAATCATGGGGCGATGTTGCTAGGCGCTTTACCATGATTCGTTGGGCAAGTTGGAAAGTGTTGTTCCGAGTCACAAGGAGTTGTGAGCCCACGGCTAGCTGTATCCCTGAACCATTGAGGGTCACACAGTGTAATGGAGTTTTAATCCCCGTTGAGATAGTTAAATTTAAAGAGTTAAATTTAATGAACTAAGGAGTTGGACTTCTTAAATAAGAGTAAGGGAGTAGGATTTCCTAAAATGACATAGGGATGGACATTTTTGGAAACCACTGAATTCGGATTCAGGAAAATTTATTTTGACTTTAAAACGTGCAGAAATGGTTTCTGTACACATTGGTGAAATCGTTTCATCAATCAGAGTCACGATGAATTTTATATTAATTTCTGAACGAGCGGGCTTTGCTTGTCGGGCCCCAGCTTATGACTAATGGGCCCTAAGGTGTTAGTGGCCTGCATTATAAATAAGTTATTTCAGTACAGAAATTACACACGATAGCTCATAATTTTGAGAGAAAAAAATCGAAACCCTAGCCCCTCTCTCAAGCTTGGCCGTCGCCCCCCCTCCCTCTCTGTCTGAGAAATTCCGGTCTGTGATTTTGAATCGCAGTAAGGAATAACGAATCAAATTCGTGTATTCTCTTCGCAGAAAACTTCTGATAGATTTTCTAGTGCAATCTATCAGAGGGATTAAACCTCTGTTCGTGGACCTGATTGAAGGCGTTCATCGGTTCCAGGGAGAGACAACAAGAGCAGAATTGTTCTGTTGGTGTCCATTAATCTCGTTGCGAGATTTGAGGTAAAATTTATTTAATTGTTATTTAAATTTTACACACACGTAATTCAATCGATGAACGGTTGATACCCATACCATGGAAACGTTCCATGAAAAATTTTTAAACTTCCGCTGCACCGGGTATCAATCGTAAATGGTCTGGGAACTCGCCAGTTTTCCAACACCTGTATGCACAAAACAAAATATTCTAGGTACACGGACCCCGTGCTTACCTCCGTGTCCGGCTCTGTGCCCAAGTTTCAAAATTTTCTGAGCTACTATTTTCATTCCAGACCACACGGACCCCTACACGGATCTTGGCACGGGGTCCGTGCCTTTGCTTCTTTGCACATAATACAATCAGCCGAGGTACACGGACCCTTGCTCAACATATGCACGGGGTCCGTGCCCTGCTACAAAATTAAATAATGAAGCTTTTCAAATCCGAAAAAGGATACAATCTACCTCAAAGCTTCTCAACATGATTCTATAAACATGACATGCATTTAAACATCAATCGATATATCAATAATACATGAATTCTCAAGTATAAATCAATACTCGACAACAACATAAACAAAGGTGCTTGTTGTTCTAACATGTTTACCAAAGTAATAAACTACATGTCATCTGCTTAAAACCCAAGTCTCCACTTCTAATCTTTCAATCTCGTGCTATCCAAGTCAACTCTGACTTGCTTAAGCCCCAACCTGATGCAATGCATATATACAAACAAAGCAACAACCGGATAACTTCGGCGAGAATAAATCTCAGTATAAATAACATGCATATACATCATTTAAGCATATAAACTCATTCAAATCTTGAATGTCATAAAATAACATGCTAGCATTTATAACCACATATTCTAAATCATAGAAATCTCTAGGTTAATGCATAAATGCAATGCATGTGTCAAGGAATAGGCTATCAAATCTGATATCAATAAATCGTAGCTCTGGGATCCCGGGGAAATAAAATCTTTAACCGACCACTGACTCTCCCAATAGAGGTGGTGTTAAATATCTCAATTCCCCTGACTTTGGTGCAACTATAGTGAGTCATCTAGCTCTGGAAATAAATCTATATTCCGTGCCATGAGTCATCTGACTCTGGAAGTAAATCTACATTCCATGCCACTCAACTACAGTTCTCCAAACGTCATCTGCACTCTAGGCCTTTCAACCCTCTGTGCTTTTCAGGCTGAAGTTCAAGATGAATGCAACAAAATCTGGATGCATCAAATCATACATAAGCTAAAACAATATCTTGAACACATCAATCATATAATCATATAATCATCTAATCACTCAAGGATACCGACAAATCTGTAAGCATCACATAGAATACGTAAAACATATTCAATACAGAACATAATATAAATCAAAGAAGACAAGTAAACATTTACATAATTATTCTGGGAATTCAAGAAGATAGCTATCTTGAATAATCTATCCCATTTATGTAAACGTAAACAATAACATATATTAAACATGCATGTATGTGATTTTAGGCAACTCGATAATCAGAAACAATCTCGAGTTATTCTGCTCATCTTATTAATGTCTATTCATACCTTTTAATTGTAGCTTTGACATATTCACTCTTGCTAGCATCAAAGCTGATGACGTATCTAATTTCTATTCATGCTTGCTCATCGACGTTGATAGTTGATCAAAATATGTATTCAACTTGAATTTTTCAAACGGCTCGAACTCGTCGATTCGAATTCGATAACTCCAATTCACAACTGAAATGAAGTGTACAATATGCTTACTATTATTCTCACATCTGATCTTTAGTGCTAAGTTCAATCTATAGCTAAAATCGGCTTAAATTGCAAACCGGGGGCATAACAGTTCGAAGTCGGTAATTCCGAAAGCATAACATCAATCTTATTCATCATCTCAACTCAATATCAACAGCAATTCATCAGCTCAATTTCGAAATCATTAGCCCTAAAAATTCATATTTTCGAACATTCTTTCAAAATTCCAAAACATGTCCAAATGACGATCTTTTCTCGATCCGTCTTAGATATGTTATCGTCGTATATGCTAGAACACGTTTATACAATCAAATCTTAATTCTAACAACAACTTAAAATTAAAACATGGTAGAACTTCTTAAAACTTACGTCAAAACGTAGCACTCGGAGCCGTGATCGCAAATATATGATCAATCGAAAATTCTACCGGGCGGATCAATTTTTATCGGAGCTTGAAGAATCGAAAATGGCTTGAAACCCCTTTCTCCTTCTCTCTCGGTTTCTTGGCTGAGTGTTATGATCAATTCCCACATACTTACACGTTTTTATGGCCAATTTGCAAGGCAAATTGCACTTTGGTCCCTGAAATTTGGCATATTTACAATTCAATCCCCGGACAAGCGATTTAATTCAATTTCAATCCTAAATAATTTAAGAATAATAGAATTTAATTTTAAACTCTAAATATTCTCAAATTAAATATTTTCAGAGTAAAATTAAATCATTTCGTACCTTATCGCATTTTAGTCCTTGAATTTCTCAATATTTGCAAATTGGCCCTTTCTCGGATTTCATCCTCAAATTAAATCCTTGATATTTATAATCTTGGAATTTGCATCTTAAATTCCATAAATATCAATTCAAATATTTTTAATATTTTAATTTAAGAATTCCGGATATTAAAATCTTAAAATCCAAAAATCCTCAAATTAAATATTTTCGACCCGAAATTGAAATCTCTAATTTCCATAAATTCTTAAATTCATCTTTTCAATATTATTCAGAATTTAACTCTTAAATCCCATCATTAAGAACTTAATATTTTTGGGCCTTACAATTCCTCCCTTCTAAGGAATGATTGCGTCCTCAAAATCGCATTCGATCTTACTGCTGATTCTCGTAAGCTGTATAGCTGACTGAAGTAATACGTACTTCAATTCTCTGAGCTTTAGATATCTATTCTGATATCTTCTTTTCTATAGTATCTTATTCTTCCTTCTGATCGTTTCTGCAATCATATATATTCTCTTGAACATATAATCACTAAGTCAACTTATATCTAAGTTGCTCTTTCTCGTGATCTAACTCTGTATCAGTTATCTGACTTGAATTCACATACATATTCTAGCTGATATTCTTCAGCCAATTCATATGGATAACAAGTCATCTGTCTGACAATTCGAAATTGAGTATTAATCAATAAGCTAGATCAAATACTCATAGCTTCTGAAATCTCTTTCTGAACCTAATGATGCTTGGGAAAGAACTTCTTTGCTGGTCATTCTGTTCAGGCTTCAAAATCTACATCTATTACTGATTTGCTAACTCTGTCTATGCTGCTCTGTTCTTATTCTGTTCAAATCAATCTTCATATTCTCTATCTTTTCTTGACTCATATCTGGTCTGATAGCTGATACTTCTGAAATATCGTTTCAATATAAAGACAATTCTGTTTTTCTTATTATCTAAATGCAAAAGACTGTCTCTATATCTATCAGATAGCTGTCACAAGAATTATGGTAATCAAATGACACATAATCAATCAATTAGTACCAAATCTAGTACTATAGTTCTGAGCATATCCTCGAAAATCTGGATAATCACATCTGATATTCCACTAATCGGAGGATGGTATAATGAAATCTCATACAACCAAACACTCATAACATCAGACAATCAGTGCCACAATCTAGAAAACAAATCTACAGTCTTTATCTTGACAATAGATTTCAATAATTCCTGTAATCTGATCATCTTGCTAAATTCATAACAAGTATCTCTGTATGTTTGTATCATATCTAATACAACATATTCTTGAATCCGTCGCAATCTACTACAATCTAAATCGCAAAATCATGACGATTTGAGTATATTCGAACTAAAATCTTCTGCAAAGTTGATCTTCTTTCAACTCTTACGTAACTAATCTGTTACAGAAACCACTTGGGTTCATATTTTCTGCTTTGTTTATTGGAATATTAGTATTGGTAATGTCAATTCTGTCGTATCTGTTTTCATTTTTTTCACCAATACTAATTTCCAAGTAATGACTACATGTAAGTCATACATGTGTAAACAATTGAATGGATATTCAATCTGTTGTCATATGCCTCTTTCAGAATCTGATATTCCATATCTTGAATATTTGGCATATTCAAACGATTATTCACTTCAAAATTCATCTGTTCTGATCAGATGTCTTATCTCTTATCTTAATCTAGCATTCTCAATCTAATTTTCATTGCTTGATCTTATATCCATGTTGCTTTTATCTTTCCAAACCAATCACTATTATCTTGGATTGCAACAATTCTTATTGTATGAGTATCTGTCTAGCAACTCACGTATAAAAATTACAGATCTGTAATCACTCGATCAAGTATTCATCTACTTTTCTTCTTTTTATTTACCATGTACTAGCAAATTATGAAATCAACCCATAAATATTATGGATACTTTGAATCTGGGTTTCTATCAATTACGAGCCAAATACTTCAAGATACACTGAATAGATACATCAAATAATCAATAATTCTCAAATTTCAATCAAAGAACCTCGCTCAAGGAAATGTCAGACAAAATCAAATATTCTGAATGACAGCGAGTTAAGAAAAGCAGACTCTAGCAAAAGAATAAGAATCAATCAAAATCGATCGAGGTCAAATAACACAACCTCAGAATCGATATCAAGAAATTCAAGAATTATGATGTCTATGATGTAATAGTTTCAGCAAAATTGAAGATAAAGCTCAACTGTAACTGATTTTTCTTATTCTCTATTGACATGAGTTCATTTATTAATTCTCAGCTGACAATAGTCGAATATAATCTTTTCGCCTTACCTGATTGTCATAGAATTACTCATTATTTCTGTACTAAATAACTCTTTTCTACTCACTTTTGTAGCTGTTTCTGGAGTTCTTCAGTTCAAGTAATGCTCTTCTATACGAGTTGTCATCAGAATTTCATACTAGACATCACTTTCTATAGAACTCCTTTCATTTCGTAGAAAAGTCAAAATATGTCTTCTGCATATTTCTGTATATTCTAACCACTGACAAATCTGTCAATTCTAGGTTAGACTAAAATTCTTCCGACGTTCTTCTACTTGCATCTTGGTATAACCAGTACCTAAATAATAGAAATTTTATTTTCTGAAACTCATATCAAATAGATCTCTACTCATTTCTATTGCTGATCTAACTTAATCACTGCATAGAATCAATCAATTCTTATCTGATACTCAGTTATTGCATTAATATCTATAATGCATTCTAGCTTAATATCTCACGTCTGATATTAGCACATTCAATCTTATTTCCTCAAATCTGCATTTCATCTTCTCTGTCTAATCATTCAAATGCATTTCTTCTACTCAAAGGAAAAATCTCAGCAACTACAATAAATAAAGGCTCATCAGATACGGATTGTAGCATAACAAATCACTGATCTATAAATGTATGCTATGCAATCAATATATAAGCGGTTAACTAGAATTAACTCACTTACCTGTAATATTCTTATCTGATACAACTTGAGCCTTATTTTCTATATTGGCTTATTGCCTATGAAATTATCTGCCATTTCAGCTATGGAAGCTATTGGAAGCTATGCTTATATTTCTTCATCTGCTGGCGTTTAGGCTGAATCGATCTTTGCTGCTGTTGTCACTATCTTTTGCTTCATAGCTATACTGCTATGAAAATTATAGTGTAGGTGATGATCATAGTTTTTCACAATTACAGAGGCGTGAATAAAAATTTAACTCTGCCTCGTACTACCGGTTCGTGTTTTCGTTATTCTAATACTGGCTTGAAATAAACTCATTAAAGTTTTTATGCTTCTATTCTGCAAAGTCTGTTTTTCTATCTTCTTTATCATATACGGAAAGAAACAATTCTGTTTACTTACCTGCCAAACATTTCAATACTTCTTCTGGCAACTTCACCAACTTCTTGCTAAGTCCTAGAGTTGATATAAATCAAGCTGATTCTATGTTCATCTGAATATTCTTCTCTTGAACAACTGATCCAGCTCTTCAATTCAACCCCTTTCTAGACATAGCATCTTCTGTATCTTTCTGAATTGGTGATTAATAGATTTGGAGTTGTTCAAATAACATACTCCTCACTGCAATCATCATACCGATCAGCTCAAAAACGTACCTCAACACTGTTCTGTTCTATCTGTGGTTCTGTTCTGTCTGAGGTTCTCA